>NC_033645.1:2516458-2832607 GCF_001540865.1 Ananas comosus
TTTTTTTTTTTTTTTTTTTTTTTTGGTAGTGAGCGCGGTCCGAAATGCTAGTCTTTTCTTTCTACAGGCCCTCCTCCCTCGTTCTCGCGATATCTAGGATTTATTTACTTTAAAACAAAATTTATTGCTTTTTAGTGAAAAGTTAAAAGGAGAGCGCGATAAAACTAACAAAAAAAAAACAATTGACTTTTGCAGGGAAGATGTTGTAGGATTGTAACCTACTTTGAATTGTGAATCAGTTTCCTTCTCCTAATTAGCAAGGTTTCAAGCCTTAATTTGTCCGAAAATTGATTGTCAAAATATATATCTATTAATGGGCTTTGTTTTCATTTACTATCTTGTCTTGTGTAAGAATTCATCGATCTTTTGCGACAGCAATGAAATGAGCGGATTGCATTTGGCTGCTGACATTTATCTCATTATTGATGAGCGTAACAAAATTTATCTAAGTGGAAAATTTTTCTCGACTAAGAGAGAACCTTTATTTGTGTTTGAATATGAATTTTCCATTAAAATCTTTCAAAGTAATAGATATATTTTAAAATTTTTTGTCATATGTATTTCGACAGTATGTTTAGACAATGTCAAACATCTTTCAAATAAAAGCCCCTAGATTATTATTTCCTTATTGCAAAACACGTCCAAATTTTAAATTTTAAAACTTGAATTGTAGGGCCATTTTTGACAAATAACCCTCATAAAAATTGGCGTATGCTGCTTTATGTGGCGGGCACACGGTATTCTTTAGTAAAAGGCGAAAGAATAGTTCGCTCTGTGCCCACCACGCAGCTGCGTGAATTTCACTTCATGGGGAAGGGAACATCATATACAACGCCGCTGCTCTCAAGTTCGTAGCGTAGTCAATGTGGGACTAATTTTCGGGATCTGGTAAGAATCTAGATTAAATATTTCTTTTGTTTCTAACTCACACGTCAAAATGTCATCGTGTCTGGGTGGTGTAGTTGGTCATCACGCTAGTCTCACACACTAGAGGTCCCCGGTTCGAACCCGGGCTCAGACAAACTTCTTTTTATGTTCCTTTTTTACAACGTTGTTTTAAGTTTTGTTTTAAACATCTTCTATTTGGAAACCACTACGTTGTTTTAAGTTCTGTTTCAAACCTCTTCTATTCAGAAAACCATATTCCTTTTCTCTATCGTCGACCATAAATTGTTGCTTCAATCTCTACCTACCATAAAATTGCATATTCAATCTGCAGAATTCTTGATCTACAGTTTTTGGATGGCCAAAAATATGCCTTTGCTTTGCTAGCGCTAGTAAATATGGTGATACTCCGCCGAGGATGTACAAAGGTCAAAATGGGTAAAAACCCACAAAAACAGAGGATATTAAGAGA
The DNA here is from genome assembly GCF_001540865.1 of Ananas comosus. Taxonomy (NCBI): domain Eukaryota; kingdom Viridiplantae; phylum Streptophyta; class Magnoliopsida; order Poales; family Bromeliaceae; genus Ananas; species Ananas comosus. The sequence goes on from NC_033645.1 coordinate 2,517,816, forward strand.
GAGTTTATAAGGTACGGGGTTTTTAGAGTGCCCACAGGTAAGAATCAAAAGAAAATAGCTCTGCTTTGCGCCTCACTAGTAAATGGCGCCTTCTTCTTTCTATTGCTGAAAAATCAAGCATGGCCAATTAAATTTGAAACAGTTGGAAAAATTACTCTGAAAGGTTTACTATTATGAGGAGACAAATACAAAAGGCCCCGAAAAATTATCATACCAATCATTTTCTCTTTCCCATGTAAACAGAAACAACAGAGAGTGAAACCAATGTACAGCAAAGCAGAATTAACGGCCGCAGCAATAAACAGTTTGCATTAGAAGGATGATAAGGAGTTACTGTCACATGTGGAACATTTGAGAATACATTTCTTTGTAACTGCAGTAGCGTAAATTAAGTAAGACGGAAAATTTCACATTTTTGTTCTGCTGACTAATACATCTTTTCCCTTGGCTGGGCAGTAGGGTCACACCTGACAAAAATGAGTAAAATGTTTGTTACAGTTGGTTGAAGTAATAGAACATGTCCATGTCACTCTTAAGAGTTAAGGCAAGAGACCCACAACCGACAAGTTTTTTCTTCTACGGCGAAATAATTGTACCAAAGTACCATCCTAATAAGTGCACATTTATGTCCATTGAAAGGCTATTACCTATCAACATTAACTAGACGTAATTTTCCTACACAGAAGCTCGAATATAAAGCTTTTACAAATGTAGTCCTTTTTTTAACTAAACCGTTGGGAGAACAATCTTTAAAGTCTAGAAAATATCCACCAAGAAAGTATCTCTCAGGTAAGAATAAATTAGTACAACATTGCATATCCATATAAGAAGCTCTCAAGCAAATATGTTAAAAGTAGAGCTAAACACAAATGATACACCTGTTTCCTTTAGTTAAAATTACCGAAGAATATGAGATTACACCTTAGTTGCACAAGCGGAGTTCAAACCTCCATTTGACGGGCTTTGTCGTTTGAAATTGGACTTGATCCTTCCCATAGTTCCCTCAATTCATTTTTTAGCCATGAAAGAAACATAACAGGCCCCAGAGTCGAAGGCACCTGTAGTCATGGAATGAGTCAGGAAGCAGGATTTCCAACTAAATTGAGAAAGTGAAACACAGTTTGATTTTGCTTAATTTAAAGAGCAAACCATGTATAAGTAAAAAGGTACTAGAAAATAAAACAATAGATAAATTGAAAATAAACATGTTCTCTTGAAAAAGGAACTACTGTAATACTACTTCAATGCCTCCGTGAAAGGCACTTGAATGCCCAGAAAAAAGAAAAAAAAAAATCAGAACAAAGTGGTGAAAAAAATGGTGTAGAAAAAGTTTTGGTATTAACATAACACTAGATAACACTCACCAGATAAAGAAGAGCAGGTTGAGGAGACTGATACAAGATACCGGCAGCTAATGCAGTTATCAGGCCAACTGCATACCCTGATAGAGCATACCACACATACTTTTGCCTTTTTGTGGAACATTTCTCTGATGAAATAGCAATATCCCTACTCTTTTGGTGGTCGAAGCAGAACACCAAAGCCAGAAGCATTCCAGGAATAGCCTACACGAACAAATTTGAGGTGGTAAATATCAGGCAGCATTATTGCCAAGCTGCTTATGTAATTGTAATCAAATAAAAGCATAAGTTGGAGCAACACAGTTTAAAAGCCTGAGGAAACAAGAGAGGATTGATCCCTCCAATTGAAGGAGGCAGTTCACTATTCAAATGGAACTAGTTTGTTCCCAGTTGGCAGTGCAATTGTTATTGCGGGTCTCATAGTTGCAATCCACTATGTGGGAAGAGCTGATAGATAAACTTAGAGCCATGAAAACATTCATACGTAACAATAATTGAGTAAAACAACATGTAGTTCAAATGATCCAGATGCCACATGATTGCATTAGTAGTATGACTGTAGCTCTAATGATCTAGCTGTTACATAATTGTGTTAGCAATATGACTTGATTACCACTAGACGATCAGAAAATAACTTATTAACTATAGTATCTTATACGAGTTAAGAGTAAGCAAATTCTTCTTTCTACTCAATGAGCTGCTCATTATTCCAAATGGCAGAATCAGTATTGCAATTAGATTTGGGGTAGATAGTTTTTACATTCAACCATTCTAGAGCTATCTAACTCTCAAAAAGACATACTGTTAAACCTGAAACAGAAAATAGTACATACCATGTCTCCAAGGCCCAGCATCATGTACTCTCCAGCACTGTTTCCAGGAACTATCCCACCCAACAAATTTCTGGGGAAAACAAGCTTAACGGGTAGCTCCAACTTCTTCGTTATAAGCTGCAAGCCAGGGAGGCTCAAGCTGTTCGCCACTGTGTGAACCGGATTGGACGCCTTCTGAGTTGCAACCGAGACCATGACATTTGCTCCGAAGAACCTCTCCGAGAAAAATACCCAAAAAATATCATAGACGAACAAACAGACAAGGAGCAGCGCGCAGACCTTAACATTGGGCAATCTCACATGGCTAACAAAAGCTATACATATAGAGATGCCAAGTAAATTATTCAGAACCCAATGCCCAGAGACTAGCCAAGCCACCACAGTTCCTATACAAAATAGCAGTAAAATCCCTTGCGTTCTTGTAAACGACTTGGAACAGCACCTCGACACAAATGGGTCCATTAAATTAAATTGGGATTTGAGATAAGCAACATAAGGGGAGAAGCAGAAGTAAAGGGCGGAGGCCGAGGCGACGGCCGTGAAAGCAGTAACAAAGTGGGATACAGAGGAGAATAGATAGAACATCAAGAGAAGGCTACAAGAGCTTGCGATGGGGATCATAAGCGCTTGTGATCGGTCTAAGGTGATGGATGCTTCTGAAAAATCCAGATTCCGCTCCATCTCTTTGCCGTGATCTAGGGCACGAGAAGCCGATGCATAGGTCACAAAAACTGCCGTTGCAATGAGGGTCAGAGAGGCCGGTTCGAGCAAGTACATAAGCTTCCATACTGACTCCATAATGGTAAATTAACACAAAAAATTCCACCTTTTTCTCTGATTTCTCTATAAAAAAAAAAAAATCAGCAGATTCAAAGGAGCCTCTTCAGTTAGTGTTTCGCTATAAGAAGCTTTCGATAGTAGCTTGCATTCCTACGAACAGAAAAAACGCCCTAGAAGACGATCTCCCCAAATAAATGTCTCTGCGAGCAAATAGCACTATGAGTAAAAGATCGAGAGGTCCAAGACCAAAACTTTTTAACTAGCTCACAAAATAATCCCCTATTAAGGGGTAAAATACAATCAATTGCACTTTTCGTAGAACTCCATGTAAGTATCCATCAAATGAATCTACCGAAAAACTCAATTTTGTGCTAAAGCGACAGCTTTTACAAAAAATTAATGCCCTAAGGGCGATGAGAACCCAAATCTAAACTATCTGAGTGGGAAAAAGAAGGATCTGAACAAATATCTACCTCTAAATCTGCGAATCGACGATTTCTCCCTGCCTTCGCCAGCATAATAATAAAAAACTCAACCTGATTCGCGGAATCGAGGAGGAATCGTGGGTTCGGGATTGGGGTTTGGGATGGAGTAATAGAGCACGAGTGGAGTCAACGAAGGATCCCTCTCCCCCGCTCCTTGCTCTAAGAGGAGGAGGAGAATAGAGAGAGAGAGAGGAGAGAGGAGAGAGGAGAGAGGAGAGAGAGGGTACGACGACGACGACCACCTAGTAGAGCACGATTTGACCTAAGATTTGAGGAGGAGAGACCTTCGATTTGAGAGAAAGAGCGACGGGTTAGGGAGTGATATTCCCACCACTATAATCACGATTATTTTATTTGATGTAACCGTGATATGTCACGGTCACGGGGAACATTAGCTCCAATCCTAGGTTAGGTTTATTCTTTGTTCTTGCATTAATACTCAAGGCAACTTAAATTTAATACTTAATTCCTTTTAAGTAAAATTAATATTTTACAAATATTTAGATGGTGGGACGAGTGTAATAATATAATACAAATGAAACTATGAGGCACTTATACAATAATAGAAACACCTATGTACAAATCATTATTTTAGGCTATTGGATTTGCCCTAAAAATTATTTTGCAATATTTTTAGACTCTGTTCAAAATTATTATCTGGTTTGAATTTCTTAAGGCAAATTCTTGCTAAGATTTGAGATACTACACATCTTTTCTATTATTTAATAAGAATTTATATATAAATAGTCTCACATCGCATGACAAATAAGAGAATAAAAGGTTGATATATTAACTAGTGGAATTAAACTTAATCGGCTTGAGTCTTTAAATTGAATAGATTTTATTAGATATATCATATTCTTAGATTTTTATTAAGTGATATCAAAATCAGCTTAAATTTTTAGACTGAATGAATTTTATTAAATACATTGTATCTTTAGGCTCATGTAGGTGTGGGCTAAATTCAAAACTCGCTAACATTGCTTTCTAAATAGAGATAGGATTTGCGGGTTGTGCCAATTCACGATTTCCAAGGAAAAATATATAAAATTTTCACAAAAGTTTGAGCACTTAATTTGTGGTTTAATTTGTAGTGTAGCGGCTATTGCCCAGCTCTTTGCTTTGTTTTCATTTTAGCAACCTAATAAGCCGAGGAGGTGGAGCCACAGAGAAAAGAAGCAAAAGAGAGCACAAAAGATGGAGTACATTGGTAATAAACTTCATAATATGATAGTACCAAAATTAAAAAAAGTTTATGTTTTAGGGGGAAAAAAAAAAACCTAACTCGTGAGAAATTGAGATGCAATAAAGAACAGCGCACAAAATGCACAGTAACATAACTCTTCAATCGTCTACAAAATGCTGTTAACACTTATAAACCTACGCCGATCCGATCCGGGGGACGCATAAGATCAAACATCTGATAGCTCAGTGGGGTGCTCCTGACCCGTAGAGCTGTAGATAGACCTCGTAGTTAGTATAGGAGAATCAGCCGTAGTTTGCAAACAACTTCCACTATCCTGTTTTTTCGTTTTTTGTCTCTGTCTTCTTTGAGGCCTTGATGTCTCACCCATGTTGCTTATTTCATCTACTTATTGAATGAAGCGGGTAGCATGCTATCTTTTTCTCAAAAAAAAAAAAAAAAAAAACACTTATAAACCTACAACTATATGACTTATTAGACTAATAATGATGAGGATCAATGATTAACCACGCGAGCTAATCAGTTCATCTTTTCAATGCTTACAACAAGCTGCATTATTGCGGCATGTTCAATTTTAATTATATTCACTAATAACTAATAAATTTTAACAAGCAATTGAAATAGCAAACTTTTGGTTGGTAGACATATTTTTAAAACATTAGGGTGGGAATCAGAGTCATAAAGCACAAAGTCTTATTATATCACTAGCCTTTAGACATCAGTAAGGCTAGTATTTCAATAATAATTAATAAGTGCACAACACTGGACCTGCTTTAGAAGTTACTCATGTTACCTACAGTTCCAGGTCATTATAGGTGTTCTACTGGGTAAATATCTATAGCTAGGGACCATCTAACCACCCTTTAAAACACTGGAAAGATGCATGGTGACATTTAAATTTCGTCCTCTCCGTAATTAAATGTGATAATCTGATGATTAAAAGATATAAAAAAAAATAGAAAAAACGCGAACAACATCATCAGGAAGCTTAACATTATTGGGGAGCTTCACACTTAAGTTTTTTTTTTTTTTTTTTTTTTTTCGCCTGATGCAATACATAGTAGACTTACGGCTTTTGCTTTCACCAATGAAAGCTCACACTCAGGTAGAAATGTAGCATTTTCCGAGTAAAAACTCTAATTCTTTGTCAGAAATATTAAATTTCATCTTTAAATGAGTTACTGTATGCAGGTTATCTTCTACTACCTAGTTCTGTGAAGCTTGTGTGTACAATCTATAAATTATTTATGTATTGCCTTCTTCATTAGAAATTTCATTTCATCATATTATAGTGAGAGGAACCAAAAAAACGAAAAAAAAAAAAGAAAGAAAGACTGAAAATCAAACCATGTGAATTGTACAGAAAATTCCTAGAAGGTGCTTTCCAATCAATATTATTTATCATCTAAACTGAAGCATAGGAGCAATTAATTATTACAAGAGCAGAGAGATCTCTAATGTCAAAATATAAAACAAAATTTTCCTTTTGCAAATTACATGAAATTTTCACTTCATGAGGAAGTCTCAGAAGAAGAAGAAGAAGAAGAAGAAGAAGAAGAAGAAGACTTTTTTAAAGAGCAGGATGATCTGAAGGCTTCGATTTGTGCCTGACATTTTACATAGTCTCCTTTGTTTTCCTCCAAGCATTTTCTAAGTGCTTCTACATCACATGGTGATAGTTTTTTCACACCATTTGTGGGTTTCTCAGCATTCATATCCTTCACCAAATCAATCTGCTGAAAACATATGAAAAATATAGATGTATGTTGTTATACATAATTTCATGGGTTTCGAAGTTCACAAAATAAATGGTGATTTTTTTGTTTTCTGGTACAAATTAGGGCAAAAATCCTCTACATCTAAAGACTAATTATCCCTATCAAAAATAATGTAGAAATGCGATGCATTTGATTCATCAGAAATGGGATTGATAAACAAAAGCTATCATTGCTTGAAATTAGATAAATTAGGGAAAGAAAAAAAAATTGTAACAAAAAAAATCGTATCTTCGGAATCTGAATTTATAAAAGAAAAGGAACCCTAATTAAACGAATACAAAATTATGAATCGAATTAGAACATAAAAAATTAACCAAATAGCAAAATAAAAAAGAGAAAAAAAAAAAGGAAGAAGAGATGCAAATACCTATTTCTCGTTCCTACGTAAAAAACCCTAATTTGAGCTTCGCTTCGTTTTGGTGATCGATCCTTTCTTTTTTGAGAAAAAAAGGGAACATGTATCTTTTTACAAAATGATCCCTGCACTTTGTATATTTGCCTACTATGGACGAAGGAGACTTTTTGGTAAATTCGGTTTTGGTGTATAGTGTATACAATGATATTGCACTTGTATCCCTCAAGATGTGTATATTTACATATGTATCTCTAAAAGTTTGTATTAAGAAAATAATTTCATTTAATCTGTAAAAAAAAACTTAAATATTTTAACCTTTTCCTTTATCTTTTAAATATCTGACAAAAGGTTATTTAGATAAATAATATATAAATCTTAGTAATCATTAAACAGTGAAAAGTTTTAAGGAGCATACACAATATTATTAACATTAGGAAAAGATAACTCGGCAACCGTTAATATCTGTAAGGATATATACGCAAATTCTCCAATAAACAAAGACAAATAACGAATAGAAATTGGATTTTCCCATTAGAAACCCTTCTACCCCAATACGTGTAGGAGAAGCCTCACTGCCGATAATTAGGTACTCTGTTCGTGGGTTTGGAGAATTATGGTTAGGGTTTCTCTTTTATCTTTTCTCTCTAGTTGATTTTACGGCCCTAATTTTTCGGATTCCAAATCTCCAGGGTTTTGATCTCGTCGTTGTTTGATCGTGATCTCGAATACCCGAACAATGCCCGCGGAATCGAGCGTGAAAGCGCCTCCGAAGGTGGTGAAGCTCGATAGAGCCTTGAAGCTCGTAAGAGTCACTTTTTGCTCCACTTGTGATTTTGATTTTTATGTTTTGCTACTGTAGAAGTTGTTCTTTGCGTGCTTCTGTGGAAGGGAGAGACGGTGTAATTAGATACTGTTAATCTTTCTTTCTTTTTTTTTTCCTTTGGAGCATTACAGATTTGTAATTTCTGAGCTTTTGCATTGTCTCTTTGAGCACCTAAGGTGTTTGACACAATGCTTTCACAGCGATTGAGTTTAAACTTTACAGTGGAAGCATGTTTTCGTAAGTCGCACTAAGGGTCTATTTTGCCATGTTGTAGGGTGTACTATAGTTATATAATATTTGCTTGAGGCATGATATAAAAATTGTTTCAACAATTTTTTTGCAGCGAGAAGAGCTCTAAATTAAAACTTCTATTTTAAGCCCCAAAATTTTACTACTCTTTCCTGTTTCAGCAAGAATTTCACATTTTCTGTTATAGTTGAAAATAGTTGTGAATGCCTTTGCAAGAGAATTTTACTGATTTATCTCCATGCGAGTACTCATCGGAATTATAATTTTTCAGGCTGAATCATGGGTGAGCAAGATGAGCCCATCGGCACCGGATGAACCAGAGGAACCCAGAGTAGAGGCTCGCCATCCGAGGTTTCTATACTTACTAGATATTTTTCTTTGACATGTTCAAATTTTGTGTATTATTATGTTCTTGTTGGACTTGCAAAAGCTGTTTTGTTAATGTATTCGAAGGTTGGGTCTAGGAGCCAAAGCGCCACTGAATGTAAAAGCTGCAGCTTTGACTGATCCAGTCGAGAGGAAATTGTTTCAGAAGGTGAAGGCAAAGAGGAGAAAATCCTCTCCAGATACAAGCAAAACAAGCCATGCTGAAGAGAATGAGGCTAGCAATGATGAAACAGATGAACCTGAAAGCAGAACAAGTGCTTTCGTGAAAAAGAGGGCGGCGCCTGTGAGTTCCTCTTCACTAGTTAAGAAGAGCAAATGAGTTTTTGTTACTCTGTTTAGTAGAATCTCTGTTGTACTATATTTCTGTTAGCATTAAATTAAGAATTATATTGCTTTCAAGTGTTTTCTTTGATTTTTCTCCTGCCATTGATAAATACTGTCATTTCACTTTTTGCTGTTGAGGGTAACACTGATCCGTCAGCATTGCTAAACTTTGATGTGAAAATGTTTTTCCAATTATCGTATCTAATACGCAATTTCAACATTTTGATTACCGGAAAAGATTAAGACTGCATAAACTCGTGCTCAAGCAACTTAATTATCGCCATCATCATAGCAGTGATACAAGAGAAACATAGACACAAATACAAAAAGGAACATAAATGTAGGGCTGCGAAAGAACCTTCAGATTCTGATACGCAAAAGAGCCTCCATTTCAGGCAGCCTTTTCCCGCTCCTCAAAGAAGCACTTCTTGTGGCAGCAGACTGGGTGATCCTAAAGCCCCGCCACGGCCAGCAGATGTGCCTCACTCTTCGACGGCCACTGCCGCTTCCCTCCTTTCTGCCACGGTCTGTTTCTTCATCCAACTGCTTCGTTAGCTCTTCGATCCGATCCTGCAACCCTGCAGACCGGCTGTCGGCCAGCCGGAGGCAGGTTTCGGCTGCGGCTTGCGCTGCCATTGCAGTGGCAGCGAGCTTCTCCTTCAGCTGCAGCTTGTTGTTTGCCATGTCCAGTCCTTCCCTTGTCCTTTTGAGCTCTTCTCTCAACAAAGCAACCTACAAAAACACAAAAGAACCATTTCATTTAGTAATTATTATTCAGATTAAGATCCCAGGCGAAATGTTGGCTTCAATTTTTTACAAACTGTTGTTTTACTGCAAGAAGCCTTTCCATTTCTATGAAAACTTAAATAACCAAGGAGTTGAAGACCAACTTCCAGTATCAATATTACCTAAACGACGGTCGGATGCCTAAATAAAATTCAGTTGAATAGTTCAACAAATTGGTAATTTAGCAATAGGGATCCCATCTCAGTTGAATAACTCAGTAGGTAAAATCCTAGGAGTACCTCTTCATCGCGTTCCCTGATCGCAGCTTTTCCGGCTTCTACTTCCAGCTCGCATGCCACCTTCCATCTCGCAACCTCCTCTCCTGCTGCTGCAATTTCCACCTTGTGCTCTTCAACCTTTCAAGTGGTTAAAAAAGAATTCAAGCATTTATCCATATTGTGATTCGCAAATGTTAATAAAAAATTATTACACTGTGAGTCAGCAGATTTTCTCTTTCTTCCAAATCTGTAATGTATTGTTCATACTCAGTTATCTTTTGAGCCTGCCCTACTGAAAGAGCTTGCAAATGCTCGCAATCTGATCTGGAGAATGGCATACAATCAGACCAGTGTTAGCAGACAGAGAAATTTTTTTTTTCTGAAAGAAAGGAAAAGAGAGAAGTTAGTTTCAAACAATATTATAAAAACTGAATTATGTGCTTATGCTAACTGGTGCATGTGCATATATGACAGATCAAAACTATCAGAAAGTAATCTTCAGGATGAGAAGAGACTACATGATATCATGATAACATTAGGAGTTTGCGCTGCAAAAATCATTGAATGTTTTACCTGGACTCTTCCAAAGCTCGTCTTAGATCGCTGATTTCAAGCCGTAGATTCTTCATTATCTTTTCAACTGTCGAAGACTAATTAACAGAAATTCCAGCAAAAGAGCTAATTGGTTAAAGATAAACCTAAAATGTATGATGTTATTATTTAACATGGTAGAAAGAAACTAGACATCCATTCACAAAAGAACTAAACGAAACTATAATGGTATAAATTCTGAAGAGTTACATCCATGATGCATAACATAAATAAAACTTCCTTCTTACTGAAAGTGGCATATCCACAGTTCACATACATTGAAAATGTTTAAACAAGTGTTTTTTTTCATCATACTAGTATAACATTAGAGCAAAAGAAAGGAGACAAGGAAAACTCGAACATATCATATGGTTACAAATTTTCAATTGAGACATACACTGCATGATTTTAGTTCTCATAGGAAAGCTTTGTTAATTGAGCAGATGAGATGCAGAGTTTAGATGAATAAAGTGTTTTACCAGAGTACCAACGTCCTCTTCGCCTTCACTCGCATCTGATTTGGTGCTCGCATTATCAGGATGCGACTCCCCGCCCATCACCCCCATAAAGTACCCGAACCCCACCTTCTGCAACCCCTTCTCAGCTATTTGCAGAATCGCGCCCTTTCTCTGCTCCCCGCTTTCCTTCAACCTACTGAGACTTCGCTCCACCGCCTCCTTTTCCTTAACAGATACTCTTAGCAGGTTACTGATATCTCTGTTCTCTTCCGTCAAGTTTCGAACGGTGTCCTCCAATTCCTTTTTCACTTTCCGTTTCATCTCATCGCACTCGATAATTCTCGATTCGACTTCCATTCCAAGCTCCCAAGTAGAGTGGATCTCCAACACCAAAATCTCTAATTCATCGTCCAAATCGGATTTGATCTCTCGACTCCTATCAAATTTGTCCTCACAAACCCTATCGCCAATCCTCTCCAAGATCTCCCGGACTGATCGGACCGAGCTGAGAGCCCCTGACAAAACCCGATCTCGCTTCTTCTGTTCCTCAATCAGGTTGGAAACCCCTACGCTAGATATCTCAATCTCACTCTCGAGATCCCTTCTCTTCTTCGCTCGCGCCTCCTCCTGCTCCTTGGGAGCAACCTCAACCTCGAGGAGCTTAATCTGGAGCTCGTCCCGTTCCCTCGACGCCTCCTCCAGCGCTCGAGAGATATCGCGACTGCTCGCGCGGAGATCACCTAGGGTTTCCTCCGTCGCCATAGATCTGGACTGGAGCTCGGTGAGGAGGGTATCGTCAGAGAGATTAGGGTTAGTGTTCTTCCCGATCGGAGAGAGATCGGGAGCTCGATCCGGGGATGGAATCGCCATGGTTTCAAGGATCCAAGCGGTAAAAGGAGATTAGTGTTTTCGGGGGCCATTAGCGAAAGCGGAGGAGGAAATCGTGGATTTTTGGGGGAGAGGAGAAGACAACTACCAGTCAGAGCAGATGAGGAGGCGAGCGGAAGCTGAAGCCGAAGCCATGTTTTTGGCGGGAAGAGTAGGTGATATGAGTGGCATAGTGGGCCCCTCTGGGCGGTGGGTCCTTGCTCGGACCGGGTCCACCACGTCAGCATAGAAGCGGCTGCGATTTGGATGTGGTCCGTTACTCCAAATTGAGATCATATAGATTTACAATATTTTGAAAAACTTATTGCCTAATAATAAATAATAAATATATCAAGTAATACAAAAAATCAATTTGCTTAAATAAAGATGAATAGGATATTCATAAGCAAATTTGATGGAAAAAATGTTGTGCATTGGATCCGCTATCTTCGTCCCTTAATGTTGTGGAATTAATATCGGTACCTTCTTTGAGACGAAATTACCGCGCTACGAGCTAACAAAGCCCTGCCGATGCTGTAAGGGTGTGTTTGAGTGCTTCTCCTCCACTGCGTTTTCGCGTGGGGAGTACAAAGATATACACGGAAACAAGTGCACCACATGGGTTTGTTCTCTCCAACCCATTAAGTTATTAGTTGCTGTTTGGCACAGTCCCATTAGTGTAAGTGTACTCACTACAACAACTTAATTAAAAAACTATATAAATATCTTTAAGTGCTTAGCAATTTTCGAACAAATAACGATAAGATCTACGATTTCTTATTACTGTCTCAAACCATTAGAAGAGAAAAACCAACAACTCAGGCGTTAATAATGCCAATAACAACCAATAACGCAAGAGTATTTTTATTTATTTGTTATTTGTTTATTTTATTTTATGTTTTCTTATTTAAGATTTCCCACGCTCTCGACTTTTGCCGGCAATTAATGGGGTCCGCCTGCCTCCACTCCAACACTCCGCCGGGCGACGGCTGCTGATTCCTCCGCGCCAAAAAACCTCTCTCTCTCTCTCTCTCTCTCTCTCTCTCTCTCCCCACCATCGAAGCTCCCCCTCCCCCTCTTCCCCAAGTACAAGTACAACCCCCTCCTCTCCTCTTTGTTTTCCACATGGTGGTGGTGGTGGTGGTACTGTGGCAGTAGTAATACTAGTACTCTTCCTCTCCTCTCCTCTCCCCCTTTCTCTATAACCTTATTAAGCGCGCGCTCTCTCTCTCTCTCTCTCTCTCTCTCACACACACACACACACATACACACATACACACATACTACCATTATTATTCCCTTCTCATTCCCCGTCTACACAGCTCACCACTTCACAACACTACCATGGCTCTCCACCTCTTCTCCTCCCTCCTACCTCCCCACAAGCCCCTACTCTCCTCTCCTCGCCACCACCCGCTTTTGCTCCCCCACGTCTCCTCCTCCTCCTCCTCTCACCACACCGCGGGGGAGAGAGCCCTTGTGTTGGAGCAACCCCCTTTTGAACTCGAACCAATCCCCAAAACCGCTTCTTTCAATGAGGAGCCGCCCAAAGATCGCCCTTTTGGTGTTCCTCGGGGCCGAATCGAAGAGCCCGAGTTCCGGATGACCCTATCCGAGCTCGTAAATGCCGCCGGGATTCGGCGGCCCGTGGCAGTTTACGGCGATCCGCATGTTTCGGTTACCGGCGTTCAGAATGACTCGAGGAAGGTGATTCCCGGAGACCTTTTTGTTTGCTGTGTTGGGTGTAAAACTGATGGGCATCTTTACATCACGGATGCCGTCCGAAAGGGAGCTGTCGCGGTGCTCTCCTCAAAGGAGGTTCATTTAGATTTGATGCCACATTGTGGGGCTCTTGTCGTAGTGCAGAGCACTAACTCTGTTCTCCCTGTAATTGCCGCCGCGTTTTATAAGAACCCGTCAAGGAAAATGTCGGTGGTTGGGATCACCGGAACGAACGGCAAAACGACTACGTCGCACTTGGCGAGGGCAATTTATGAAGCTATGGGGCTGAGGACAGGAATGCTGGGGACCGTAGGATACTATATTAACGGAAACACGCAGTTAGAAGAAGCCCAAAATACGACCCCTGATGCAGTTGCGGTTCAGAAATTGATGGCTAAAATGGTGCACAATGGGGCTAAAGCAGTGGTAATGGAGGCTTCTTCTCACGGGCTCGCACTCGGAAGGTGCGACGAAGTAGATTTCGATGTCGCAGTGTTCACGAATCTAACAAGAGACCACTTCGATTTCCATAGAACTGAACAGGAGTATAGGAAAAGCAAAGCCAAACTTTTCTCAAAGATGGTTGATCCTCAACGGCATGTTAAAATTGTAAACATTGATGACCCGAATGCAAAATTTTTCATAGCTCAGGGGAACAGAGGAGTACCTGTTTTGACCTTTGCGGTAGAGAATAAGAATGCAGATATTTACCCCCTTAAGTTTGAGCTTTCGTTGACGACGACAAAGGTTTTGATCAAAACACCAAATGACGTACTACAAATCTCTTCGCGGTTGATCGGGAGGCACAATGTTTATAATATCCTTGCAGCAGCAGCTGTGGGTATTGCTGTCGGTGCCTCAGGTGAGGAGATTGCTAGAGGAATCGAAGGAGTCGATGGTGTTTCGGGTAGGTTTGAATCGATAGACGTGGGCCGTCAACCTTTTGGAGTTATAGTTGATTTCGCACACACTCCAGATGCTTTGTCTAAATTACTGGATACCGTTAGAGAGCTAGGTGCAAGGAGAATCATCACAGGTATGCTGCTTTTACTCTTAAGCCTGTTTGAAGAATGGATTAGTTAGTCTATCAGAAAAGAATGGATTAGTTATAGCTGAAGTTTGATTTTGTTCTCTGATGCACCATATTTAGTCGTCGGTTGTGCCGGCGAAAGTGACAAAGGGAAGCGACCAATTATGACAGAACTTGCTGTCGACAAAAGCGAAGTCGTCATTTTGACATCAGACAACCCGAAAACCGAGAATCCATGTATGAATCCTGAATATATATATACTTTCCAATTTAATCAAAGTTCTTTCAGATTGAACGAGCACAAGTTATACTGTCGAGTAACTAAGTAGGGATCTTTTGGATGTCAATTTCTCAATACATTTTAACAGTGAACATCTTGGATGATATGTTGGCCGGTGTCGGATGGACCATGCATGACTATGTACATTACTGTAAGAATGATTACTACCCGCCTCTTCCGAACGGCCATAGACTTTTTGTTCATGACAACAGAAGAGTAGCAGTGCGGGCTGCTATAGCTATGGCAGAGAAAGGGGATATAGTTGTAAGTTGTTCTTTTTCTTTGTTTAATCTTCAGCCAATCTTAGGTGCGAGTTTCTTTTGCATAGCTGTGTCCTTATGTGTATAGATTACGGTGGAAATGCATGTTGAAGAGCATGCTTAGGTGCCCTTTTTGAAATCAACTTAATCTCCTGGGTTTCCACTATATATTTCTTTTATTGATCACATTAATTTAAACTTGGACAATTGGCCAATGAAAGAATTTTCCGTGGCGATAGCATTTTTCTCTTACGAATGCCATCCCTTCCTTATTAAGATGCATCTGATCTTTATTTAATTTTGTTTGAGCCGAGCAAGTTGTATAATTTTTAATTGTTTTGAGTGATCCTTTTCAGTTTCTTAACAGACATTATCAAGAAATAACTGAAATTTTTCGCGTGGCAATGCAATTTTGCTCTCTGACATGGGTCTCATATTGCAGGTTGTGGCAGGCAGAGGGCACGAAGACTATCAATTACAAGGTCATAAGAAGATACATCTTGATGACAGGGAAGAATGTAGGGAAGCTTTGCATTATATCAACAAGTTGCATCGGGCAGGGTTGGGAAAAAGAATTCCGACGGTGGTAAGTTAAAAAGTGGTGAATTTACTGCAATTTTGCCATGCTCCTGCAATTTACCTCACATTACCAAGATGTTTTCTTAAAGAGGCTTTATCCTGTTAGTCAATTTGTACATCTTGTTTGCATCATTGGAATATCATGTTACCTCTAGTATTCTCAGAATTCTGTTCTGTTTCTTCTTATTCTCCTGAATAGAGAGCCTTTGTACATAATGCCCCTATCAGTTCATGGCAATTTCCTTCTTGCTTTCTAGCCGACTACCGGCCGGATATCAGATAATCTACTGCTAGGAAAAGTCTCAGTTTCCGAGATTAGAATGTTTTGTGGTTAAATTCGTTAGACGAAGCATATCTTAAAAGCCAATTCCCTTTTGAAGTAGAGGATACATAAACATTTTATGTTAGTTTGCCTTTCTGTATTTATTTGCTTGCTGATTAAATTCGCAAATGTACTTTAATCTCTAATTATCGACTACTCTAAGCTTGTCAATACTGGTCGTCAAACAAAGACCAGTTAAAGAAAGCACTCACTCATCTTTACATAGATTGCCGATGAGATCATTGAGTTCTCCTTAGCTACTTGAAGTTGCTTGTACTATGTTAATAATACTAACAACTTCTGAACAGAACTTTGTCTCTCTGTTTCACTATTTCTCCACAGGTCATCAGAGAGCCTCTTTTGTCCTTCCATGAAGATGTCGAGGCTCGGCCTGTAACACCGAAGCGAGACGAGTCATTTTCTGCTTCGCCTGTTCATTGATTGCACCCTCAGTGTCAGCAGTTTCTCATGTTTGTCTTGTCAACGACATTTCTGCCGGTAAGCATGAATTGTACAAGTAATGTTTAAGTCCTATATTTGTTTACAGAAAAAATAATTTATTTTAATGTTAATGTGCAGAAAAGTCACTTGTAAATTAGTGAGAAGTGCCTTTTCGTTTAATTTCCAACATTTAATGTGGATTTTTTATTTGCTTGCACCACTGAATAATCGACAATCCTAGGCTCTTATGTTTATTTTTGTTATTTTCAAATGAATAGGCAATCAAACATGAGTTCTCTCTTTTTCCTTCAGTTTCCCCCCTCTTTTAAGTTCTGAAGCTTATCTTAGCCGTATATATTCTGCTAAACCTGAGGTCCAGAAATATTTTGATCTTCTATGTAGGTACTTGAATTCTGCTAAAAGAAAAATATATACACATGCCCGTACCTCTTTTATTTTCGTTTTTTTTTAATGTTAAACATTCCAAGCAAAGACTAACCACCACTGTTTATAGCAGTTGATTGTTATCCTCCGGCTTCTCAGGTTAGATCTAGCACCCAAGCAATTTCAAGGCATTGAAATGTATTTTAAAACTCCTGTTTGGCCCAACTAAAGTTGCTCAAAGGTGGCCTGAACTGGCTTAAATGGGCTGTAAATGGGCTGGACTGTGGCCCAGTCACACTAGTAGAACTATCCATGTTTGGTTCAAAAAGACAAAAATCTAGGCAGGTGGAAGGATACTCTTTTGGCTATTACTATTATTATTATATCCCTTATTTACAAAATTTGTCCTTTTTTCAATTATTTCAAACAAAATAATTGAAATTTTCTTAAATTATTGAAAAAAAATAAAAGAAAAGATGTTGTCGGTGGTTCTCTTCTTGGGAGAACGAGACGAGGCCTGTGGCCAACGCATTAGCAATAATCTCAATAATAATCTCTAGCCTCTAGGCAAAGACACGAACGCCTTGTAAAGCGGAAAAAAAAAGGGCCACTTATTTGAACACTCAGATTCAAAAAACAAAACAATAAATCATCTAACTTTACAATTATTTTGATCAATTATTTTTTTTTATGAATTATAGTTAATTTGATTCAAAAAAAATTTAAATGATTGGTTGAAGTAATCACTAAATTATGTCTTTACCTTAGGGTTTATTGTGTGTTGAAAACTATCCACTGCTACTGAACCAAATTAAAATGATATATATATATATATATATATATATGTATATATATATATATATATATATCTTCGTTTTTCAAACAAATCACAAAAAGATTATATTGTAACTGAATTGAATTGAGTTTCTATGAATTTAAAAGCACCAAATCATTGGCACTTATAGATTTTCGATTTTTGAATGAAGATTTGTAGGATTAAAATAATAGAACTCTCCTAGGGTTGAGTGAATGATTGCTAGAATAGCATAATCTAAGAGATAAAATTGGTCAAAAAGATATATTTAGTGGTGAAAAAATTACAAGCACCAAATACTTTTAAAAGCACTATAGCCAAACTCAACTGAATTATTGTATTCTCTAACATTTAACATAATTTAACTAGTGTGCTTTTCCTTCCTTTATTTGACTTCTAATTTAGACTCTATAAATATGTCAAACTCTCCTTGTTGGTCTCAAACACCTCCTCCATGGCTCCTCTTCCTCACTCTCTCAATCTCTCTTTCTCACTTCCACCTCAAATTCTCTTCTCCTCCTCCCCTCCATCACTCCCCCTCACCCTCAATTCCCACTCCAAATCCCACCTCAATTTCTCCAAACCCTACTCCCTATTCCCCAAACCCCAACACCACCACAAAAAACCAACCAAAATGCTCCTCAAATCCATACCCAACACAAAACCAATCTCTATCTCTGACACCCCCCACTCCATGACCCTTTCCGAGCTCCTAAGCAAAGCCAACGCTACTCCTATCTCAATTCATGGAGATACACAGGTACCAATCACAGGGATTCAACACAATTCTAAGGAGATTAGCCCTGGCGATCTATTTGTTTGTTGTTTTGGGTCGAAAACCGACGGCCATTTGTATATTACTGAAGCTTGTGAGAAAGGAGCTTCAGCTGTTGTGGTTACTGAGGTAGTTAATGTTGAAGAGGAGGCCTTACATTGTTGTAGAGCCCTTGTAATAGTGGAGGACACCAATTCGATCCTCCCTCGCCTTGCCGCCTCCTTCTTCGGCCACCCGTCGAAGCGGCTCTCCGTCGTCGGGATCACCGGCACCAACGGTAAAACCACGACGACCCATCTGGTCAAATCGGTGTTCGAAGCAATGGGATCGAAATCGGGGATGTTGGGAACACTTGGTTACTGTATTGATGAAGATAACAAGTTGGAAGCAGTTAACACAACACCTGATGCCTTGACCATTCAGAGACTGATGGCGGAAATGGCGCGGAACAGGGCCGATGCCATCGTGATGGAGGCTTCGTCGCATGGGCTGGAATTGGGGAGGTGCGACGAGATTGACTTCGACGTCGCGGTGTTCACCAACCTTACACGAGACCACTTAGATTTCCATGTAACCGAAGAGCGGTACAGAGAGAGCAAGCTCAAGCTGTTCGACAAAATGCTCGATCCAGATAAGCATAGAAAAGTTGTGAACATTGATGATCCAAATGCGTCGTATTTTATCGCGCGGGGTAATGCAGACGTACCTCTTGTGACCTTTGGAATGGATAGCAAAAATTGCGACGTGCGACCTCTGGGGCTCGAGATTTCTTTGTTTGGGACGAAGCTTTCGATTAGTACACCAAAGGGAGTAGTAGAAATCAACTCTGCGTTGGTGGGTCGGTACAATGTGTACAACATTCTTGCTGCAGTTTCTGTTGGGATCGCAGTTGGGGGGCAATTAGAGGAGATTAAGAGGGGGATTGAGGGGTTAGCTGGAGTTCCGGGCCGGTGTGAATTGATCGATGAAGGTCAAAACTTCGGAGTTATTGTCGACTATGCGCATACGCCGGATGCTTTGTCAAGACTTTTGGATGCCATGAGAGAGCTCGCTCCGAAGAGAATCATAACTGGTTCGCGATCTACTGATCTGTTTTATGCAGACTATTCATAAGCACAGTTATTTTCCTTACTGATGAAACTTCTCTTCTGAATTTCCCACTTCCAGTTTTCGGGTGTGGCGGCCAACGAGATAGCGGAAAGAGACCGCTCATGACCCGAATTGCTACCAACAAAAGCGATGTTGTTATTCTAACCTCTGACAATCCCAGGAATGAAGATCCATGTAAGCATTCTATGTTTCAGTAATGTAGTCAGAAACCACAAAAACTATCTTACAGTAAATATCTAATCTTAAATTTTGAATATGGGGTTCCTAATTCTCCAAGGTATTGTGCTTGTGTATGGTTAGTGAATATCTTGGAAGGCATGTTAGCTGGTGTTGGATGGACCATACAAGATTATGTGCAACTTACTCATGACAAGAATTATGCGCAGCTTAACAATGGGTGTCAGCTTCTTGTCCATGATCTCAGAAGAGTTGCTCTGCAAGCTGCCATTGCCATGGGAAAGGAAGGAGACATTATCGTAATATATCTTACTCCAACCTTCTTCCTATATCATTCTCACTTTCTAAATATGTGAAGAATAAATGTTTCTCAATACATGAGAAGATTGGTTAAACTCAACCAACACTGTTCTTGTGTGTGTGTGTGTCTGTGTGTGTGTTATTTCTCATTGTGAGAACAAGAGTTTTTGCCAAAAACTGACAGAAAATCAAAAAAAAATGCAAGTTCTATAGGAGATCCTTTCTCATACTTTCTGCTACGTTTTCTTCTCTGCCTTGTGAAAATTTTGGTGCTGTAGGTTGTTGCAGGGAAAGGCCACGAAACATATCAAATCGAAGGTGAAACGCGGAAATTCTTTGACGACAGAGAAGAGTGCCGAGAAGCTCTGCGTTACGTCCGCGAGTTGAAGAAAGCAGGAATAGACATCAGTGAACTTTCATGGGGGGTAAATAGGCAATTGTTCTTTTCTATTTAATACCTACTGTAATTTCGAATCGGATTCAATTTTGATGCATAAATCCCACAAGTAAACATTTTGATTCAAGCTAAACTACTGTATGTTTACTGCAGGTTACAGGATAGGCACTTTTCTTCATAGATGAATTAACCTATCCCATTCAAAAGTTTTTAAGTACTCTCTTTCTCTCTCATATTAACTTAGTTCACATTATTATTTTTTTGATAATAATAATTATTTTACATTAACTATTTTGTGTGTTTTGTGTGTTATGTGCTTTTGCACTATGCAGGTTAAAATCAAAATCAACTGAAACTGCCGTGGTGCTCTTCTTGGACAGAGAATGTGTGGTTTCTTTTCTTTTTTTTTTCCTATATTTTTTGTTCCTTCTTGTGTATAAAATGTATAGGTTCTTTAAGAAATGTTTATTTACAACGGTGAGAATAAGGGTATTTCTCTAATGCCACTGGAACCTTGTAATCTGCAACTGCTTCAAAATCAGAAAAGGACGTTCATATATAAGAATCTTCTTTTCCAAGTTACTGAACGGAAGAGAAAAAATATAGATAAAAGCGTATAAAACTTATCTGAACTATAAACCATATTTAGCGCAGTTGTTAAAGATTTGAGGTTGGTATCTGAAATTCCAAGTTTGAAGCCTATACGCTTCACATTCCCTTCCTTTTTCTCGAAAATAAATAAATAAACAAATAATTATTGCATATTCCAGCCCCAAAATGCTTCTTCCCAGTATATAGCTATATCCGCTCTTCTCATTTTCCTTTTAAGAAGCAAAATAAAGTTAGGTTCAACTTTAATTTATTTGAAATAAATAATATTCTATTTGTTATTAAATTGAGTTGAGTCCATATGAACTAAGGATTCAAATTTGATTCTGAAACTCTTGTGTAATTTACCCGAGCTTGAGCCTATGTAGCTTGCATTAAGTTTGTTTGCACCTCCACAACAAAAAAAAGTGAAGGCACTAATTGTCAACTATCGTATTATTAAACAAAACCACGGGAAAGCTTCACTTTTGATGCAGTAGTATACATAATATGAAGATTCTTTAAATTATCTTTTTATTGATTTATACATATAGTCTAAAAATATTATATATTCATTTACATATAATATCACATATAATTCCACGGTAAATAAATTAAGTTTGATTGTTGTCTCTTTTTTTTTTGACAAGAATAAATTAAAGACGCGAAAATCACATTACAACTTCCATTTCATTACCCGGACAGCGTAGGCCTAATCAACTGTTCTATTGGGGGAAAAAAGAAGAAGCATAAACACAAAAGCAAAACATGCTATATCCATTATGCCTATCAAAAACACCTCTCTTTTATGCTTCTTAGAATGGCTAAAAGAAAAAGGCATAGAGTAACTGCTTCAAAAAGAAAAGCACTTCTCAGCTCCTAAAGGTTAGTTAGAGCATTCCAAATATTTGCTTTTATCCTATAGTATCATTGCTAGTGAAGCTACTAATCCAACTCTTTAATGGTGAACTAGTGTTGTAAAGCAAATCATATATAATTCCCTCCTATTTTCCGTAATTATTTTCCCTGTAGTTTTCTAGTTGTATGTAGAGAGGCGAGGAGGAGAGATGGGTCTTAGTGGAGAAATCAAAGAAGAAAGAATGGAAGCAAGTAAAAGCGAACCTTTTCGGAGATCGGAAGCCACGGAGGTGATCCATATTGCTGTCGGAAAGAATTATCGTGCAGAGAAACAGAACTTGAAGTGGGTACCAGAGAACTTCCCGCGGGCTAGGATTTTTATCATCCATGTTCCTTGGCCTTCCAAGTAGATGCCCTTCAGAAAGTTTTTGAACCTATCGAGCAAAATATCGAACATATGTACTGTTGTTAGTTTTTCAGTTGCTTCATTCTTTCCGAATTAATCTGAGTTTTAGAAAATTTTGGTTAAAAGATAAGAACACAAATAAGAAGTGTCAAAAAAGAAAAAAGCAAAATTACTTGAGATATCATTCTTGGTGTTGATAGAATCCTCATACATAATATCTTTGATCACCGAAAAATATTACCAAAATTGAATCTAAGTTATGCTAGCGCCAAAAGCATGGAAGAATTCTGTAGTATCTGTAGCAGATGGATGATAGCAAAAGGAGGAAAAGAGAAAAAAAAAAACAAGAGAGAAAAAAAGATTGATGCTACTTTACAAAGCATCTGGAATGAACTGTAAAGTGCTGATCTCTTATTAATGCTAACAAATGTAGAGACACGAAGGATCACAAAAATGAGGTTGAGAAATGGCTTACCAATGAACTACTTAAGGTTTCTATTCTGAAAAATTAATCTTTAAAATAGAAGCAAGATGTAAAGTTTAGGAATGAAGTATGGTAGGCAAAGAAACAGAGGAAAAGGCAAACTCATCAAAAGTAGCCCTGCAGAATATTTGCATGCCTAATTTTAAGATTTTGTGTGATACATATGGATTAAGCAGCTTGATCTACATAGTCACCTACTATACATCAACTGTAAGGTATGTTCTTTAAGTATGCTTCAATCTTTTATAATCCCAAGACATTACTAAGTTTGGTTCTCTCTAATAATATTAGCAGTGGGTACCAAAATATCATACGTATTAGCAAACGAGGCAGAAAGAGCATTGCATCGAATAAGGCAGAAAGAAGAAATGGCACAACTGTTATGTCAATACAAAGCATCGTGTATAAATAGAAAGGTCGAAACTAGTCCGATTCATTTGTGCTCGGTACTTTACAATCTAATATACTTTGTTTGCTATTTCAAGAAAAGGAACTGCACTATGCTGAATATATAATCTGCGGTAAATATCACTAGGTGTTTAGATGATAATGGTGATGATGTCAAAATAGATTTAGCACATGCAGTACTATTGTATATTGTATAATATTATTATTCTACAAGATAGTATAATTATTATCATTCTACAAGATATTTGGTGAGAAACATCCCATCTTTTAAGAGGTTTAAATTGAGTCTTACAACTTTCTCCATGATGCAGGTTGATATGCAACATATCGATGTCAGAGATTTTTGAATGGAAAATCAAGAAAGCAGTCGAAAATTAAAGAAGACTCAACTTGTATTACAAACAAACAAAAAGTAAACCTTCAGAGATGTTTGGTATTGCTGCCATTTTTTGTCTTTACAAACAAAAATTCTCTGTGGTTGGATGTGCCGCTGGTTGGACTTTCCCGCTCTTGTCATCACTGGCAAGCTTACAATGCAACCGTGAATAGAATGCTAAAGGGTATCTTCTTCTTCAAAAAAAAAAATTTGAAGTTTGCTACCAAGTTCTGCTATTTGTCACAACCAACACCATAATTGAATAGACCGTGAACACTCCAACCTCCGCGAGCACTCTCTATTACACAGAGTTTGTGTTTTAAAAACAAAAAACAATTGGCAACAACACCAAATAAGGCATTAAAATCCAACTTATGTAAGTTACTGGTGGTGGGAAATTAGAACAAGGTATGACGAAGTTTGCACATGCACATGCATATGCATGGATGTACAGGGATCCAAGTTGCTGTGTGTTACAATATGGCATGTAAATTTATGAGTTAGCGTGAATAACTTCATTACAGATATCTGAAGTGAGCATGACTTTATCATGCTCCTTTTCTTTTCTTTTCTTTCTTTCAGGCTTGCTTCAAAACAAGATGGATATATGTATACATATTTTAAGCACCTTTCGTGCGATTGTGTCTATCTATTCACAATACTGGGGAGAAAAAAAAACCAGTAGCAATTTGGAAACAGCTTGCAAAAATTACAACGATAATAGGGAAGGGATTATGAATACACAGCAGGAATTTGCAAACAAATATAAATACGGCTTCTTTCATCAAAGCAAAAGCAATACTACAACTTTTCCCTCCTTTTCAAGTATCAAGAGGTGGAATCTACAACAAAACACACCTATATTGTATCAATTTGTTCAGTCATTATACACAAACCGTAACAGAGTTAATTGATAAAAAAGTATTCATACCCACCAAAAATTGTAAAAACATATTTACTTTTATCTTGAAAGATCCGAAGAAATGTAATTTCCACACTAATCAGCAGAATAAATGTACTCATTGGATTCATATACTAAAATCGAATCACCGAAACCAAAAAAACTAAGTAAAATTTGGATTTCTAAACACCAAAAAGTTACACACCAAAGAAAAAAGGAGATCACAATTTTAACAATGAATCAACTTAGTCTATCGCAAACTAAGAGAAACTACATGCATTCCGTTCTAAAATCGAACACTTAAAATAATAATAATTTGGATTTCTAAACACCAAAATAGTTACAGGGAAAAGAAAAGGTGATTACAATTTTAACTATGAATCAATTAAATCAATCGCAAGTAATGGGAAAAAAAAAAAGAAAAAGGTACAATCGGTCCAAAAACTAAGCTTAAATTGAAAAGGAGAAGGTAAAAGCGCTTACCAATAAATTAGGGTTTGAAGGGCGCGAATGGAGAAGGAAATAAGCTAAACAGGTCAATAAAAAAAATATATATAAATTAAAAAACCACTCAAAAGAAGAAAAAAAAAAATTGGTAAATGTAAAAGCGCTTACCAATAAATTAGGGCGTTTGAAAGGTGCGAATGGGAGAAGAAAATAGCTAAACAGGACAATTAAAAAAATTTTAAAAAATGAAAATAAAAAATCAACTCCAAATATCAGAGACAGGTTTCGATCCTGTGACCTGTGGGTTATGGGCCCACCACGCTTCCGCTGCGCCACTCTGATTTGATAAAAATGTTTGAAATTTATTTTAGTTAACTTTAAAAATATGCTATTGATCAGGCATTTTCGAAATCAATGTAATAATAATCTTACCTGATCGACCTATTTGTTAGATTGGCTCTTTCACTTTGTTCTTAGCTTACATTAGTAGTTTGATGACGATGCTATGCCGCATTTTGAACTGGTTGTTCTGCATTTTAAAAACTATTATCAAATAATTTGTAATTTTGCACGCGGGTGTAGTCGATAAAAAGGAAAAGAATGAATGAAGATGGAAATTTTTAGAAGAGTATTGCAATTATCAACTAGATGTTGGAGACAGGCACGATATTGCTCCCTCTTGAACGTCAGAAGTTTCAATAGGTTTTATTAGTGTCGCACTTGGTGGCTCTGAGCATGCTTAGAACTGAAATAGCTTTAAAAAATTAATCTGTTAGAAAATGGAGTTTAAATATTTTTATATTTTAACATTTTCCTCACGTTTGAACTTGTGATTTTTTATAAGACTCATAATATGGAGCTGAATTAAATAGAAAAGAATTAATAATGTTCGGAGTCTAACGTAACTAGAACTTAAAACCTCATACTCTAATATCATGATAAATTATATGAAATAATCGTTATACTCTGAAAATCAAAGTTGTTAGAAAATTGTGTTTAAATATTTTTGCCCTGTCATCAATTATAAATGAAAATCGTATTGCTTTTCGTGGAGCAGAAGCTGAACATCCTACTTGATCTCTCCGCTCTTCTCTCCAATTCTGATTGGCACTAGTGTGCGCGATTGAATGCCCTGAAACATTTACTTAAGGGGCAATTGCTTATATAGAGGAATGTTGCAATAAATGTGTTACATGAATCTGAACTTAGAAGCGGTCTTCTATAATTTAGAAAAGTTCTGTTTTGGTAGACGTTTTTGGATAGGCTTGTCTCTTTCCTTTTCAAATTGTTGTGATCCACAGATGTTATTTTCTGCCTGTATTATAGTTTAAACATTTTTGCTATTTTCTTACAGGCTTTTGTTATTGTGTTAAGTGTTTCAGGTAAAATTTCTTTCATGTCGATGTAAATGAAATGATATGATTTTTTTCATTTTTGCATTGCTTCTGCAGTGATTCGAACAACTATCAGCAACGAATTGTGTTTCTATAATCGACGATCCCTAGAGCGGGGCTTTGATTCAGGGTTTGTAGAGCATTTGTTTTGCTTATGCTTTTGGCGACATCGATTTTTAGCAGAGCATTTAACAATCACTGGTATTCAATATTTCTGCTGTAGTACCAAGCACAACGAGGCCCATGCCACATTGAACATTGTCGAATGGCGCGTAAGTTTCTATGTTGTGTGTAAGGGGGCATTACATTACGCATAAGACAGATTAAAAAAATATTTTTAATATAAAAAATATTTTTTCGCTTATTTAGTTTGATATTGTAAAATTATTTTTACGATTTAGAAACACTATAAAATTTTTATATTTTTGTTGTTTTTTGACGAAAAATAAAAATTCAAACTGCATAAATTTTTTTATTTATTTTTTCACTAAAATTTTTAAAAATATGTATTAAACTTTTTTTTTTTTTCTACAAATCAAATACTATAAAATATAAGAAAATTTTGACCAAATTTTTTATTTGTCTAAATTTTCGTACCCACTTCTCGATTATGGCCCAAGCATGGCTCCACATCGAAGGCCCACTTGGGAGGCTAAATGTAGTGTAAGTTGCTATCAATCACATCGATCCATTTATTAGCCTCAAACGTACGAGTAAAGCATGGGAAATTCAAGTCACGTGGTACAATGATCGGCCATCCACGTGTCGGCCTGTAACTGGCTGGTCGGTTCGACGCATGTCGTGGTGCCTCGGACTTGGGAGAAATTCTAGTATGCAGCGCGTACACCACGTCACCTTTATCACCGGCCAATAATAGCGCGACACCTCAGCAGCCAATTAAATTGAGAAGAAAAATCAAACAGCACTAACGCCGTTTCCCTAGCAATTTGAAATTATCGAAAATTGGTGCCCGAGTTTTAGCGGGAGTTTTTAATCTCTCTCTCTCTCTCTCTCTCTCTCTCACAGATTAGTCCATGAAAAAAGGGGGGAAAAAATTTCCATCGAGATAACCCAGACACTCTGCTTCCCCGTTGCTTGCCGAGGCCACCATTGATGCCACCGTCGCAGACGACGACTCCGGCTGCACCGATGACTTTATGATGCCAGTCTAATTGCCGCCGCCGACGTTCTCGCACGACGCCCCTCTTGCTCAGTAATGCTTACCGACTCCGACCGCGTCCTCCACTTTAATTTGCTTGCCACCGAGTTCCACTGGCTCCTTCGTAATTTTCTTTTCCTTCTCAATGCTCCTTTGTAATTTTTTTTCCCTTTCCATCTAATTTATATTCTCTACATAAGTAGGCTGTACTTATTGTGCATGTTTTTCTTTAAAAAAAAAACCTATTTTTTAATTCTTAGGAATGCACCAAGTAATACTAATTTGGATGAAGATATTAGTAAAGTGTATGAAGAAAACCGTCAACTTCATCGCATTTTAAAATTACAGAGTATTTTGAAACAATTTTTTTCCCCTATCATTGACACATGCATCAACTTTTCATATTTTGGATCCAATAATTTTAATCTAAAAATTAAAAATTTTACTAAATTTAGCTATGATTCGATTAAATTTATAACTTTTTTTTTTAATATTTTCAAATTTGTTGAGCAACATGAGCTGCTAGTTTGCAAGCAAAGTAGTCAATTAAAAGTCCTAATTAGTATTAATTCGTAGCATTTTAGCTAATAAAGTATGATGTTCTTTAGCTCTTTTGCAAACTGAAACTCAATCTTTCTCCATCATAGGTTGAATGGCTGCATCAATTAGGAATCATGTCATGGTCGACAAAACGAATGATAACAGCATCTGGGAGTATATAAATATAGATGCTTATGATAAAAAACTTGAAGTGGGTATAATAGTTAATTCTGAAGACGAAGCTTACAATCTCTACAATGAATATGCATTGAGGAAGGGTTTTAGCATAAGAAAAGGAAACAAACGATTAGTCGATGGGGTTCTCCGACAACGAGAATATGTGTGCTCCAAAGCAGGATTTTCTGATTCTAAAGATCCTTGTAACTTAAAAGGGATAAATCGATTAGTAACAAGAACGGGATGTACGGCTAGAGTTCGATTCAGTATAAAAAGTGGTGCTTGGGAAGTCACTCATTTTAATGATATGCACAATCACGAGTTTGCAAAACAAGAGGAAAGACAATTTACGATCTGGTAGGAGAATGCTAGATTCTCATGCAGCTGTTATTTCCTCTATGGTACAAGCAGGCATAAAACCAATAAAATCATACTCTTATTTAGCCAAACAGGTTGGGGGGACACAAAATGTTGGATTTACTAAGAAAGATTGTTATAATTTCTTGCATACCGCAAGAAAAGTGATGATTGAAGCAGGCGACGGACAAAGTGTCATTAATTACTTTAAGCATAGACAATTGGAAGATCCTATGTTTTTTTATTCTGTGCAGGTAGACCAAGAGAATCNAAGAATAAATTAGCTTATTCTAGGCCAAGTATTGAACACAGTATATAGTATATAACTCAATCGCTTTTACTTCTTCGTGCTCAGATATATATGTTAACTGGGCTACTATCGATAGTAAATTACTCGATTTATTACTAATTTATTTTTAATGATAGAGCTTACAAATTGACGATCGGTATCATTGAATATGATCTAAACTATTTAAATTATCTAAAAATCAAATTTTATAATTCTTTGACATCACTAACTGAACGATCAAAGGGTCACAAAATCTATAATTTTAATGACCGATATGGTGTGTTTGCTCGTTTAACGGTATAGAAGAGTTCAAATTAACTAAATTTTTGTTAAAAAATTCTTTAAACTATTTAAAATAAGATCTAGACTCTAGATCTCAAATATAAAAATTGTATCATCACTTTTCGAAGGATATTCATTTCCAACCATTCATTCTTCTGTTCAGTTGATGGACAAGAGAACAATATCGAAAATGTGTGAAATTTGATTTTCAGATAGTTTAAATAGTTTAGATCATGTTTAACGGTGCTGATTATCAATTTGGAATTATGAAAGCATGCATGATAGCATATCTATTCCCGAGCTTTTTTTCGATATATCTCTTGCACATCCTGCATGAAGAATTATGAAAGCATGCATGATAGCATATCTACGTACGACGATTTAATCCAAAATAATTTATTTATATTATTTTTATAAGACTTAGAACGCGCACCCTAAAAACATAGCACATAGTCATAATCAGCATTCAAATTTCTTCATGATAAACTACTACTAGTGGTTTGATCTGCTAAGAAGCACACACAAAAAAAAAAAAAAAAAACCCTGCAATGTCATGCTATATATTGAGAAAGGGGCATTTACGTAATAATAACAAAGAAGAAAGACGAACGGAATGTAGCCGTTAGCTGCGTGGAAAACGGAGCACATCTTTTGACGCGAATGTCCAATGGCGATTCAAAGCCGTCGCTTTCCTCGACAGCGAGGATCCTCCCATCCGTTTTGATTAACCTTGTTGCTCTTGCGGAACGTTTCTAAAGTAAGTGATAAAAAATTTGATGATTAATATTTAAGATCTAAATTTAAATTTTAATTAATTTATATTTTTAATTAAATTTATTATTAAATAAAATAAACGAAGCAGATAGCGTGTTATCTATTTCTTAAAAAAAAATTCTTGTTGCTCTCATTATAACTAGAATAAAAATCCTTTTCAAATGTGATTTTGTTATCAAGATATAGCTTTTTATCCGTATTAAAAAAAAAAAAAAAGAAAAACTCCACTCCTACACCCCTAAAGAATATAGGATATACACTCCACTTATTAAGAGCGAGAATGTGAGGTATACTTTTTTTAGTCTGTATTCATCTAAGGGTGGGATGAATGTACTCTACTAGTTACATTCTTTTTTTGGATGGATAGGGTATCCTACATCACTTTGGAGGTGTATAATAAGTATTATTTAAAAAAAAATATCAAACTAATTAGAGAGTACTAAGAGGAAAAATATATATATATAGGCTACATATGGAAAGCAAGGGAAGAGAACTTTTCTCTATTATGTGAAACAGGTCACAAGCCCCAAAAGAGGGGAAAGTGGGTGGATTAGGAAATAAAGAAACTCTTTGCACAACAACTTACTATTATAATATCAAAATCTATAATTGAAATTTTTGTAGTAATTAAGAGCACTTGAGATTCCTCCTCAATAATGTTGTTATTAAGAAAACCTTAGGTTTGTAAGCTGACCATTACAACTTATGGATTGGTCGTCTCCGGTGCAAGTGACAAAAAGCTTGATAATTGATATTTGAGATTGTAAGTTTAAAATTTAGTTGTTTTATATTTTCAACTAAAGTTATTTCTAAAAATTATATAAACAAAGCGGTAGCATGCCACAATTCTTTTCAAATAACTAATGAATTATTAATTTGATTATTTAGAGTAAGTTTTTAGTCAAAATATTATTCAGAAAGATAAAAATGTTTCCAAACTAGCTAGCTTTTAATATAGTGAAAAAAATTTAAGCCAATTTTTACTCTTGCTTTTAGTGGTGGTAATTTTTAGGGAAATAAATGTTTAGTAAATCATTGGATTAAAAGAAATGTACGTAGTGAGAAGCCCAAATAAGCATCCAAAAATAATTTGACTAGAAACCATGATTCAAAAAATTTTGTTAAAAATATATTTAATATTTTTAAAATTATTCTACTTATATAACATTTATGTAAAAATTTGATCTAAAACAAATATAATTTCCATATCACAAATAAGTTCACTAATTTATTTGGCCGTAAAAATTCTTAACCTTTCGTGTTTAATATAGTTGACTAAGCGGTTGATGATTACTCATCCGAGATTTTAAGTTTAAAGTTTAATTACAGTTTATTTTTAAAAATAAATTAAATTATATAAAAAAGCTGAAAATAAAATTAAAAAAAAAGACCCGAGACAGGTAGGTGATAATGTGATATCACAAAAGATAAGACCAAACCGACCACACCACCCTGTCCACATCACATCGGCCTATACCCTCTCCAGAACCATCTCTAAACCACCTACCTAACCCCAAAAACTTTTTTAATTAGCACATAACCCTATCCTATTACTGTTGATACGGAGATAATTATTAGCACGCACCTTACCTCACCACAAACAAAGTCCTTTTTTTTTCTTTTTTTTTTGTCCTTTGGGTGGAGCCATGGAGGGTGGGGGTAATAATGTGTGGATGGTCCCCGTACAATCTTGATATAGGAGCTTGATACAGATTCTTTTTTCACATAATGTACTTTAGTTCTCTGAAAAAATTTAGTTTCTTATCGTACAAATTATTTTTTTAATTACACTTAAAAGTAAATTAAAATAAATAACTTGCCTTAAAATGAAGAAAAAAATAATTATATTTTTAGAAAAATTAGATTTTCCGACCATTAGAAATGTTTAAAAATTAAAATGTCTAAAAATACTAAATAATACTGTAAGATATATAATTTGATCGATAAATTACTATACTAATACTATTTTTACATTAAAATTCTCGTCAATAACTTTCATCTACAGCCAATCTAGAAACTCTATAGACTGCAAATATTTTTATAAAAAAGAATATAATTCTTTTACTGTAGTAGATTTTTTTTGTTTTTTGGTGCCCAAAAAGTGTTAAAAGAAGCTGGAGCGGAGGACGCAATTAAGCACCACGCCAAACTAATTAAAAGGACCATTTTGGCCAATATTGCGATTGTGTAGCAGTGTAGGGGCACTTGCATAATAAATTTCACCCTTTTTCCATCAAGAGCACAGACAAAAAAAAAAAAAAAAAAAACAAGACAACACAGCGCTTCTATAAAGTAGCACTCCTCATCATCAGTCGCACTCCATCTTCTCACAAGCCCACTCCTCCTCCTCCTCCTCCTCCTCCTCCTCACCTAGCTAGCTTCGTCCCCTCACTCTTTTTGAAGTACTCAAACTGATCAGGAATATTATCATCAGGTGAGAGGGAATATATTAAGAGTAAAAAAGAATATACAGTACTAGTAAGAAATAAAATGGAAGGTAAAGAAGAGGACGTGCGGGTGGGGGCGAACAAGTTTCCGGAGCGGCAGCCGATCGGGACGGCGGCGCAGAGCCAGGAGGAGGGGAAGGACTACAAGGAGCCGCCGCCGGCGCCGCTGTTCGAGCCCGGGGAGCTGGCGTCCTGGTCCTTCTACCGCGCCGGCATCGCCGAGTTCATGGCCACCTTCCTCTTCCTCTACATCACCATCCTCACCGTCATGGGCGTCAACAACTCCCCCTCCAAGTGCTCCACCGTCGGCATCCAGGGCATCGCCTGGGCCTTCGGCGGCATGATCTTCGCCCTCGTCTACTGCACCGCCGGCATCTCCGGTACCTTATCTAATTCATTCATTACATTCATTCATTTATTCTTTCGCTCGCTCGCTCGCTCGCTCGCTCTGATACCATGTTGAAAGAAAAAATATTATTGGTATAGGTGGGCACATCAACCCAGCGGTGACGTTTGGGCTGCTGCTGGCGAGGAAGCTGTCGTTGACGAGGGCTCTGTTCTACATGGTGATGCAGTGCCTTGGGGCGATATGCGGGGCTGGGGTTGTGAAGGGGTTCCGGAAGGGGCTCTACGAGGGCAGTGGGGGCGGGGCCAATGTTGTCGCCCCTGGATACACCAAAGGAGACGGCCTCGGTGCTGAGATCGTCGGCACCTTCATCCTCGTCTACACCGTTTTCTCTGCCACTGATGCCAAAAGGAATGCTAGGGACTCCCATGTCCCCGTAAGTACTACTGCTGTTGCTTCTACTTCTACTATTAAAGTTCTGTTGTGAAATAACCGGTGTACTTTAACTAAAATTTAATTTTCTGAGTTCAACGGTTATTTCATAGCCCCTTAGAATAAAAGGTTCTGAACTGAGCTCGAGTCATATTAATTAAGCTCCTATCATTATTAATTTTTTTTGTTTAATTTAAGTTCACGATCACATAGCTTCAACTTTTAAAGTAACTAAAAATGGTTCCT
Organism: Ananas comosus; assembly: GCF_001540865.1. NCBI lineage: Eukaryota > Viridiplantae > Streptophyta > Magnoliopsida > Poales > Bromeliaceae > Ananas > Ananas comosus. The sequence continues at coordinate 2,550,817 of NC_033645.1, forward strand.
GAAGACGTTTTTTTTTTTTTGGACAGAAAATAATTTGTTTACCTGTAAAATTGTTTTCTGGTCTTTTTTCCCAGAACCAAATAACCTTGTATAGTTGTATTCTCTCTCTCTCTCTCTCTCTCTCTCTCTCTCTCTCTCTCTCTCTCTCTCTCTCTCTCTCTCGAGAAATTCTACACTGTGACACTTGTACTACGCCATCAATAACAAGTCAATCATTTTTTTTAATAAAAGTATAATAAAAATATTTTTTATAATTATGATTGAACATATATTTCTAAAAGGAGATATTTGATTGGTTTGTTACGACACGTCACCAATATACCGGTTGTATTCTAGAATTTTTCCTCTCTCAGGCACAAAAGAAAATATAGAATTCATATGTGAATTATAAATTATTTTGATTCAATTTTAACCAATTTTTTAAATTTTTTAAGTTTAGCACTTATCCGGGTTTTCAATTTGTAATATTTCAAGTTATTTGATGACTTTGCTGATACAAATTTTGAACTGATTGGTTACTTGAATAATAAACTTGTAGTTGTATGAATTATATTAAATATATTAATTAAAATCATAAAATTTTAAAATTAAAGAGTCATTAACTTACTTAAATTAAATAAATAAATTTTTTTTAGAGATTTCTAATTCAGATCAAATAGATAATAGCTGAGAAAAGTTTCCATACAAATTTTAACTCTTTTTTATATTGTTGCTTAGCAGCTTTTATGCCTATTTTTCCAGTGTTTGTACAAAAAAACAAAATTTAGATTTAGATGTTGTTTGGTTTTCTATGCTTATGTTTTTTTTTTTTTTTTGGAGAACTTAAATTCCATGCGATCAATATATAGTCTGTATGTTTGCAGGATTTGTTTAATAAGAGCCAACCAAGTGTAAAGAAGTGGCATTCAATTACGTAAAATTTTAGTTTTAAACGAAAAAAAAGAAAGCCATACAAAGATCTAAGAATTTTAATTCTAATTGAATTTCCTGAACCTTCTAGAAAGTTTTTTTTTTTTTTTACTTATTTGTGGTTTTATTTTTTAGTTTTTATTTATTATTTATTTTTATTTTTTTTTGTGCAGATCCTTGCTCCCTTGCCTATTGGGTTTGCTGTGTTCCTGGTTCACTTGGCCACCATCCCCATCACTGGCACAGGCATCAACCCTGCTAGAAGCCTTGGAGCTGCAATTATCTACAATAGGCCTCATGCTTGGCATGACCATGTAAACATTAATTTCTTGCCTCAATTTTTTTTTTTAAACCAAAAAAAAAAAAGAAGAATCAATTAAGAAACCTAACTTTTACTTAGTTTTAACCCTTTTGTTTTGTTTTGTTTTGCTATTTTTCAGTGGATTTTCTGGGTGGGACCATTCATTGGAGCTGCACTTGCTGCAATTTACCATGTTGTTGTGATCAGGGCCATTCCATTCAAAAGCAGGGCTTAAAACTTTAGTCCACCCCACTCATGCCACCTTTGTTTTAAACTTTATGTTTGTGGCTTGTTCCTAATTGTATCCTCGTTATCTTATCTTATCTTATCTTATCATCCATCATGAGTTTGAGCTTTTACTTTATCCTCTCTCTCCTTCTCCTCAGCAACTTGAGTTTATGTCCTCATGTATTTCATCATCATCATCATCATCTATGTGGCTGGTTTTCAATCAAGTGTGTACATTATTATTATTATGTAATGCTGTTACCAGAAGTGCTTTTTTAAATTAGCAGCTTCTAGTGTATATTCTCTCTCTCTATAGCCTTATCTGTCTACCTACTATCCAGTGGCATGTACTAATTATATATTATTATTGAGATAATAAAAGTTTAATGTGTGGATCAGAGGGAGTATGTTGACCTGTTTATTTAAGATGGTGATAGTGGGAGTTGGTGATGGGAGTGGTGGACAGTGATGACACATATCATTGCAAAATTTACCCTAAAGTATTTTTAAAAAAAGTCCCTACTTTTGTGGTCATGTGTGTATAGATTAGATAAATTATGTCACACCAGAAATTTGTGATGGAGATTGATTATCCATCCATCAAAGGGTCCTCATTAGGAGGTGTCTTGGGGTGCGGAGAAATTGTGCCCCAAATCAAGCAGAAGAGAAGTGATTTTAATGGTTTCCTATTTAACAAACTTATATACTTTTTCTCACGTTTGAATGCGAAATTTTTTTGAAGTTCGAGACGTAAATCTAAGTTAAATTTTTAAAAGTTAGATAAAAATTAATATAAAATATTGTGAATTCTTCTGCTCCAATGCCAGATAAAATCATGTAAACCAACCTTTTCTTTCTAGAAACTTAGAACTGTTGGAAAATTATTTTTTATTTACCATCAACACATATCACAAAAGTATTTGGAAGAGAGTGTTTCTGTTAGTATCAGGGTATAGATACAAGTTTTTAGGAGGTAGATGAAAATCTGAGGTCTTATAGAAACATATGCACAAATATGTGATTTTGCAGGAATTTACATGTAATTATATATGTGAGGGAAATTTAGGACAAACTTTTTTTTATTTTTTGGGATAAATGTTGCATCTTATCGACTTTATTCATTATTTTCAATTATGATTTTTTTTTTTTAGAATAAAGATAGACCGCTACTTGCATAATTCATTTAGTAAATAAATTTAGCTATGTGAAGTGAGGCGTCAATGCCTCAAAGAAGGAAAAAGGTCAAAAGAAAGAAAAAGTAAAAATTCCGCGCTAGATCATCCACCACATTGCCGGCATCAAAATCCGTGTCTTCAGAGCATCTTGAGTACCCCTCCTTTGTAACTCCTCCCAAACAATCTGGACATCCTCGGTAAAGAGAAGAACTTGAAATCTCTCAAGGTTGAAGGTAACGACACTTGCTACCAACAGGTGATTCACTGTCTCGAAAGTAATGCTGCATATTATACATTTTCCAACCATTTCTTACGAATTTAGTTGAAAATAAATAATAACTAATCTTCAAATTGGAGGCACCAGATACCTACTATCAAATCTTTTATAAGCGTATAATTTACGCCAAACTTGTTAGGTGAAAACCTTGGGTGGGAGCCCACCATCACATGAGGACTTCTTTGTCCTTTTCTTTTTCCATTTTTTTTTTTAAATACTTTTTCTTTTGAGAGAGAGAGAGAGAGCTTTTGAGAGAGAGAGAGAGAGAGAGAGAGAGAGAGAGAGAGAGAGAGAGAGAGAGAGAGGGGGGGGGAAAGAAAGTTCTTTGGGGACATGGTCTATGTGCCTACAGTGGAGTGTTTGGAAGCATTCTTTTTCTTTTTTTTCCCCTTCTTTTTTTTTCGTTCCACCGAAAAGCAAGTGGGACTGTAGGACGCCTCTGTTTATCTCAGCCTTTAAACCAGTAGCTACAATGAGGCCATGTGAGTGGGGAAAATAGAAAGTTAGCTTATTAGTGGATAGTACTTGTGTGTTAGTTATGCAAACACAAAAAAAATATTTAAATATTTTTTTGATAGTTTTCGAAATACTTTAAAATGCCGATTTGTTTTTCTTTCGTAACAGATCATATTATGTTGTGCCGTTTTCTGATTAGATGTATGCATGTTATGTTGATTCTCAATTTTTTTTTTTCACTATTTCGTGAATCCTAGGGTTCAATTATTTTTCGCCTGTTACTCCTATGAGATATGAAAAATGATCTTTCTCTTTAATTGTAGACCTCTTTTTAAAATTTTTGAATAATTTAAATTCACCCTATATGCGGTTAGGACTGCAAAAAAGAATTTTTCCTAAACATTAGAGAGATCCTTGACGAGACAAACTAAGATATTCTTGTTAAATTAAAATAGAAAATCTAGTTGGGATTTATCCGCACCGTAAAATCGTGTCTATCGTGTAAAGACACACGAATTTCAAAAAGCAACGTAACAAGGGCGAATTTGACGATTCTCGAAATAGAAGCTAATTTTACCACACTGGTGATTGGACCACGAAATCGCCTCGGAAATCGTGCCGGATTGTCTTTCAATTTCCCGTGATCCGGCCCACCAGGGGCCCAAGCCCAAAATCACTCACCGATTCCCCACGCTGTTAATGGGCCCGGCCAAGTTTTCGATGGACCTGTTGGGCCTATATCAGCCCACCGTAGTTATGCTCGATATCTTGGGCCGTTTTAGACCCGAGATGGGGCTGAGTTGTACGGGTGGTCTCCCCGGGTTCATTCACGCCCGGGTTGTGCCTTGTTTGTTACGTAGATAGTGAGAACCATGACTTTTGCGTCCATTTAGTAGTTTTCGTAACATTATGCTACTAGGAATCAACGTCCAAAAAATATTTTCGTCGAAAATATATACTCGGTGGGGAGTGGATTCGCACCATGCCGAAGAAAAAAATGAAAAGAAAAGAAAAGGTCATTCGATCAATGTCACGCAAATTGCTTTTCTTGTCGTCAGTTGACGAGTTTATAGACTCATCATTCTTAATGCATGATCAGTATATTTTTATATAATAAAATTTATAATATTCAATAGACAAAATGTATAATTGAATATTAAAAATAAAAAAATTATTTTTAAGAAATTTTTTAACACTAGTTTTGAGTTATTATAGGTTAACATATTTCAAGGGCCGTGGGTAAAGTTAGTTAAATTGCTCGCTACGTTAGTACGATGTATGTAGATTTTTATTTTATTAATATATTAATATACGATACCAAAGCGCATTATCCGCCCTTTTGAGGAAACCGCGCTCTCTTTTCCTTTTACTTTCACGAAGAAGAAGAAGAAGAAGAAATACCCTAACCCTAGAATGTGGCCGTTTAGTAGGAAGGGGCCTTCGGGGTTTTCATGGTACTCCACGGCCGAGGAGGTCACGGAGGGGATCGATGGCTCCGGCCTCACCGCGATCGTCACAGGTTCGATTCCGCCCTCAATCGATCGTTATACGGTTTATTTGTCGATCTTATGCAGGATTTGGATCAGTTGTTTTAGTAGTTGTTTCACAAATTGTTCGTTATTTAGCGTTCGGATGCTGATACCCACTTCGATTTGCTGTTCCTACCCGCGTTTTGCTATTTTTGGCTTAAGTTTTGAGTGTTTCTGTGATGATGTCTGAAAATATTAGAGCAATTAGGGCTTATAATCTAGGATAAGCTGTTTATTTACAGGTAATTCATATATATTTACATGCTTATTAGTGAAAAAGAGGCCTATAGATGGACCAGAAGCATCATACATTGAGTTTATAATGTTCTTCAGGATTATATGTCCTTGTTTTCTACTTTCCTAATGAGTGCTAATGAGTCATTTGATCTATTTCCAGTTATCTTAGTTATGACTTATGAATCCATGCAAAATTAGAAATTTTTGCTAGTATAGATGCAACTAAAGAAAGAGGACAACTTTGGAGTTCGATGCATCCATCTAAGTTACCTTAACAGAGCTGGGAGGAGTAAAGTAGCAAATTTGATTACATTTTTATTATGGATATATGTTCTAGCTGCTGTATAGCTTAGATTGACCATTTTTTCAGGGGCATCAAGTGGAATTGGCACTGAAACAGCTCGTGTTCTTGCGAAGCGTGGTGTTCATGTGGTCATGGCTGTTAGGAATGTAACATCTGGTAACAATGTGAAAGAGGAGATTTTAAAGGAGATACCCTCTGCCAAACTTGATGTAATGGAGTTGGATCTCACGTCGAAGGCATCGGTTAGGAAGTTTGCTTCAGAATTCAAATCTCAGAATCTACCGCTAAATGTGCTCATGTGAGAAATTCTTAAATGTAAAAATCACTGGAAGAATTAACTTGGCGACTGCTATATTATTTGAATATAACTAAGGGCCTGTTTCATGCGGCTAGAGCTTCCAAACAACTACAGAAGTGTTATTAAGTACACCAATTGGATGAAGCGCTAGCTGTTGCTGCTCAGAGTAGTGAAACTTTAGAAGCCAGGAACCAAGTTTTCTTTTCTTTTTTTGTTTTATTATCTGTTGTTCTATTTTAATGCGCTAGTTGGAGGATATATGAAAGTGGTACCTTCTTCCTTTTACTGTTAACAGTAACAATGCAGGAGTTATGGCAACTCCTTTTTCGCTTTCACAAGATGGTATAGAGCTGCAATTTGCAACTAATCATATAGGTACGTGCTCTTTTTTTTTCATCTTAATTTTTTTATCATTAAACAGTAAGTTGCTTTTTCCTTTTTTTTTGAGCTATTCTAAGTTCCAGAATATATATATGAAGCTTTGTTCCATATCATGAAATATTTTCTTTGCTCACCAACAATTTTTTTGGCTTTTTTTTTGGAGTATTCTAGCTTTCAAAAATTCTAAGATTCATTAACTCGGAATGATTTCATAGCGGAAATCTGAAGATATGTGATATACTAAAATGCTATCTTTTGCAGGTCATTTTCTTTTAACAAATCTTCTTCTGGAGAACTTGAAGAACACAGCTCGTGAATCTGAAGTGGAAGGAAGGATTGTCAATGTCTCATCTGAGGGACATAGATTTTCCTACGGGGAAGGGATTCGGTTTGATAAGATCAACGACCCATCTAGGTACACAAAAACTATGTTTTAGTGCATCCTTCTAACATAAAGTCAAAACCAGTGAGGTTACTGATCTTCTTGCTCTAATATGTTCATCTACAGCTATAGCAGTCTCGGTGCATATGGGCAATCAAAGCTTGCAAACATTTTACATGCCAATGAACTTTCCAGGCGCTTTAAGGTACCTATCAGGGAGAGTTGGGTCTATATATGATACCTTGGTTGATTAATATTCTCTTTTTTAAATACCTTGTCCTAGTTTGTACCCATCATATACACATGCTGAAAGGGCCGGACTGGTCTACTTAACATGTTTGAACAGAAAAACAGTTTTCTTAGCAGAAACTAAAGTCAATACATTATGATTTTCACAAGATGAATGCAGTTAATCTTTGTCTTGTTATCGATCAATATAATAAACTGAAAGATCACATAGAGTTCTCAGTGAACTTCTCTGAGATAGTTTTCCTATACTATGTTCAACGCCTTCCTAAAGATTTAGCTGTGTTTAGCTGCTATGTCATTTCAGAGAGATGATGTGGAAATTACATAGCAGATGATTCATCTACTGTGTCGAGCCGAGTTTTATTTATTTATTTCAGAGAGATGATGTGGAAATTACATAGCAGATGATTCATCTGCTGTGTCAGAGCCGAGTTTTATTTGTTTTTATGGTTGATTACAGTGATTATACTTTTGAGTGTATTAATTGCAGGATCCATTAATAAAGTTGTCTCTTATAAAGCTTTTATCACTATTTTCCACAGGAGGAAGGGGTGGAGATTACTGCAAATTCTCTTCATCCAGGATCAATTATCACAAATCTTCTGCGCTACCACAGTTTTCTAGATTGTAAATTATCTGTACTCTGTATACTCAATTCATGCATATATTCTCTTTAGTAATTCCCAATAGTTAGCTTATATTCTATGGTATCTGGATTCCCCTGTGATATAATGTCCAAAGGTTGTTTTTTCTCTTTTTCCCCCCTAGCTGCTGATACGCAGAGATGCTGTTGAATGATAACCAATATATACCTCCATTCTTTATTGTTAGCAAATGATTATCTCATATGTTTGCCTGATATAGTGCACTCTTACAAGATTATTAAGTAACCAATAACCTAATCTTCTCTACCATACACTCTTCATCTGTGCTTCACGAGAAACAAAATCCTAACTTATTTTAGGAGGATATCATGTATGACAATAATTGCTTTACTGTGTGTAAATCTCTCATGGTCTTTTCCAGTGGTAGCGTAGATATAACTGTTTCCATTAAACAGAAATGCATTAGACATTTTTAAGCATCTGTATGCTGATGCATGGATAGGTTAGTCTATTGCTTACATGATATCCATGTGTAGAATAACTTTTCTGTTGCACTTCTAGTTATAATTCTATCTGTCGAAATTGAAGCTGACTAACCCTACATTTGCATGCAGTTCTTCACCGGACGGCTGGAAAACTAGTATTGAAAAATGCTCAGCAGGTTAGCACGTATACTACATATCCTGCAAAACCAATGAATTGTGTTTGCGCATCTTCACTAAATTATACCATGCACTATCCTGAAATTTCGAGTGCCATAGTTTTGTAATAAGCTTTCACTCATGCAACCAGGTTATACATTCTGATGCTATTTAAACTACTTATTTATCGAGATGATATTGCAATATTTAATTTGACGGTACATTCCAATTCAACTGCTCTATATTTTTGAAATTTCTGTCATTAACAGGGGGCGGCGACCACATGCTACGTAGCGTTGCATTCTCAAGTGAAAGGAGTGACGGGGAAGTATTTCAGCGACAGCAACTTATATGAGCCGAGCGCCAAAGCGAAGGACGCTGATCTGGCGAAGAAACTCTGGGACTTCAGCATGGATTTGATCAGCTGAAACAATCGCTGCAACCTTAAATTCAACCTTCGATTTCTTAATGCTTTTGGAGATGTAAAATTTGACTGTTTATCAGAAAGCGATTAGCAACTATCGATACCATTAATGAGATGAGGAACCTCAGCAATACTGCACGGTGATATAAAACGTTCCGCGTTGAAACTGCAGTGTGTGAAAGAAATCTTTTTTCTTTTTTTTAATTCTATGCATCCTTTTCACTACCTCTGGTTTTAAGTAGGAGTTGATTATTGTTTGGGTTGCTTTGATGGCGTTGGTTATATATTTTTCTTCTAAGGGAATATTTGACTGGGTGTAGAATTGAACCGAAAATTATTTTCGGCTCGAAAAATAACTATACGAGCGTTTGGTTGCTTGCAAAATAGACTTTTGTGCAAAAAATTTTTATAGATTTTGCTGAAAAATTTATTTTTCATCCACTGTCCTAGAAAAATATATAACTAATATATATGTTAGTAATTATTTAAAATACTTTTATATAATCAAACAATAGAAAAGAAAAAATATTCTTTATTTTTTTTCCTACAAATCAAATATGTCGAGTCTGAAATCCTTATTTTTACAATAAATTCAACATAAAAAGGTGTAAAATTTTCTTTTTATTTACAATAAACCAAACATTAAAAAACATATAATTTTTTTTCCATTAAAAACTATTTTTTTCCGTGAAAAAGTATTTGTTACACTTTTATGTGGAACCAAACAATTCGTAACATGAAACATTATAGTGATTATTCCCAAAATTTATCATGTAGAATGGTCGAAGTTTCAAAGGATCTGGGACTTGTATAAAAGAATAATGCGAGTAAATATTATTTTGTTTTCTCGGATAATTTCCGTATAATTTGGGATACCTTCCAACTGAAGCACAGGCTTTGCGCAGGTGATCGTCATCCATCTAGCTAACCACAACACGTGAGTGCGATAAGCCGATAACATGTGCATGCGCCATGGTTTTTATATTTGAAGAACGCTTTAGTCCCACATCGACTAGCGACTACTCTTCCCACTCGCCAGCATGTATAAGATGGGTGGGGAGTGGACCGTATATCCATACTTACCTGGACGGGGTCTATGGGCGATCAGAAAGGTCCATGGCCTGGGCCCGCGGCCCACATTGCACTTTGTGGGTGCGCTGGCCTACCATCTCCCCAAGAGGGAGAGTGGACGTCATAATTTGTGGTAGAAGGGGGTACGCGCAACGCGCGGCCCCTGCCAATTTAAAATATTTAAATTTTGAAAAAAAATTCACTTGCCATTTTAAAATATTTAAATTTTGAAAAGAAATTTATCTTAAAAAGTACTTTGAATTTAAAGTAACGGTCAAAATTTTTTAATATATTTTATTGAGTTACTATGTTTTGAGTAGTGAGATTTTTAACCCAGCTTATATATGACTATGGATTTAAAATGCCACATTTAATTAGCTATAAAATTAATTTGCAACTAATCATATTTTAAAAAAGATTGTAGGTCGCAAGATGAGGACAATAAAGATTAATGAAATGATTATAGTGGTAATAATCGAAGTATTGGTTCCTCAGATTACTTGAAACGCGTAATAGCACCGCCGTGGCCCATATCCTCGGGGTTCACCGGCCCATGACCGGCCCAGTTAAACTCTGGCCCAGTTCTTCAAACCGATTGGTTGGACCCACTAACACGGAATATTATGTCCTCATCCTGGTCCATAAGGTCAGATTTGGACCGGGCCCATGCTCCCATCCTTAACCGTAACAATGGCAGGTGGTTCACGGGTGAGGTGTTGGGTTCGGGTCACGAAATTGACAAATGCGGGCCCCGCTTGTCCGTTACGGCCTTAAAACCGTTACACAAATTACCACCCTCAGATCACCAATCATCAAACGCCATCATAACGATCCCACACAGATACTCACGTGGCAACAGCTCGGCCGTTGCTGGGACAGTTTTATTCCCAGATGGAGAAACACCGAAGTGTTACATCGGAGATTTTTTTTTTTTTTTTTTGCGCTTCTTTTCCGCGCTTTTGGAAAAAGAGGCGGAATTAGTGTGGGAGTGGATGTGTGCACGAGGAAACCCCTCCATTTATTATCCTCTCCCTCCTCCTCGACGTCCTCGTCCTCTCCCCTCTCCTCTCTCCTCTTTTGCTTCTATGACGAGTAATCCCCGATAGGTGGTATTCCATCTAGGGTTTCACTCCGATCTCCAAGCTCGTTTCCTTTCCAATGGCGATGGGGGCCGTGCTCTCCAGTAGAAGCTTCGTTTCTCCTCTCGTCTCAGGTTTGGTCTCAAACCATCCGTCTCTTCGTGTTTCGGTTTGAAGCGTAGGAAAGTTCAAATATCGTGTCCTTTATGGTGTTATGCGTTGAGATGTGTAGTAGGATTATTGGGTCACGTATGGATGCTGGTGTCCAGTAAATGAGGGCCTAATTAGTAACTTTAATTGGTTGAGTTAATTGGGAGAAAGTCGAATTGATTTGATTTTGCTTGCATCTACTGATAAATTTCGTGCCTCGAATTAGTTAGGATGGTAATTTTTTATTGCAGTAGTTGTGAAATTTGAAGCTTGGTTCATGTTAACCCTGTATGACCTTTTCAGAAGAGGAGGCTTTTCGTGCTTATGCGAAGCTAGTAATTAGCCATCATTTTTAAATTGGTGACAGCTAACGGGTTGAACTTGTGAAGAAGCTCCCCCTTAAAGAATTGACTAAGTTTTTCAATTAGCTTTTGGCAAGTTGGTGTCAGATTGTGGTAGGAAAAGCTGCATTAGGGAGAGAGGGCTTGCTATAAAGATTTAAAAATTTGTCCCCATCTTTCAGGCACTAAAAAGCCCAATCCAAATAAAGTTTTTTTAACAGCATTCAGAAACAGCAGTTTGTTTTGGCAAAAATCGACGGTAGTTGACTTTATAAATTTTGTTTTGATTCGTGACCATTCTCAGAGCGAAGTACTTGGCCATCACCAAAAACCAAATAAGTGGGTCAACTTGCTCACAATTATTAAAGATTAAATGCTATTATCCATGTCCTACATATGTTCTGCAATTGATGCCTCATGCTTGGAGATGTCAACTTGACGTTTTTGAAGGTTTGGGACTCGTGGTGACTAGTCTGGATGCGTAAAGTGCTAATCAAACTTATGGTCTGGCTATTTCTAGTCAGTTTGGCATTCATAACATGTGTGCATGTTCGGTTCAAGCATGCTAGTTACATGATATTGCATCTCTCTTTCCTGGTTAATGTATTATACTGATTTGTAGAATTTTACTTTCTTATTTCAATCTTTTATCATGTGAGCACAGCTGTTATCAAAATTAAACAACTCGCGTTACTTAAAGGCATTAGCTCGAATGATGAGATTTTATGATTTGTAATGGAGGACATGTCACTTGGATTCTAGCAAAGTTCATAAACTTGAAGGTATCTATGCAGGAAAAGAGTATCGCTTGAAACGGACTACTGCACATGATAGAAAAGCACATTCCCCATCTTCTGCAGAGCAATTTGTGTGGGGTGGGATTTATATCTTGTCTGCTCGAAGAGAAGACTCCTATATTGCTAGGAGTTCCTTCTTCCCAAGTCGTATATCTTGTACTTTAGGCAACACTATCATGATGAAGAGACTTGTATCACTTGGCGAGCTACGATACCCTCTATCAAATTCTTTAGGGAATGGATCTACTGGAAAGATGCCTAATATCAATTTCAAGAGAAGACTTCGGGCAAGAACAGAATGCTTTATTTCTTCAGATCCGACAAATAATAGTTGGATACAACAAGGAAAGTTGAACAATATTGGCAGATACCGGTTGGCAATTAGAACTCGTGCCGACTTCAAATCAGAGCAGTATGAAATAACAGGACCACAACCTGAGTCATTTAGTTCTTCAGAAGCATCAAGTGAAGCAGTTTTACCTGGAGGAAATGTGAGGGATGTATCTAGATGGTGGGAGCAGTTTCCTAAACGTTGGTTGATCGTGCTCTTATGTTTTTTTGCATTCCTGCTCTGCAATATGGATCGTGTAAGTTTGTTATTGTATACCATACACTTGTTGACAATACCAGTAGTCGTAACTTCAAAAGAAGATCCATTTGGCAGCCTTTTATGTAGATTGCCGCAGTCTTTGATAGTTTCTTCTTTTCTTTTTCTGAAGCTGGTCAAGTGTGGTGCAGGTAAATATGAGCATTGCAATCCTTCCAATGTCGGCAGAGTTTAATTGGAATCCAGCAACTGTTGGCTTAATTCAATCATCTTTCTTTTGGGGCTATCTTCTTACTCAGGTCTATCTTCATTCCTTCCTTTCCTTTTTTCTCTCATACAGATGAAAAATACGTAGGCACGCACACCCTTTTACTGGGGATTGACAGACACTTGATCGTCCTCGATTTTCAAGAATTATGTCTGCTTCCAGTAAGGTTGTAGTGAGGGGGCACATAAAACATAGAGAATGATCATATTCTGATCACTTATAGTCTGTTACAAACTTTCAGGACAGTAAATTTTTTTTTTATTGAGCAATTTTTTGCTGAATATTTTGTCTTCAATTCTAAGACTAATCACATGAATTAACCATTTTTTTTTCTTCCATCAATGCTTTCAATTCTTTGTACCTGGTAGTTCTTACCTAAGGTGTATTTTCTGAAATTTTTGAGAAAAGGTAGGGGCAAAGAGCCTCTGCCCAGTTCATACCTAATGTGTATTGTACTGCCATGGACATCCCTTTTTACATTGTTGGGTTTCTGGTGTCGACAGATCGTCGGAGGTATTTGGGCCGACAAGATTGGCGGCAAGGTAGTGTTGGGCTTTGGAGTTGTATGGTGGTCAATCGCGACAATACTTACCCCACTGGCTGCCAAGATAGGCCTTCCCTTTCTACTTATTATGCGTGCTTTTATGGGGATTGGTGAGGTTGGTTTCTTCTTTCACCTTGACCTTTTGATTGTTACACCTAGAGGACAATCATTTTAGGACCTGTCAGAAAGTTGAAGGGGATAATGCTGTTCTCAGTTTGTTGACTTGTCCTCTCTGATATTTGATACCTGTCAGATCATTTTATAAGTATCTTTATAATGTAATGTCATTTGTAGTTGACGCAGCTGCTCTTTTCTTGGATTATAAAATTTTCTGCTCTTCATTTTGATGCCTATGTATAATATATCAACGAGGCAATTTATTTCCTTGCAGGGTGTTGCTATGCCTGCTATGAATAACATACTCTCCAAATGGATTCCAGTTTCAGAAAGGAGCAGATCGCTTGCATTAGTCTATAGCGGGATGTACCTTGGTTCTGTCACAGGACTGGCATTGTCACCAATTCTAATCCACAGATTTGGATGGTCTTCTGTTTTTTATGCATTTGGGTCCCTTGGAAGTATCTGGTTTGCTCTGTGGCAATTAAAAGTAAGCCATGATTTTTATTTGCTTCTGACCTTCTGATAACTCATAATCTAGCAATCTGCCGACTTTCTATCCATTATGCATTTCGAGTCCCTCAAATGTTTCTGGTTCTTATTTGGCCAGTTGAAGTAGGGCTTTAATTTATTTTACACTTATTAATTTGATTTCTCTTTAGGCGCACAGCTCTCCACAAGAAGATCCAGAGCTTAGTTCAGTTGAAAAACAGCTCATCTTAGGGGGAAATGTGCTGAAAGAACCTGTTACCTCTATACCATGGAGACTAATTCTATCGAAGGCTCCAGTGTGGGCCCTCATAATATCACACTTTTGTCATAACTGGGGCACTTTTATCCTTTTAACATGGATGCCCACATATTACAATCAGGTGATTGCTATTTCATGGTTCTGGATGTTTGTGTTGTTTCTTTATCAAACTCATAGGGAGTGTTTAACAGAAAACATTGTCTCCCTTACTCTTGATGCTTGTCAATAACTATAAAATTATCTTTTTCTTAGTATTGTATATAACTAATAATTGCAAAAGTCAATGTTCAATTGATTGTACTCAGGTGTTGAAGTTTAATCTTACGGAATCTGGGCTATTCTGTGTGTTACCATGGTTAACCATGGCTGTCTTTGCGAACATAGGAGGGTGGATTGCAGACACATTAGTTGCAAAAGGACTTTCAATAACAACTGTTCGTAAAGTAAGTTTTTTATGCTATCGAATTTTTATCTTATGCAGACAATGGTGGTAGTGCTTGATCTCATTTTATATATTATTGAATGGTCCTTTTGTCCCAGCAAACTAAATTTTTTTTAGGTGTGTACAAGCTCATCTTTGTGCAAACTGTTGTGTAATGCTTGAAATGATTTTGCCATACAAGTTACTTAAAATTTTACCCACCCATTCGTTTTCACTCTTCAGACATAAAATAGCATACTTCTGATTGTAAAGTTCACTTTGGATCGTCAATCATCATTCCTTGATATCTGGAATTTCTTAATATTTCATTATCTACTTTATCTATCTAGGAGAATACTGCGATCAAAACAGCTGCAAGTGTGAATTTCTGGTGCTGAGGTTGATTTTAATTTGCTGCCTCATTGCAGATAATGCAATCAATTGGCTTTCTTGGTCCAGCTTTCTTCTTGACACTGCTCAGCCATGTCCGTACACCAGCTTTGGCTGTGCTTTGTATGGCATGCAGTCAGGTTTGATTTGCTTAATAGCTTTCTTATAAAAAAAAATTATTTGCTATTTGTTGAGATTTTATATAATGCCTGGCATTGTTGCTGTTTCGTTTTATGAAGTCCTCATTTCTCTTTCCTCAGTTCTTCTTGAATGATCCATTTTCTTTCAAAGAGCAAAGTTTCTTTTAGGGAACTGTATTTGAATCAAGTTATTTGACTTGATATTATTTACTTATAGCCGGTGCATTCTTGATATTATTTGGTTGGTTTTTAAGGCAAAGTTTTCTTTTTTCTTTTCCAGGGCAGTGATGCATTTTCACAATCTGGTCTTTATTCCAATCACCAGGATATAGGACCGCGTTATGCAGTATGTTCTTTCCATTCGTTTTTGGTGCTGTCGTGCTAACGCTTACTGGCAAAAGGATATAATATTAGTCACATGAATAAAGGCTATAATAGTCATGCTAATGCTTGCTTCTTGAGTTCATACAACTGATAGTCATTATTAGCCGCACGTCAAGTAAAAATGCGACGCGGTCTCTTCTGATGCTCTTAACTGTTCTGAATTGTCTACTTTGTATATAGTCAATTGCCAATATAATGATGTGCTAGCACATATGAAAAACAATTTGATGTTTTGTAGATTTATAGGAAGTTTCTCGCTTATGCCTTTCGACAAAGAAAGAGATCTTCTTTCTTCTGCTCATCCTTCTAATGTAGTTGTATCCTAAAATGGATATGTTTTGAAAATTAACAGGGAGTGCTACTAGGGTTATCGAACACTGCTGGGGTGCTTGCAGGAGTTTTTGGCACTGCCGCGACCGGCTATATCCTACAAAAAGGCAAGGAAATAGCAAAACCGATACACAATCTCATTTTAAACTTATTTAATTTAACACTAGTTTACACAACACTTGCATCTTTATACTAATATTATCTTTTCTTCACACCATATGAATTCTACAGGCTCATGGGATGATGTATTTAAGGTGGCTGTTGCCCTCTATATCATAGGCGCATTGGTGTGGAATATCTTTTCAACTGGAGAGAAAGTTCTCGACTAAAACAGAAGCAAGCAGTAAATGCTGCTATACCAAATCAAAGGTTTTGCTAACATTTACATGTGCAAATACAAGAATGTTGATCATCTTCAGCGACAAACCCTTGACAAATTTGACTTTCGCATTTGAAAACGAAGAGATGTGATGTCACAACAGCTAGATGGCATGGCATGAGTAAAATGGCATAGTCGCAAATAAGTAATTGTTGCAAAAACCTATTGCAGCTATGAGATGCTGCTCTCTATGAATGTTTTCAGCGAGTCGTCTTCTTTTTTTGCGGTTGAGGGGGTGCAAAAAATATACCAACCTCTGAGTTTCTATTTTCGTTGTTTGTAAATTTTAAATACTCGGCCATGCATCTTGGCTCTAACTTGAGTTGTGAGAACAAGTCATAGCCATATGCATGTGTACTTGACAGCATAAAGCTTCAAGAGAGTTTTAGGCCTGGGAAGCTTAAATTATTTTTATGTAATCTTTGAAGATTTTAATGACAGTTAAATTTTTCATATCATCTTCTATGCAGCAGAGGGGTTATGTTCTGTACCCTTCTGCTCAAATTTATGCTTAACATGAACAGAAGCATCACACTTTCTTTTCATTCCTTTGTACAGTTAGATGAGATTGTATCTGCAGCTAGTTATAATCTTCAATTATTCGACTTACATTTTCAGGTGATAGGCCTTTAATGTGATGCAGACGATACCTGCGCGAACCAGAGAGCAATTTTGGGCCTATCCTGTTAAGGCCCAAAGTGACTTTTCTGGTTCGAAAACCTCACACGAATAAATTTGGGCCCAATAGGCCTTCTCTGGTGCCCTGCTCAATTTAGCCCCGTTAGCTAACACCCTTTACACAGTTGCAATCTACAAAAAGCTCCGGTTCAAAAGTCGCGATCAAGCCTCAGTTATGCAAATTTGAATCAAATAGAAGAAAATAAAGATATGGAGTTCGGAGTCCGGAAAGACTTGAAACTGATCAGAACATCTCTCTTGTATGCTGAAAGCTAAAAGTGTGATAATTTATGTAAACATTTTACTATCAGGAAACTACACACACACACACACACAAATCCTAACATGAGAAAAATAAATGTAGTGTCACGCTCCAGAAACTTTAGAGGGGAAATTAATGAACGGAGAGATAGCGCCAGATGCCCATAACATGACTTGGGGTGATGATGATGCTACAAGATAGGGAAGTGGATATCTATAGGTGGATTCGAGGCATTAAAAATTGTGCAAACTTAGCCTCACATTATTGGTTGGGTGATGATGTATTGATGCTAACACAATACAACGAACGAGGTGCATAGGACAAAAGGGCATCTCAAGGAGCATTACTGTACACACAAACACCCGGGCCCACGGTTTGGACCCACTTTGCTTTTTATGGCAATTGACTAGGTTCGATTCTTGGGTCACTTAGTCTAACCATAACTGTTGTAGGGAACCTCAAAAGACCCCATATGTATATATATATATATATATATATATATATATATATATATGTGCAATTTTCTATATATAACCAATTCATTATCTCCAACATGGAATATTAGATTTCGATTCTATAAAATCTATTGCTGTAGGAAAATCCATTTTAATACATTTTTATTCTATTTTTCTTTTTCAATACTGGTTTCTGCACGAAGCATAATTTGAATTTGAATTTTTTAGACCAGAGTGGATGCCAGTAGTAATTAAGTTCTGATCTTCACAGTTGGTGGTTGCATTCGATATCATTTTGGACTTAGGAACGGATGTGTCTTAATCCTAACGCAGCGATCAACTCATGTCGGCAAAGATAAAATTTATGCGACGGTGTGCAGCTTTTGGGAGGAGGGGGGGGAGGGAGTCTATCATGAGACAAATTAAGCAGCATTTATTTGTGTATGATAAAACATTTCTTATTCGGCCTTTTATAGCTGCTGATATGTTGGCTATATTGTATAAATTAATTATTGCATATCATTTGATTGTTAGCACATGTCATTAGTAGCTAGGATCTTAGGGGTTCTATCATGAGACAAATTAAGCAGCATTTAATTGTGTATGATAAAGACATTTCTTATTCGGCTTTTTTATAGCTGCTGATATGTTGGCTTTATTGTATAAATTAATTATTGCATACAATTTGATTGTTAGCACATGTTATTAGCAAGGATCCTTGCTAGCTATGTGGCACTATTGTCTCCGCCATTTTTGTAGGCATATATCATTTCATAAGATATTTATTTATTTATTTGAGAAAACATATATAGTATGCTATCTATTTTATTTTTTAAAAATAAATTTAGCTAAAAAAATATAACAGTTCGTTAGGCTTCGAACTTGAGATCTTAGATACCAATCATCAAATTTTTTATCACTTATATTATAAATAGTCAGTGCAAATATTCATTAATTAATCAATCTTTTAATTAGTGAGGTCGAAATATATATCACTACAACAAAAACGGTCTATAGCGACACTTTTAAATATAGGTACATGTCAAAAAAGTGCTGCTAGCTAAAATTACCGACACTTTTAAAAAGTGTTGCTATATGTGGGGTCGCTAGGTATATAGTGACAGTTAAAGAATGTCGCTATAACCTAAAAGAGTGCTGCTAATTTACCAACACTTATTTAAGCATTTAACAACCGCCGAAACTCTATCTCGTTGGCTGCGGTGGCCGAGGAGGACGACAGAAAAGGCTCTTCGTCTAGAATTTCAGTAGATTGAGTGAAGAGAGAAGAAAAGATGGCAATTGATTTTTCTTTTTTTTTTTTTCTTTTCTGTTTGTAATCGGGCCAAATGGACTGGGTGTGATGGGTTGAGTAGAGTAATCTTTTATTTTTGGTTGGATTGGGCTTTATATTTAGGCATTAGCAAATATTTTTTTAAATTTTAACATAAATGAAATACTTACTCAAAAGTGTCCCAAACATATGTCCCTATAACTTAATTGTGTTGTAGTATATGTTACCAAATCAACATGGGCATGTAGGTTTCGTCACCAAACGTGATATGGATGACACAACTTAATTTGAGACTCCTCATTGTCCGATTACCAAAGAGTATGAAACACATGGGGTTTGGTGCACTCCAGATTTCATCTAATAGTTACATGCACCAACATATATAGAAATTAACATAAAAAATATTATTAATGTGACAAGTTGTTAGTCCAAAAAGACCATATATATTTTATTTATTTACATAATATGCAACATCAACAACGTATGGGACGAATTAGCAACCAAATCACATGGCGACATAAAATCACCTAAAATTGTATCTCAAGTGAATGAAATGGTAGAAAATATTACTCTCAATTTTGTACGCACGCAAATGGATGCATGTGTACGTTTGATCGACATCCTACATGCTAAGAGTGTTACATAGAATATTTTTCACATGTGAAAAATTTAGTTCTAAGCCACAAAATTGTACTCTCCCACGATTCTGTAGAGTACCTCAATTGCTAATTTTTAATGTCTTTTATATTTATTATACATATAAAGCGTAAGTTTTAAACATTAATAAAAAAAAAATCTCATTAGTAGGCTCGGTAAGAGGTTAAGAGGAAAATTTTAATTATTACTAGTGCTACTATTATTGTTATATATTATTATTTAAATTATACTATAGTTTTCAAAGATATATATATAGTTCGTACAGTGACGTACTAAAACCAAACGTATATAGTTTGTATTAATCAATGCATTAAAATACGATCAACGGTTGGCGAGTGGCGACTGAGATAGCTCAGCTATTTATATGCGTTCATTTATTAATCGGTGTATATGGAGCTGTGGCGCGCAACACCAAAACAAAAAGCAGTTGTGGGCCCATCAGATGACGTGGCACCTGTAGATGCGTTGGATTTGGGACATGACAGTCACATCGAAGTGCTTTTCACTTTCCCCTTTTTTTTTTTTTTTTTTTAAACTAGATTTGGTGGGCCCCAGTGATGTGTTATGTGTATATATTTATGTTTGTGCAGCTCAGAAGCAGCTGTAGCAGCAAGCGGTTTTCGTAAATACCGGGTTTTTTGGAAAAGCGGTTTTCTAAAGCTGTTTTGGGTTTATCTAGTCGTAATTTGACCTAGAATTTAGAATACAAAATTGGGTTTCATCACTAACTTTTAAGTTTGTTTAGTTTAATTAATTTGATGGATCTTTTATAGTCAACAATTATGATGCATTATTTGCTTCAGCAAAGTTGACTGTAGTTTTTTATGATTCACGCACACTCGAATTTTAAAGCAGAAAAGCGGTCTAATGTCGAAAATTAAAAGAACGAAAAGATTAGATGGTAAATAACAAATTCTATAAATTACAAATTGATGCGCCACATTTCAAATTAATTTTAGCTACTGTGAAGGCAAATTCTCTCAACTAATGAAATTTTTTTCAATTGTTTTCATTTTACGTTATTTCTCAAAAAATTTTAAAACTTTTCAACTCAATTCGAAACTCAATTGATTCAAGTCAACACCAAAAGTATCATGGAGAAAGCTTTCTCCTTTTTAAGGGGTGGGATATGTACATGCATGTTGCCTTTGTGAATTGTGATGTGACAAATTCTCTCAAGCTAGACTCCTATAGAATCTTTTCGTATACGCTAAGTCCTAACCCATGCATGCACCCACTTGCAAAATGTAGCAATTAATCTTGAATTTAAAGAAGAGTCTTTTTAAAAAAGAAATTTTGAAGAGTGATTGCCTAGGCTTCACCATGATCGAGGCCCTAGGCAAAAATTACCTAGAGGAATAAGATGCACCAAGCTCTTGCGACTCCAAAACGATCCTCGAAGATGTGAATTCGAAACAATATTCCAAATTTATCCAGGACAAGTGCAAATGAATCTGAATATTTGTGACTTTCTAATCGAACATGCAACATGCTGTCGAAGAATTATTGGTACGACAATTGCGTTTGGCTCGACATGGGCACGACAATTTTAGGACAATTTTTGTAGCATCTAGTGTCTCATAGGTGATATCCGCCGAGTACGAAAGTGAGGCCCACAAAAAGGAAGGATCTTTTACCAATCAATGCCGCAACACAAAACAAATAAGTAAATAAAAATACAAAAGACACTACAAGATCTTCCAAAAGATTAAGTCCCGAAAAAAAAGTAAGTGGCCAACAACATTGATAGATAAAAGAGCTTATTGATGCGAAGGCTTGTTGAATTTGTTGCTCAAAATGAAGGTCGATCGATATTGTGCAATTTCCTTTATTCCCAAATCTTTTGAGTGGAGGGATTAAGAACGAAGTGGGGCATCATCAACTCTAGATCCAATTTAATCTCGCGTCATACTAGATAACATTCCCTTTGCCCTCACTTTATTTTATTTTATTTTATTTTTTCTCTTTAGTTCATGATAGCATATATATATATATATTGGAGAGATCCCTACGTAAAAATTTTAAAATAAATAAACATAGTGTACAACAAAATGTAGGTGCCACAACTTTCTATAGTACGCATCTTGCTCTACTATTCTTTTTAGGCTTTATTTGGATGCCCGAATAAGTTATTCGGTATGAAAATAATTTTTTGTGTAATTAGAGGTAAAAATTTGATTTTTTTTGCTTTATATATGTATAGGCATTTGTAACTTAATAGGATAGAATATTTTATATACAAAATAATTTATCTTATTTAAAAAAATAATTTGAAGGCCGAATATAATTTGAGATATACATATATATATATGTTTGACCACACTCCTAACTTTCAATTGTAATAAAAGATGTTCATATCAAATTAATAAAATATCACTGAGTGACTTATTTTGATATTCAAACAGAGCTTAAGTTTAGAGTTATGACACTATATATATTTTTCGCATGCATGGGAAAATGATATCTCATAGATGAAATTTCTTTCGCACGGAAGAAAAGGACCACCCTAATTAAGTAGAGAGCTGTAGTTTGAAAATGTCAATTATACTTTTCAGAAGGGTTATGTCATAAATAGTTTAGAGAAATATTTAATAATCCAGTTAGGATTTTCGCCAGAAAAGTTCTAATTTATTTTAAAAAATAAGAGTGTTTTCTAACTGAATTCTCGTAGTATCTTATACCCTATATTATATATAAATATATATATAGAGGGGACTACTTACTCTGAGACCTATATAGGGTTTGAGAATATGTCTCAACGATAAAAGGAAACATCTCTTGTTAATTTTGTTCAAAAACTCCACAAAATTTTGATGGAGCAAGTTATTTCTTGTTAAAGTAGAATTTTTTGGAATGATGAACACACTAGTTATGTTCATATGTATATAGTTAATATTATGATATTGAAAAGCAATAGTAGTTTAAACAGCGTCTATGTATTATAATAAAGTGCAATATATATATATAGAGAGAGAGAGAGAGAGAGAGAGAGAGAGAGAGAGAGAGAGTTTTGCTAGAATACTGTCGGTAGTAAACAGCTCGGTTTACTACTGATTTGTTTTTGATGATGGAGCTTCCAAATTGATGATCGGCACCGTTAAACATGATCTAAACTATTTAAACTATTTGAAAATCCAATTTCACACATTTTC
The DNA here is from genome assembly GCF_001540865.1 of Ananas comosus. Taxonomy (NCBI): domain Eukaryota; kingdom Viridiplantae; phylum Streptophyta; class Magnoliopsida; order Poales; family Bromeliaceae; genus Ananas; species Ananas comosus. The sequence goes on from NC_033645.1 coordinate 2,573,417, forward strand.
GATATTGTTCTCTTGTCCATCAAGTAAACAGAAAAATAAATGACTGGAAATGAATATCCTTCAAAAAGTGATAATACAATTTTTATATTTGAGATCTAGAGTCTAGATCTTATTTTAAATAATTTAAAGAATTTTTAACAAAAATTTAGTTGATTTGAACTCTTCTATACCGTTAAACGAGCAAACGCACCATATCGGCCATTAAAATTATAGATTTTGTGACCCTTTGATCGTTCAGTTAGTGATGTCAAAAAATCATGAAATTTGATTTCTAGATAATTTAAATGGTTTAGATCATGTTCAACGGTGCCGATCGTCGATTTGGAAGCTTTATCATAAAAAACAAATCGGTAGTAAATCGAGCAGTTTACTACCGATAGTAGTCCAGTCAAACTCTCTCTCTCTACATATATATATATATATATATATATATATATATATGAGTCCGGTTGGGATACTATCGATAGCATGAAGTATTTGGTGCTATCAAGTTTTCTACCGTTAGATTTACCTCTTTTATCATTTTCATCCGTTCGATTATACTATTTAACCAACCACCCACTCAACCCTAGTGGGCCCACATTATCCTAACCGCACATCTTTTAATCTAAGGGCAGAAAACTTAATAGCACTAAATCATTGGTGCTATTAATAGTATTCCAGCCTAGTTCTATATATATATATATATATATATATCACTACTATTCTAATGGATTTTATGCAAGTCTAATAAGCATCCATTCTCCTAAAAGCATCTTATTAAATATAATAATATTCTTTATTATGAACCACCATATGATCTAGAGTTGTAAGATACGTAGGAATTTTCGCCTTATGTCCAACACAAGTGGAGAGAACTCTTTATAGTGAATGTTTAAATAGAGACTTCTTAATGTTTTGTGTTCTTTTTATACAAATCTAAATTCGGTGTTTGATTTTATATGTTGAATTCAACTTCTTAGAAATGTATGAGGAGACTCAACTATAGAAACTGTAACTACGCCTAAATTGGCGGCTGTTCTAGTTGAAAAGAATAACTTGAAACAAAATGTTAGCTTACTTTCCTAATAACTTTTTAAATAAATGAATATATTTTTTTCTCTACATTGTAAATAATCATACCACATAAAATGATAAAATTAAATTGCACTTTTAATTATATGTAACCAAATAAATTATTTATATTTGCAGTGTTTCTACTACATTCAACCAAATAAAATATATATAATTATAATTACTATATTTTTAACTATATGCATTTATAATTATATTGTATTGCTTATTATATCCAACCAAACAGTAACAATATAGAGGAAAAATTCTGTATTGCGGTCCATATACTGGTATTCCCAAAACTCAAACCTAGATATTAAAATATACATATGTTGCTCAACACATAGTAAAAGAGTTCTAAAAATTATTATTTATTTTTTAAAAAAATTAAAATGTTGCAGATCATATTTTACTTTTTATCTTTAATTTATGGTCTCTTTAATATTTATGGTGTCTATGCTCGGGTCTTTGAGATCCTCGTGTATAGACCTTGTTGCATCGAGCAAGTTCTTCAACGATAAGAGTCAAATTAGGAAACTTATCAAGACCGTTGAGCGATAAATGGTTTAGGTTTGGAATAGTCTCCAATGTGAGACAGCGTGATCAGACATTTATACAACTTTAATTTTCGAGCAATGACATGATAGATTATAAATCACGCAATCTTGCATTATGAATTTTATTGTCATTAAGTTTTTGTACAAGGACACCTGATTGACATGTTAACCGCACACGTGGTATATAGTAAGGTTTTTCTTTTTTTCTTTTTCGACGGAGATCAAGAGACGGGAAATGTTAAATGCAACTCAATTTTTTTAGGAATTCTATATTATCACACTTGCATTATGTTATTAATAACAAATCAATCATATTTTTTTCTTTTCAAATAAAAGTACAATAAAAATATTTTTTTACAATCATGATGGGACATATACTTCTAAAAAGAGACATTTGATTGGTTTGTTACGTTCTGTCGCCAATATAACTGTTGCATTCTAGATTTTTTTCTTTTTTTATTTATTTTTTTTTGTGTGGCTGTGGAGAGCTGATTAGGTTCCCTCATTCAATTGAAGTTCGTACATAAAAAATTACATATGTTGACTCTGTCTCTTAAGAAAAAAACTTGAAAGGGCTATTTTATATATTCCCCATAATGTGGTTTCTATATATCTACACTTTTCATTTTTCCGGAAAAAAAGACAAAAAAAAAAACCTTATGAGTTTAACCTGATAGAAATAAATAACTTGCACCTTATGTACGGATTAGTTTTTTTTTAATCAAATTTAAGCCTATCACACCAAGCCGAATTAAGGTTCAAATTTTTTATGTTTAATTTTAATATTAATGATTAGATTTATAAAGTCTAATTGCTATTCACTAAGCTAATTGAATCTTACCAAATTCGATGAATCTTATCTGATTCTATTAAACACTTATTTGAGGACACTACTTCTAGTAAATATTTAAAAGGGAGGGATATGATTGGTTTCTTAATTTTTAGTTAGAAATGTAGCAAGGCCCCACTTCGATCATTTTTGTTAGAAATCAACTCAGTTAAAAATATAAAGTATTTAGGTTTTGAATTTGGAACATCGAATATCAATTATTAAGTTTTTAACCAACTGTGCTCGGCATGTTCAGTTATGGTTGGTATTATGTTAAGCATGTTGAGTCATGAACATTGATCTATATATTGGCCATGTTAAAAAAGGTTTTTATTGTTCTTACTTGTGTATTGTATGATTTACCTACTCGCTCTCTCTCTTCTCTCTCTCTCATAAATGGCTCGAAGTAAAGTCAAACAATAAATGGCCATGTCCCAAGCCCAAGGAATTAAATTTGTTGGTTTTTTTTAGATCTTGGATCAGAGGCCAACCCAGTAATGAATTGTTTCCCATAAATGTGGACAATAGATAAATTTAATCCTTTTTTTAGCCGCCTCAATTTTTTATTGTGCATGCGTAGTGGATTGTAAACGGTGTTTAGGTCAATCGGTATCTGAATTTGGAGCCAATCCAAGTTTTTTTTTTTTTAGTTCAACAAGAAGTGTATCCTTGCTAAAAGTTCTCAATAAATTGGGTTAATTTTTGTGATTAGATTTTACTTGATCAAGTTCAAGAAATTCGGCGAAATAATCTATATATATATTGACCTTTTCTTTTGATAAGATTAACGGAGAATTCTACTTGTTGAACTCAATAAAATTAAATGATGTCGAACACAGGGGATGTCTCTACTATGGCATTACTAAAAGTTGATTTAGTATTTAGAATAAAATAGAAATATTTTTTCGGCGTATCAGATTCCTGAAATGTTAGTTAAAAAATCATACAAAAGAGTTTCATGCATATGGCCTCATACTTTTTGTGCACGAGCTCTTTTCCCCATTCCTTACTTTATATAGCATTCCCACATCGCAAAATATTCACCTTTAATCATGATCCATTATCTAAATTAATTAGCATTACATATATATATATATATATATATATATATATATATTAACACGAAGGGATACTCCTTATCTCACCAAGCACATGTGGAGGAGGCAGTTTTGTACTTGTCCTCATTTGTACAATAAAAATTTGCACTCGTCCTACTCAGTACAACAAACTTTTATTTTATGTTTTACTTTTTTTTTATTTTAAACATGTGAATAATTTTTTTAAAAAGTCAGCTCCTCTTAACATTACATTTATTATTATTATTATTATTATAAAGAATGAAAAGCGTTCGTCAATCTAGGTGCAACGACAGCGGTGGAGCGAAAAATAGAAATTATAGTGAAAAAATTATTACCATTATTATTATTATTATTTACTCAAATTATTTATAAAGGTGGAATCTCTACTTTTGGACACGTGTCAAAACGAAACGTTCTTATGCGTGTTTGCCGTTGTGGTGCGTTCCAGGGGATCGGGCCAACGATTTTGAGTCCGCGCTCATCCGGCGTGGCGGGCTCGTGGGTCTGACCAAGTGACGGGTCAACGGATCCACGTCGCTCACGCAAAATACGAAAACTATTCCCCGCACCCGGTCCATCCGTACACCCGTGCACAGCCAAGTTATTCGGCCTAGATTATCTCTCATCCATCTTATCTCTACTTTCAATCTCGTTGATTTATGAATTACTATTTTCTTCTTAAAAAAAATTGAATGACAGTGATTGTTGGGTATATGCTTCAATCTATATAATTTTATAAATATAGAGTACGAGGCTAACCTTCCGTCCATTTCTGATGGGTGAAAGTTGAGAGGCTAAGAAGGATTTCGCTATAAGTAGATTGAAAAATATCCTCCAAAGCAAAATTTAATAAGAACTACTACATATTTTATTCTAGTGTAGTTTTCCTTCGATTTTTTTTTTTTTTTGAAGCCCCAGCTGCCTCATCTCATAATCAAGTTCATATCCTAAATGAATAAAACGGTAGCATGCTATCTTTTCTCAAAAAAAAAAAAAATTATTTTCATCCTAACACACGGATAAGAATGCATCGGGTGCATAGAATAGTTCACACTTCCGGGAACCAAATGCCGGGTTTTTAAGAAAGCCCTTTATCTCTTTTAATTATGCTCTCAACCCCCCTCCTCCACTCGAACTCCTATATATACCTCTGATCACCTTCACCATTCCCACCCAATCTCCTCGGCACATTTATGGTTAATTCCTCACCCATCTCTCCACATCAAACCAAAATAAAACCCCTACTATTAGTTCTCCATCTTTTAGCATTTCTCTGCGATTAGCTATTCCCTATTCAGTCTCTCTCTCTCTCTCTCCCTGGCGTTGGCGTGAGATTGCGGAAATGGCAATGGATTTAGAAGCGGAGGGGGAGAAGAAAGAGGAGGCGGCGGAGCGGCAGTACATGGAAGGGGTGAAGCAGCTTTGCGAGAGCGGCATCAAGAAGGTGCCCAACAAGTACATCTTGCCAGCCTCGGAGCGTCCTCGGGTGAACGGACGGCGCGATACCGCCGCTCAAAACCTCAGTCTCAAGCTGCCCGTCATTGATCTCTCTCTGTTGCACTCGAAAGACCACGCATCGGTTATTCAGTCCTTGGAAAAGGCCTGCGAGGAGTACGGATTCTTTCAGGTACTACGTTTGTTGAAGTGCTATTTGAATAGAACTATTTTTAATATTTTTAAAAAAAAACTACTTCTCACTGTATGAAGTTTATAGATAGTGAACCACGGCATTCCGATCGAGGTTATAAGGGATATGGTCGGCGTCGTGAGGAGATTCTTCGAGCTTCCGTTTGAGGAGAGATCAAAGTATATGTCGTCCGACATACGAAATCCAGTTAGGTACGGGACGAGCTTCAACCAAATGAACGACAAAGTGTTTTCTTGGAGAGACTTCCTGAAACTCAGCTGCCATCCTATCTCCAGCGCTCTCCCGTTTTGGCCTTCTTCTCCTGCAGACTTAAGGTAGCGCTCGCAGTACATATTAACTATTTTATTTATTGATTATGATAGATCAATTTAATAAAAAAAAATAATTTATATTATTCTATTATACGCACACTCATAAAAAAGATAATAAAAAAAAGCAACAATTGAAATATTACCCATTAATGATTGTTTAGGAAACAGTACAAAAATAGCCCTATCAAACAAAAAGTAGGGTTGGTCTATAGAGCAGGGTTTCTATACTTTTATGAGTATAGAGCACTTCGTACTCATAAGTTATTTTAGATGTTGGGATTTTCAAATCAACGATCCACACCGTTAAATATGATCTAGAGTATTTAAAACTTCTAGAAAATAAATGTCATAATTTTTTGAAATCATTATAAATTCATCAAGCGGGTATAAAATGAACGGTCAAAATCGAACGACACCCTAAAAATGGATGATCGGATCATTCAATTTAAAACCGGAGTTATTGATCTTTATTTAGGTAGTGAATAAAATTTTCTATAAAAAATTCAACCTATTCCGATTCTTTTTCACTGTTAAAATAACAAATATCTCATACCGGTCGTTAAAAATTGTCAATTTTGTGAGCTTTTGATCGTAAGGTAAATGATATCAAAAAATTATAAAATTTNAAATAACAAATATCTCATACCGGTCGTTAAAAATTGTCAATTTTGTGAGCTTTTGATCGTAAGGTAAATGATATCAAAAAATTATAAAATTTAATTTCTAAAAGTTTTAAATGCTCTAGATTATATTTAACAGTATGAATCGTTAATTCGAAAGTTCTATCAACGAAAACAACTTATGAGTACGAAGGCAATCGTACTCATAAGAGTATAGTAGCCGAACTCTTGGCCTATATACCATATATATGATCGTGTGAGCGTTGCACACTGAAAAGCCTTTATAGGTGGAAACTGGGGTGGGTAGTTTGATAATTTCTATGTACGCACCTAGATTTGGTCGGTTTTTAAGTTTCCTGTAACTCATTAATTTTTGTCCCCTTCATTTAGTAGAGTAGCAGTTCCTCTACGACACAGGAGCCAGCTTTTATTGGAAGCATATATATATATTTCTCTCTTTAAGTTGTTCAAGCTTTAACCACCTTAATTTTCTTTCCATTTAAACTCTATCTCTCTCTTGTTTCAATGGTTCAGATAAGTAATTTACCACCTCTTTTAAATTCTTAATATTCTTTTATACAATATATATATGTGGATTCAAGTTGTTTTCTTTTTTCTTTTTTTTTTTTGTGTGCGCACGCACACCCTAGAAGCGAAAAAAGTAATTAAATTCCTCCAAACAGATGTGCTGAAGCCAACTCATCAGAGCCAAGTCATAGTCAGTTGTGGGTAATATGGTGATAGAAGTCGACTGCACAGAACCAAACTCACAACTTTATACATAAATAAATATAATATATTTTAAAATACTATTGATAAATCAGTATTAATATAAATATTATAATTTATTAATGAAGATTTGCTTTTTTTTGAAGTTAATATCTTAATTTTAATTTCATATTTAAAATTTGAAAGTTTAAACCACAACAGTTAGTTGTTATATGTTTGGAAGAGTGAAAAATCAACCATAGTACAATGAGATGTATTATTAAAGTACCCATAGTTAGTATCTAATAATTTATGAGTGAGTCCTTCTTACTTTAGCTTTTTGGACTCCATATCTTACTTAGATCTTCATGTTCCATATAAGGACTACACTTTTGGGTACCCTCTACTGTACCCTTAGTATTATATATATATATATATATTAAATTAAATTCGGATAAATTTAACGGTAAAAAATTTGATAGTACCAAATATTTCATGCTATTAATAATATTCCAGCCGAATTCTATATATATATATATAAAATTAAACTCAGGTAGCTAAACGAGTCGCTACTACATGTTGTGCCAACTAAGATATAGAGAAGTAGTTAGTACATCATTAAATTATTTAGGCCTTTTTCGCTATCATATTTATTTTTTGTTTTCATAATAAAATTTTGTATATTAAAAAAAATTGTAGGAGCAAACAGCGAATTATTTGTAAATTTTTCATCCAAAGTAACATTTACTCAGCAACAAAAAAGATATTTATAAATAAATTTTTTTAATTTTTTTTTTAAACATGTAGCCATCTATCACTCAACCTGATGCATAGTAAGCTAAGGGACAATAACAATACCCCAAATAAAAAAAAAAAAATCCAGCACTTCACATTATATAAAATTAATATTTTTTTAAAAAAATGACAACGATGCCGAAATTTTACCAGAAATTAGTAAATAAAGTTTGCACTCACTGTACCATAAGATGTATAATTTGACTCGATCAAATTGAGTGGTTTCATTTGGAAAAATTAGTATAGTTATTTAATTCTTCAATTTGAAAAATTTCAATCCTAATTAAAAGGGTAGCTGAATTTTGAGCAAATCAAAGATTAAATAAAAACACCGTATAGATTCGGTCGCTTAATTTGATCTTTGCGTGATTTCAACTTTGACCCACGTGAGAATTCGAGTTGTGGATCGAGTCAACTATATGGGAGAGTTTTGGACCACAACGTACATTTTTATTGTGAAAATGTTTATTTGGACCATAATTAGCCCCTGCTTAATTAAATTAAACTTATTGAATTAACCCTCCTTTATTAATCTAATGCAGGGACAAAGCACTTTTATATGTCAAGGAAATGAAGAGTTTGTTCATGGATCTGATGGAAGCGATTTTGGAGACTCTAGGAGTGAACCGTGGCGTGCTCGAAGAATTTAGAACTGGATCGCATATCCTTGTAGCGAATTGTTATCCGGTGTGCCCCGAACCGGGACTTACCCTCGGAATGCCGCCCCATTCTGACTATGGCTTCCTCACTCTTCTCCTCCAGGACGACGTCGAGGGGCTACAAATCCAGCACGGCGACGAATGGGTCACCGTCGAGCCAGTCCCTGACTCTCTTGTCGTAAACATCGGCGATCATTTTGAGGTAGTTAAAGTTACTTAAATTTAAAGCTTTTACTTTTGGGTTTAGAATATCATTTCAATTTTTCGCTCTAGTTAGGAGTACTTATTCCCTCAACATTAATTGCGCTCTCAAAAGTCTAAATTTATTGGTTTTGAAACACGAGTGTTGCTCTCATGATAATTAATTAAGCATTTTCCTAACCATTTTGTTCCTTACAATTGGAGGGTATATTTTCAAAATTTCTAGTTAAATATTTCGGATTGAACAGTTATTTTAGAAATCGGGCCAATGAACAAATTCATAGTCCTAAATCGGAATTCGATCTTTGAATCTCAGATATTCAGTAACGGGAGGTACAAGAGCGTTCTCCACCGAGTGTTGGTCAACCCTGCGAAGCTCCGAATCTCCGTCGCATCCCTCCACAGTCTCCCCATCGAGCGCGTCGTCGGGCCCTCCCCCGACCTTGTCGACGACGACGACAACCCGCGGCGTTACATGGACACGGACTTCGCCTCGTTCCTCGATTACATCGCCTCGTGCGAATCGAAGCACAAGAACTTCCTCGAGTCAAGGAGGTTGACTCCTGGCAAGGCCCTCCCTGATAGTCAACCAATTTGACTTCTGATTCCCTCGCCAAAAAGGCGTTGACAATTTGAGCATCGTATTTTTGGGCTATTTAAATATTCCGACAAATTAATTGAGACTACGTCATCATCACCATCATCCTCCTTTTCAAATTATTCAACCACTCAATTGTAGGAGATAAGATCCGTATAGTATGTACGTAGAAAGGAGAGAGTAAGGGATAAAAATATATCTATAATTAATTATACTTGCGGTTGGAATCCTTTTAATTATCTTTGTAATATATAGAAATAGGTATATAAATTAAAGATTGACCTTTAGCTTTTATTTATTTATTTATTTCGGAACAAGTATGATGATTTATGGAGTGGTTTCATAGAGATAGGTGGATCATCATAAAGGCCGTAGACAAGACCACCATTATAAATCAATGCTAGTACTATAGGATATTACTAAATAAGAGTAATGATCACACATGTGCCTAATCAATTTAGTTAGCAATATTAATGATTAAAATCAAAACTATTACCTGCAACAATTAGGCTAATTAACTCGCTTTCCTAAATATAAAATGTACCATATATGATTGCAGCAAACGTACGTAACCAAATGTGTCATAATATGTGTCAGGCTAATTTATCAATAATATTCAGAGATATTTTTGGATGTATACAAAACATTAATTAATCTAAACATAAATTTTCACTATACATTAGTATAAGTATATTGTGCTTTATTATAAAAGTACACGGCGGAAAAGAAAACATAAAAAACATTCATTTCTTACAAAAGTAAGCATTAAAGGAGTCAACTCCCAAGGAAGCTTCCTTATACTGGAAATGATGGAAATGTTTTCCAAGTTATTTATTTCTCTTTAAAAAACTAATAGAATGGAAATTCTTAGTTGACTTTTTAAAGTCTTTAAAAAAAAAAAAAAAAGTTTATCACACTATTTGACGCACCATTCAAACCAAGGTTCAACTAGGGCAGGCTACTTAGGAAGTTTCATTGAAATGGCAGTAGTGAAGAAAAGCCAAGGAAATGCTGTGTTATTTTTATTAAAATTAAATTAATTAAGTCAAACCTTTTCAAGATATGCTATAAAAAGAACCAATAATTGATCTCATTTTGCGTAAAATCATCGACACGTTCTTTGCTACTATAATAGTTAACTAATAGTGTCATATTAGGAATAGTAATCATATGGTGGCCTGTTTGGTTGGATCGATGCAGTTATTAATATAATATAGTTGAAGATGTATGCGTTTGAAAATAAAACAGTTACAACTACTATATCGTATTTGACTGGATGTTGTAGAAAGCATTGTAATTAAAATAATTTATTTGGTACAAAGTTTTACTACTTTATACATATGGGATGGTGAGATTATTATAATGTAGAATAAAATATATTTTCTGTTTAAGAGATTAATAGGAAGGTAAGATTATCTTTTATTCAAAGTTATTTTCTCCAACTGCTTCAGCAGCTAATACGGAGATAATTCGAACTACTGTGTTTTAGCCTACTCGTCCAACTTCCACAGTAGCAATTTAATTAAGACAACACTGAATTTGAAATTACATGCAACGAACTAGGCCCTTATACTAGATAGAAAAAAGAATCATGACCCCGACCTGTATGTATATAATATATATTACCATTAATTTTATGTTTTAGTATTTCTAATTATTTGAGCTCTTTAACATATGTTTAACTCCCCTCAAAATATGTACATTTAAGTTTTCTCCAATTACTCTAAAGAATCTTTTGAAATTGAAAAGAGTCACCGCATTAACTTAAACATATGTTGTAGACGTTGAAAATGTTGATGAGAGCAAGCATTATATTCATACAATTAAGTTAAAAACAAATATGTATGTATATATATATATATATATATATATACACAAAGCTAATAGGAATGGGGGAAGTATTAATCATCCATTTAATATACAAATTTGAACTCATGTTTGAAAGAGGAAAATTTAATAAAATATTCACATGGCCTATCTATATCGGGAGAATGGGGACCAATCTATTTTGTACTGCTACTGCAAAATAGTACCTATATTGACTTTTCTCATGCATTTATTTTTTGTACATATATTAATTGTCCACAATAATGCACTACTATGCTTGGCGCCTTCAATATGGGGGCACTCTTGTAGCCATAGTATTACCAGCTATTTGTAGATCTTCGTGGTCCCAAGAGTATCTTATTCCAGATTCACGCTTGGATTTGCAACAGCGCATATATATATATATATATATTGATTCGGAATACTATCGATAGCAAATCGGCTCCGTTTGCCACGTATTTATTTTCAATGATGGAGCCTCCAAATCGACGATCGACATCGGTGAACATGATCTATACCACTTAAAGTATCTAGAAATCAAATTTCATGCTTTTTAGATATTATTCTCTTGTCCATCAGGTGGGCGCAAAAATGAACAGCTGAATATGAATATTCTCTAAAAAGTGATGATAGAAATTTTATAATCAAGATCGAGAGTATAAATCTTGTTTTAAATAGTTTAAAAAATTTTCTAACTAAAATTCAATTGATTTGAATAGCTCTACACCGTTAAACGTGAAAACACCTTATATCTACCATTAAAATTACAAATTTTAAAACCCTTTGATCATTAGGTCGATGATATCGAAAAGATTTGAAATTTAGTTTCTAAATACTTCAAGTGGTATAAATTATGTTCAACGGTGCCAATCGTCGATTCGGAGGCTCCATCATCGAAAACAAATGGGTGGCAACGGAGCCCGTTTGCTACCGATAGCCTTCCAGCTCAACTCTATATATATATATAATATATATTATATATATATATAGTATATATATATATATATATATATATAATTGAACTGGGTTACTATCGGTAGTAAACTGCTCGGTTTACTACTGATTTGTCTTTTGATGATAGAGCTCCAAATCGACGATCGGGCACCGTTAAACATGATTAAACCATTTAAATATTAGAAAATAATTCTCATGATTTTTTGGTATCACTACTGAACGATCAAAGATCACAAAGATCTATAATTTAATGGCCGATATGGTGCGTTTGCGTCGTCTTAACAGTATAGAAGGTTTAAATCACTAAATTTTTTTAGAAAATTCTTTAAACTATTTCAAATAAGATCTAGAACTCTAGATCTCAATATGAAAAATTAGTATCATCCATTTTGAAGGATCATTATTCAAGGCATTCATTTTTGTTAACTTGATGACAAGAGAACAATATCGAAAAATGTGTGAAATTTGATTTCCAGATAGTTAAATAATTTAGATAATGTTAACGTGCGCGCATCATCATTTGATAGCTCTATCATCGAAAGCAAATCGGGTAGTAAAACGAGCGTTACTACCGATATGTCATTCTAACGCTATCAAACTCTTTCTCTCTCATCTCCACGGCAATTTCTCTCGTCTCCTCTCTCTCCTCTCTCTCTCTCTCGTTCCTCTCTCTCTCTATTATATATATATATATATATATATGGTCCGTGCTACTACTACTATTATGAGTAGATCGCCTCTCTACTCATAATGTGTTTTCGATGAAGAGCTTTCGAATACGACGATCCACACGTTAAACGTTATTTACAGTATTAAACTTCTAGAATACAAATTTATGAATTTTTCGAAGTCATTTACCTTATGATCAAGAGGTCACAAATTTGCATTTTTAACAGCCGTATGGGATAACATTGCTAGTTAACGGTGTAGAAAAATCAAAATTTGTTGAATTTTGATAGAAATTCTATCACATACTAGATAAAGTCAATAACTTCGATCATTTGAATTAAGGATCCGAATCATCTTTTTAGACGTCGTTCGATTTAGACGGCATTCATTTTATAACCCACTTGATGCTTTATTATGAGTTGTCGAAAATTTAGCTAAATTATTGTTCTAGAAGTTCTAATATGATCTCTGATCATATATTTAACGAAAAGAGTGGAATCGTCGATGTCGGAAGCTCTAATCATTGAAAACAACTATAGTACGAGAAGCTCAATACTCATAAATAGTATAATAGCCATGGCCTATATATATCATATATAATATGATATACTATATATAGCGAGAGAAAGAGAGAGAGAAAGAGAGAAGAGAGAGAGAAGCTGGAGCTATACTAATGATAGCAAAACGTCATTCTTCTATCAATTTAGATCTTTGGATCAACTCTTTTAATAATTTCTAATCATTTGATTAAATACACACTAATAAACAGTGGGGACGACTCACCCATAGGGGACCACTCACTCTAATTGACTAATATCATCTCCTATCCTAACAATTTCTCATTCAAAGTTAAAAAAATTTGATAGTAAAAAAGAGTTTTTGCTATATATATATATATATATATTATATATATATATATATCAATGAATTTAGGCTACTATATGAATTTGTAGTACGAGGAACTCCCGTACTATAGGTTGTTTTCGATCTTAGGGCGTTTCAATTTAACAGATCCCACACAGCTAAATATGAGCTACAGCAGGTATATGAAAGTTCTAAGAAAAAAAATTTTAGTTTTTTTTTGATAATCGTTTACTTATGAAATAAATATTGTAAAAAATAGACGGTGCGAACTAAATACTCTTTAAAAAATTTGAGCACCTAGACTTTTTAAATCAAGATTCAAGAAGTGTAACGCTAATCTATATAGTTTAAAAGAATTTTCTATCAAAAACATTTGACAAAAATTAGATTATAGCTACAACGTTATCTCACAAACCTCGTCATAATATGCCATTGAAAGTTGAAATTTTGAAATGTTTGATCATAAAGTAAACTATGGCGAAAAAATAATAAATTTTTATTTCTTAGAAAACTTTAAATACCTAGATAGTTTCTAACGGTGTGATCATTGATTTGAATGCCCAAGATCGAAAAAACATACTAATAAGTACGCGAGCTCCCGACTATAAATGTATAGTAGCGACTCTTATTAATATAAGTAAAATAACTAGTATATATATAATATATATTATATATATATATAGTATATATATATATATATATATATATAATTGAACTGGGTTACTATCGGTATAAACTCGCTCAGTTTACTACGATTGTCTTTTAGATAGAGCTCCAAATCGACGATGCGGCACGTTGAACATGATCTAAACCATTTAAATATTAGAAAATAATTCTCAGATTTTTGGTATCACTAACTGAACGATCAAAGGATCACAAAAATACTATAATTTTAATGGCCGATACTGGTGCGTTGCATCGTTTACAACATATAGAAGGTTTAAATCACTAATTTTTTAGAAGAATTCTTTAAACTATTTAAATAAGATCTTAGACTCTAGATCTCAATATAAAAATTAAATATCAATCATTTTTGAAGGAATCAATTCAAGCGCATTCATTTTGTTAACTTGATGACAAGAGAACAATATCGAAAAATGTGTGAAATTTGATTTCCAATAGTTTAAATAATTTAGATAATTGTTAACGGTCCCGACATCATTTGATAGCTCTAATCATCGAAAGCAATCGGTAGTAAAAGAGCCGTTACTAGCCGATAGTATTCTAAAGCAAAACTCTCTCTCTCATCTCCGACGAGACAACATCTCTCTCTCTCTATCTCTCTCTCTCTCTCTCGTCCCTCTCTCTCTATATATATATATATATATATATAATGGTCCGTGCTACTATACTATTATGAGTACGATCGCCTCTCTACTCATAATTGTTTTCGATGATAGAGCTTTGCGAATACGACGATCCACACCGTTAACGTTATTTTACAGTATTAAAACTTCTAGAATCAAATTTTATAATTTTGCGAAGCAATCATTTACCTTATGATCAAGAGGTCAACAAATTTGCATTTTTAAAGCGCGGTATGGGATAACTTCTAGTTAACGGTGTAAAAGAATCAAAATTTGTTGAATTTTTGATAGAAATTCTATTCACTACTAGATAAAGTCAATAACTTCCGATCTTTGAATTGAAGGATCCGAATCATACTTTTTTAGAACGTCGTTCGATTTAGACCGTTCATTTTAATAACCCACTTGATGGCTTTATTATGAGTTCGAAATTTACTAAATTATTGTTCTAGAGTTTCAATTACTCTGATCAATATTTAACAAGAGTGGAATCGTTCAGATGTCGGAAGCTCTAATCATTGAAAACAACTTATGAGTACGAGAGCTCCAATACTCATAATAGTATAATAGCCATGGCTCTATATATATATATATATATATATATACTATATATAGCGAGAGAAAGAGAGAGAGAAAGAGAGAGAGCAGAGAGAGCTGGGCTATATATGATGCAAAACGTCATTTTCTATCAATTTAGATCTTTGGATCAACTCTTTTAATAATTTCTAATCATTTGATAAATACAACTATAAATCAGTGGGGGACGACTCAACCCAAGGGGACCACTCATCTAATGACTAATGATCATCCACATATCCTACAATTTCTCATTCAAAAGTTAAAAATTTGATAGTAAAGAAGAGTTTTTGCTATATATATATATATATATATATATTATATATATATATATCATAGAATTTAGGCTACTATACTATTTGTAGTACGGGAACTCCCGTACTATAGTGTTGTTTTCGATCTTTAGGTGCGTTCAATTAACAGTCCACACGCGTTAAATATGATCTAGGGTATATGAAGTTCTAAGAAAAAAAATTTAGTTTTTTTGATAACTCGTTCTACATTAGTAAATAAATATGTCAAAATAGACGGTGGAATAAATACTCTTTAAAAAATTTGAGCATAGACATTTTTCAAATCAAGATCAAGAATGTTAACTTAATCTATATAGTTTAAAAGAATTTTCTATCAAAAAATTGACAAAAATTTAGATTATTCTACACCGTTATCCCAAACCTCGTCATAATAGCCATTGAAAGTTGACAAATTTGGAAATGTTTGATCATAAAGTTAAACTATGGCGAAAAAATATAAATTTTATTTCTAGAAAACTTTAAATACCTAGATCAGTTTCACCGGTGTGATATTGATTTGAATGCCCCAAAGATCGAAAACAAATACTATAAGTACGGGAGCTCCCGACTATAAATAGTATAGAGCCGACTCTATATATATATATATATATATATATAGTTGAAATCGCAATGCACCTCAAATTCATGAATTTGGTAGTGATGATGACTTTCTTGTAAAAGGATATTTTATTAACATGAGCGTCATTTCAAGAAGTCGGCAATGAGCTCAGGAATATATGTACGACTTTTGATGGAGACCCAAATCTATAACCTGATTGTTACTTAATAGCTCATTGAATCTGAATTTTATAACCTGAATTTGATAATTTGTGACAAAACAAGTTCAGATTGGTCGTACACTGGCACCCGTAAACAAACACACCTGGAAATATACAGAATCGTGTCAATAAAAGAAAAAAAAATCTTACAAAATTGGTGTTTGGATGAGTATTCCCAAAAATCTCATACGCAAATGTTTCGTTTATTTCATTTAAAAATAAACGAAGCTGGAAATGTGAATCAACTACGATTCAAACTTGGGATTTCGAATACTAACCACCAAATTCTTTGCCACTTGTTCTAAGGACGGTCAGTCTCATACACAAATGTTTTAGAAAGGTTATACACACATATACCAAGTCGTGTTATTATATATAATAGTTGGGGCAGTTCTTTATGTATATTCCTCTTGAAGTGCCTATTTTTTAGATATACTTTTAGAAAGTTTAAGTGATGAGATTTATCCCTCTAAAGTTTCAACTTCTTTCAAATACATTATTGAATTAAATTCGGTTAGTTTAGTGTTAAAAAGAGCCATTACCTTACTATAAAGCTATATTTGCTCTTTCAAATATGCTTCATAGAAATTAAGTTTTAAGTAATAAAATCTATCTTTCGCCGACCGTCCCTATAGAGCAAGTGGCAAAGGGCTGGGTGGTTGGTACCCGAGATCTAAGTTCGAATCCTAGTTGATTCACATTTCTAGCTAAGTTTATTTCTAAATGAAATAAACGAAGCGGGTAGCGTGCTACCTATCTCTCCCAAAAAAAATAAATAAAAAAAATAAAATAAAATCTATCTTTCTAGTATTCCAACTTCTTTGTAATGTACCATTCATTTCACGCGGAGGTTAGACTAAAGATAAAGTTAAATTAGGATACATACAGAATCTGGTAATGTAAGAGTGTATGTATAGAGAGAGAGTTAAAGAGAGAAGAAGAGAGTTGTGCTAAAATACTATTAATAGTATGATACTGTCTATTTTGTGATCATTGGTTGTTTAAGGTTAAGTGGGTGATTGATATGGTTGTAATAATCCAAGAGTAAAAAAGTGGATAGGGCGCATAGGTAGTTATTCCTCAATAGTTTGTGCACCAAAAAAAAAAAAAAAAAAAAAATAAAAAAAATAATCAAAGAGAGGGGGAGCTATAGGCCTTCTCTCTCTTTACACTAGTTAAAGCCCACTCCCACAAATTGGGCCAAACTGTAGTGGGCCGGACCAATCTATATGTAAGCCTGTGCAATACGGGCCAAATTTGTGTATTAGGCCCACTTATGATCTTTAATGGGTTTATCCGGAGCCTAACCTTCTAATTGATAAGTTTTTTTTTGTTTTTTTCCCCTCCCCAAAGGTAAAAATATGTAAGCAATTCCTTAAACAACAGAGCTGGATCACAGGCTTATAGAGTTTTGCAAAAAAAAAATAGCACAATTAATGCACAGAACTTAGCAAGTATACAATTATCCTCAAAACTAAATGTAACTAAAATATATAGACGGCGGTCTTCAAATCTATAAATTAGAACCAGCAAAGAGCAGGAGAGGAGACAAATTGGTCTCTCAAACAATCAAGTTCATTATCGATTATCAATGCTCAGAAAAGAAAAAAAAAAAATGAAATCCTCGAATCGTGCTTCTGATCAAGGTCCTTATCTTGATCCTCGATCTCAGAGGGAGAAGAAAGAAGGTAAACTTTGAAGCAAAATATCAGATGATTCTTCTTCTTCTTCTTCTTCTTCTTTTTTCAAAAAGTATTTTTTTCATGTTCTGTGTCACAAGAAATAGGCAGATTTTGTTTGGAACAAAGCTTTTGTAATGCATTCTCATTAGTTTGTTGGAAAAAAATTACTTGTTTTGGCTCAACCACATCCACCAAATCAGATTAGAAAAGAGAAAAGGGAGAAACAACCAAATATTTTGTTAGGTGAGAGCTTACATCTTAGCCAGATGCTACATATGACTTTTGAGCAAGGAAAAAGCTTAACGAGAATATTATAATCACTAATTAATAATGGTCAATGCCGATGAAAAAGTAGATAAATATTGTTGCATATCATGCAAGTAAATTCTTGGACTTACCTTTTCCCTTTATTTAGCAATTAACTAGCACATTTGAGATTGTGATTGTATCGTGCTACACATTCAATAATAATCTGTTATTCATCTCATCTTACTCTTCAATTAAAAAATAATTTATAAAATATGAAAAAAAACTGTTATATTCTGTGTGGTGGTTCATGGATGATGTGGTGGATTAGGTCCAGCGAAACCTCCTCCAGGTAAATTTTTAAATGGTAACGGATAAAACGGTTAACGACCCTTAGGCATTTAATATACCCCAGTGGCATCCTATGCCCGTTGATTTATTGCTTGGGCCCACCACGATCAGATCGGACGGGTGTTCGTCTCCGGAGCCATCCCACATTCCCACTCTATCAAAGATGCCGAATATTTTTGATACCCTGGAGAAAGGGTATCCTATGTACCCTGTCGGAAAGAGTAAGTAATAACGGATACATTGAATCTAGTTAAATTTTCTGAAACTAGAGTTTTTGCAAAATTGTAATAAATGTTTAATATATTTATTCTATCAATAATAATAATAGTATTATAGCAATAATATTATTGTTTGAAATAAAAGAGTTTGAACTTTTTGATCAGTTCTACATAAGGCCAAAATGAACTTATGATTATAACTTAGAAGCTCAAATTTAAAGTTTGCAAATTGTAACCTTTTCATTGCTTTTAAGTGTTATGAATGCTTAATATTCCATCTTGACGAGCAAGATTGGTTTATAAAATGATCCGATCACCACGGCACGTAATATGATCGATCATCCTGTAAAACTTTACCATTTTGGAGTGTTAAATAGAAAACTTAAAAAACATATTTCATGTTGGCTTAGGAAAGACCAGCAAAATCTTGTTTCGTGGCAGAGAGCGGATTGCACCGAATCACAAGCGAAACCTGCGGACGTTGTTTGCTTATTTACTTTAAGTGATAACTAATTGTCCCCTCTTTCAATAGGTTGAGTTTTGAAATTGTGGTGACAGAAGAATTAATTTTTTAATTTTAAACAGAAAATACTTCAGCTATCCTAATAGAATATTATCTTTATAGAATATTAGTGTATTAATTAATATATTAGCTCAAAATGTTGGGGCAATGGCTTTGCATGTACCAGCTAGATGGGCCCAAATTAATGAGAAGTTCTACACTATCACGCTTGCACCTCGTCATCCGTAACAAGCCAATCACATTTCTTCTTTTCAAATAAACGTACAATAAAAATATTCTTTTACAATCATAATAGGACATATATCTTTAAAAGGATTTATTTGATTGGTTTGTGATGCCATGTCACTAATACACCCGGTGTATTCTAGAATTTTTCCAAATTAATGGAGGTACAACCAACTAGTTAAACGTCAATCTATTATGTCGCAAAAATAAGTAAAAAAAAAAAAAAAAAAAAAAAAAAAAAAAAAAAATTACAGAAAACTCACATGACCCTTGCATTAAAANGTCGCAAAAATAAGTAAAAAAAAAAAAAAAAAAGGAAAAAAGAAAGGAAATTAAAAAAGAAAAGGAGAAAGAGACACAGGAGATAAGGGTCATAAGGTAGCTTCTAAAGGGTCCCATTCCAGGAAAAGTAAAAAGGTTAAGAAAATCATCCTGGAATTTAACAAAGCAAACAGTAGAGAGAGACAGAGATAGGACCCAATAGTAGATAAGAAGATTAAAAGAGTAAACAAATAAAAAAAAAGGAAAAAGAAAAAGAATTAAAAGAATACAAATATAAGAAGAGCAAGAGACCAACCTAAACAACCCTTCTCTAACCCCTCTCTACCTTCTCTACTAAGCCTCTCCATCTCTCTCACCTCTTCATAAACACAAACAAAACACATACCATCCCCATTACACTCCCACAAACCATGTCGGCCTCTCCTGAGCTCGCTCTCCCGCCTATCGCGACCGCCCGATCGCATCCGGTTCAAGACCAGGGAAGGAACGACGCTTCACCGCCGACGGTCGACGGCGACGACAGCGGGGAGTGCCGCACGCCGACTGCAGAAGCGAGTAAGCTCCCCGTGGCCGCGCGAATTTGCCCGCCGGCCCCGCGGAAGCCCCGGAGGGTGGTGCTGTGCAAGAGAAGGCTTTCGGTGGATTTTGAGCTCATCAGTGTTGAAATGGAGGAGTTGGAGAATTTGTTTCGGGTAAACTTCGCTGGGAATTCGATTAACGAAAGAGATGTGAAGCGGAGGAAGATATGCATGTCATCCACTTGAAGATTAAAAAAGGTCAAACTTTTATTATGGTGATTTATAAGATATGATAGGTTCACGAACGTGTGTAAGATAGGGGTTTTTTTCTTTCTTTCTTTTTTTTTTTTTTGGTATTTTTGTTCTCATGTGGTATAGATATTTGTAACATTTAATTACTGAAGCAGTTGATAATGGAAGTTGCATGTTAATTAACTTAGTGCGTGGGATTTAGCAATGGAGAGGTGAGGATATATATATGATTGTGTTTAATTTGTTTTCTCCTTTGTGATGTGTGTTATAGCATGATCATCACACATGTTTTTTGTGTGGCCATCATGAAGCTGCTATAAACCCCTATATAACTATGTATTGTGGTGCTTAAAATGCAAGCTCACCGCGCTTCCAAAAATTATGCTCGAAATTTTTAAAACATTTTCAGAAAAATGTGCTAATTAAATTGCTTGCGTGAATTATTGCCCTTCCACTTGCTTGTTGCACTTTAAACCTGTTAATTAATTTGGTCTTGTTATAAGGTATATTGTTGTTTCATAATTAAGCTAATATATATTCAAGTAAGAGAACCACTCTTTTAACAGCATATATTCTCATTCCATTCGCATCTTGTCCAAGCAAAATCAAAAGTTTCAAGTTGGAGCTTTTGTTTCTAAGGGGCCAGCTTAATTAGAATTATAATTCTCTTTTCTTGTCACAGTATTAAGCTTAGAACTGTATATTTATTGAATACTCTATAAAATTTGTTATTGCTAATTAAGAACAAAAGAAAAAGCAGTATAAGAGAGAAGAGAGAGATGTAGAGAGAGGATGATGCATGGTAGGTGATGGGGAGGTGGGTGGGTTTTGGCGTTATGCGGATGGTCTCATATTGGGTGGATCGAGTACGTTTCGATCGCATTGAACGAACGAATGGAGAGGAGTAACGTGCACGACTCTCTTCTATCTTAATTTAACTTTCAATAATTAGAAACATTACGCACGTCCGATCTTTGACGAAGCTTTTATCAACTTTTACATGTTACTTTGTCCCCATCCATGCATTACTTACTCCATTAACACTCTATTTATATGTCTCCTCTCGTATTAATATTCAATATATCATCTTGGACGGCGCCTAGCTATAAACATATATTATTTTGTGCATTAAATAACGTCCTTTTAATTATTTGGTACGTGATTCATTTAATATAATACTAAAGAAGGTTTTACTTTTGTTGTTTTTTACCGCAGCGTGAACGTAGATGAGGTGGGGACTAAACTTAGTTGATGCTATATGTACAAACTGTTATACATACATTAATTTTATGTGACTTTTTTATCAAAATTTTCCAATATTAATATTTTGTGTAGTATATTTTTTTCATATAATAACAGCTATAATAATAAAAGATTAATACGTATTTAATAACTTTCATTAAATATATTGCATGGTCATACTTATATGGGTCTTGATATAAGCGAGTCCAGAACTCTCTTGTGCGGTTGAAACTTTGGCTTGAAAAATAGGAAATAGTTTTTTTACAGTCGCAACGAAAACACAACAGCATGAATGTAGATCAAATCTTTCTTTTGTTGAAGAGTATTCGTAATCCTCAAGCCCTTTGTTATATTAATAATTTTTTTTATCATGATGAGTGACTAAATCTATCTAAGTGCTCAAATAAAATTATAAAACTTTACGATCGTCCCCGGCTAATGTAAGTTGTTAATTAAAGAATACGATGATTAATATATGATGTGATTATGAGCATAGCGAAATTTTTCTTTACGCATCTATGATCTAATTTTTAATTTATTTAATTAGAGATGCGGTAAAATTAGTACACGATATTGCCATCGTAACAGTATATAATGTTCTGAGTTCAAAATTAATTTGTTTGATATTTTTCACTATTTTTTTTTTTAAAAAAATAATGAAGCAAGATACCATGCTCTTTTTCTCACAAAAAAATAACAGTAGGAAACTTCAATAAAACCCCAAAAAAGGAATTTATCAAATTTTTTTAAAAAAATAAATACGAAAATACATTTTTACATAAAAAAAACCGGGCAAATGCAGTTCCCTAGGGAGAATGGAACACAGTAACGGCCGTACGATGCGAGACCTCGTCGGACACGTGGACGTCGATCATGAGATAACCCGAGGGGATCGTGACATGGTGTGGGGCCCACGCTTGTGCTGCGTATTCGCGCGTTTGTAAACGGGAAGCGACAGCGACACGTGTGCCGAGTCCACATTCCCCAAGAGCGCATGGCCCACCATACGTGCCAGAGGAATCCGAGGAGCGAAACGAATCGCGCGGTGATTTAAATAATTACCCAAAAAAAAATAAAAAAAAAATAATAATTATTGTAGGCTTATATATAAATTATAATCCATGTAGACACTTCTTCTTTTTTCTTTTTTTTTCCGACGCAAAATTCAAACCCAGTTTTTATAACAATAGATTTGAGACGATCTTTTCATGACGTTTTATTTTTTAAAATTAACTAACAATCACTTTTGACGGTCTCTAAAACAAGTGGAAAAATATCTATGATTTCAAATTTGAAATCAAATTACTTTATATTTTTAGTTAAATTTATTTGTTTAAAAAATAATAATTGAGACTGCATTAATTTTTCACTTGTCAAATTACGCTCGCATTTCAAAAATATATATAAGCTAAATAAATGAAGTTTTTTTGTTTTTTTTTTTTTTCTTTTACTTTTATCATAATTAACGGAAATTGAGATGAACTTTTCTACGTGACCACATGATTAAAGCCACCTTAAATAGCCAGAACAAGACCACAAGCATCTTAGACCAGAACTTAGCTGTAGTAAATGAGGTGGGGAAGGAATAAAGCTATATATCCAGGTGAACTTTGAACCCAATTCTCTGAGGAGAGGAATATAAACCCATTTATAAAGAGTGAACACAATAAGGACTTAATAAAGTGGTCTTGGGTGTAAATAGGAAAACGTTGCAAGGGCTCAGTTGCAATATGTATGGCTTTTTCCTTATAGAAGCCAAAGTGGAGGCTCTCGAGTCTCGACCTGTCAAGGATATATCCCATACATGGACACTGCAAAAGAGGAAAAGGGAATAGGATAGAAGGTTGAAAAGTAGTGCTATCTATTTGCAGTACTAGAGAGAGATGGGTAGGGGTGTAATGTGGGCCGGATCGTGCCGGCACGGCTCACATTTTTCGTGCTGATCCCGGCTAGGGGCCGGCCAGGCTCTGCCCGATTTCAAATTCGGGCCAGCCGTGCCGGGCTGGAGCTACCAACTCTCTGGCCCAGCACGGCCCTTCGGCCCGGAAGGCCCGGGCCGTGCCGGTCCGGGCTGTGCTCCGGGCCGGCCACTAAAGGATTTTATCCTTTATTATTTTTTTTAAAATATATAAAATTAAAAAATAAACAAATAATTTTTTCTATTTAAAAATTTAAAATTTATATAATAATTATAATATAACAAATATTTAAATTTTTAAAAATATATATAATTTTTTATATTTTTTTGAAAAAAAAAATTGGAGAGTGTATTTGGTCCAATGGACCAAAATTATTTGGTCCATTGGACCAAAAACCTCCTTCTAGCATACCTTGGGAGGAGATCTCCTCGGATGAAGGGCCAAGGCCCTTCTCCTCAGGAGATCCAACCGCAAGGCTAGCCTTGGGCCTTTGGGTTCAGGCCGTGCTGGCTCAACTGGCATAGCCCACTTGGGCCGTGCCGTGCCGAGCCACGGGTCTCCCTTCGTTCCGGCACTGCTCAGAACCGTATCGGGCTGTGGCAGGACGAACCGTCGGGCCCAAGAAGATTGGTTCAGCATGGCCCATATAGCTGGACCGGCCTGGCCCGGCACGATGCTACTATAGCTGTGCCAGGCCATGGCCCGACCGGCAGTCGTGCCATTTTACACCCGTAGAGATGGATCACGTAAAAATAAGAGAAATACTTAGTCTATAATAAAAAAAGATTATAATCTCTACAACCCCTCATTCAAAAGTTGTTGATTTTACTAACCCTTTTTAAATTTTTACCAAAACTTAAAAATAAAAAAAAAAGTGATAAGAGAAGTAGAGAGAAAGTGGCTTTAGGACCAGAAGAGTCGTACCAGAGGAGTCGTATGATTATAATTCACAGTGAATTCTGGACCTTGCACTCATTTAGAAATAACAGTTTGATAAATGGAGCGAGGACTTGAACATAACGTGGAGGGTGTTTTTATCGAATAGTTTTTGAGTTGGTTTGAGCCCTTTAGCATAGGTATTAGAGCCTAAAAACTTAGTGTGTTTTGGGCCAAGGCCCATATAAATTACTCATAGGGTGGATTTGGGCTCATGTTTCATCGGCCCAGCAAACCTAATGGGCCTAGCCCAGTAGCTTTGTATTCCTTGCCCAAATCCTCTGTGTTCGAGTGATCCAGTTGTTGCTTGTTTGTGCGCTTGATTTGTTTTTTGTTTTTTTGTTTTTTTTCCTTTCCTTTTTCTCTGTTTACATACTAGTCTTACTTTAGTTTTGAGATAAACTAGCTGGTACAAAAATATTACCACCCAATAAAGCTGAGTTGAGTTAGTGTGCTCGATCGTACGTATTTAGCATTTAGAACTTTACTACTACTTGTGTTACATTATGATTAGCTTTAAATTTATTGTATTATATTGGTTATAATTTCACCGCCATGGTTGCTAGTAATTAAGAGCTAAGAGTTCCAGAAAAAAAACTGTTCAAACTGGACCAACTTATCCGGTAAAATGGAAAAAGAGAATGAAGAAGCTACTTTGTTGTGTTAGTCATGATATATGTAACACCCCCATCAGGATTCAGGAACACGCACAGCGTGAATACATGCATGACGTACACGAAACAATTTGTCTTGGTTCTAAACTTAACTTGAGAGATCAAACTGCTGTTACGATACAACCATTGATATCGATCAGTGCTGCAGGTAATTCAAAAGAACTCGTAAGAGTAGATGCTTACCAATTTTAAGAGTGTTTCCCAGCAACTCCAGTAAAATATATAGTTCTACCCCCTTTACTCAATTAAACAAGGGAGATTATTTCCAGTTAGGTATCTCAAGAGTTTTGATTACCAATATTTATTGTGTCAACTATAGATGAAACACTTCATCAGGAAGGCGATTTATTCACTTTTGAGTTTCAAGTGTTGCCGTTCGGCCTCACAAATACATCGGCCACATTTTGCACAGTTCATAAACAAGCTCTCACGTTCATACGACGATCAATTTGTTGTAGTATGAGTTGAAGATTGTACAAAATACAAATACGCAGTTACATATAAACGCACTTTTTTTTTTTTCTTCGAGGTGACTAAATTTTGTGTTTTGAGTTCGTACTAATTAATTGGCTGGCTCTGTATTATTAAACTTTATAAAAATTAAGATTGTACCTTTTGTTATAATTTCGATTTCTAAACCTGAATTGTAGATGGCGATTAATTCTTACTTGTGGTTCGTTCTCGTTCATGATCTGCCAAAAAAGAAACATTTCGAGTCTAATTCTCTTATCCCCGGAAATGAAACCGTCATAGGAATTAAGATTAGAGTTAGATCGGGACTCCCATATGTTACATATTTATATATAATTTGATGTAAGAATGTTAAATCACGTACGTTCATCAAGAACGTGTGGCCAGATACATCATAATCATTAGATCTACCGTATTTTTATAGATCGACTTGAATAGACCGACTGCATCTTTATAAATCGTCTTAAATAAATCACATAAACCATATCCAACATATATAACTTGTTTTGCAAATAATTGCCATTTCAAACTTCTCTGAGCTGTTACCTGACAAAATTTGATTGCATTTATCAATTTTCAAAATAAAAACTGGAAGAGGGCGGGTACATGTAATTTTATCCAGTTGCATGAGAGTAACGTGCAAGAGCACAGAGCCTTATCCTTCGTACAACAAAGAATTATATGCAGAAGACGCAGTGAAAGATTACAAAATCGCGTTTACTATTCAATACATGCAACAATTAATTGCTCTGATACGCACGTGCGGGAGAAATTAGTACCTGCACATGGTGTACGTATATCTACATGTTTAATAAATAATTAATCCAAAATTAAAATATGATTAAATTAATGGATATTGTAAGAAACATCTGGAGATGTCATGTATATAGGAAGAAATTAAATACTTCCTAATTAAGATTAACAATGTAGAAATAAAATATTATTCACTCATTTATAAATTTAATAATTACAGGTATATAATCGACCGCCCTAACACAAGTTGCGAAGGACTTGATGATTAGTTAGTATCCGAGATTTCAAATTTAAAATCTAATTGCTTCATATTTTCAGCTGGGTTTATTTCTTAAAAAAATAAATAAAGTAGGATGCATGTTATAATTTTCCAAAAAAAGTAATAATTATAAGAATATGTATTATAAAATTAATGCATTTATCCAATTTATATTTTTTCATTCAACAATCTACCCTTCAAGTGTTTAGGATTCTATCGGTGAGGTGCATGGTGCACCGGGTTCATACAGCAACTTCTGCTTCGTGTTGTTGGCGTGACGTCAGCAATAGCTGCATCACCGTGGCATGACGTGCGTGGGACACAGCTTAATTAACAGCTAACAATAACATAAGCGACTCGAATAAATTTAACAAAAATGCCATGCCCTTCAAATTCAATAGATATAGAGAGTTAGAAAAATTTTCTTTTATTGGTTACGGAAATTTCTCAAAAATTTTAGTTAAAAGTATGAAATAAGTATCATTCGCATTTAAGATCTCGAATATTTATTATCAAGTCTTTAGCAAAAAGTGCTAAATACAATTAGTACAAATAATATAATTTTATGTGCATTTGCTTGTGTGAGCATAGCAAAACTCTTAATTTAATACCTTGTTAATTAGGAATCATAGAATGCTTTTTCCAGTTCACGTGCATTCCCCCCNACTAATTGAGTTATTGTATAATTAAACACCTTGATCTCAAACCTTAAACCTATATATATGTACCAGCAGATCTGAATATAAATAATTATATGTATATAATCTGTTGAATTTGATGATATCAAATTTACCTGTTAGTTTATTTGGTTCGTTTTGAGTTTAATTCAATAACTCAATTAGTAGACTAGTTGGTAGTTGGTTTGGACCGTAGTTAAGCTTTAGTTAACCCATCAGCATATTGGACCAGATGGATTATTATGAAAGGAATTCTCAATTGGTATAGTATATAGAAGTTCTCATTTTGCTCTCAAAGATTTTCTTTTCTTGTTATAGAAAAGAGGGGTGTATAAGAGAGAGTTGGCGAAGAAGCTTTCTTGTTTTTATTGTTTGTTCAAAGTTTTCAAAGTTGATTGGTGAGTATTCGAAGAGACATTTCAAAGTGAGATTTGCAGAATATATAGGAAGATGCTTCAAAAAAAAGTATAGCAAGAAAAGTTTTTCTATTTGGTTGGTTCTATGTCCATTGTAATAGAATAGTACTTTTTAATCAAATCTTATAATCTGCTCAGTTTCATAATGGATTTGATCTTCCCGTAACCCATGAATGCAATTCAGTTTCCGATAACCACTTAAGTTTTCTTGTATTGTTGTAGTTTTCATTTACTCTAATTTTTACATTTTTTGATTGTTGATGATTTAGATCCATCACATTTGTTTATTATATGGTTAATTAGTATTTTAACAGCGCGGGTTACATCATTATCGCACTACATAATTGATTGGTTGATGTACAACTTTATAATAGTTTATTTAAAAATATATATATCATTATTTTCGAGAACTTATTATATATTATATAAGCATCAAATTGCCACAAAACTTCACGGCATTAAAAAATTCTATTGTTCATTATAGAAGAAAACGAATGTCCAAATCTATGTATATATCCAGAACTAGGCTAGAATACTATTAATAGTACTAAGTTATAGGTACTATTAGGTTTTCAGTTTTTGGATGAAGAGATGTGCGGTTAGGATGATAATGATCTTCTAGAATTGAATGAATGGTTGATTGAATAGTATAATCTAATGTATGAATATTGTCAAAAAAATAAATCTAATTAACGGTGAAAAACTCGATAGCACCAACTATTTGGTGTTATTAATAGCATTATAGCCAGACTCTATATATCTATATTAATTCTCCAAACCTTCTAAGTACAGTGTGTCATACACTGTTGACATCTTGGGTATCCTCTCCATTTGATTTTTTGGGGATGGTCCATTCTATATATATACGATTTCTCCTCCCTAGCTTTCCCTAGAGTGGTCCATGAATGGGAATTGGGAAGGACCTTGTACAACTAATCCATTCCATAAGCCAAAATAGAGGGGCCCCAAAACAAAGCAACTAATCCATCTCCCTCTAAACGCCATCACTGTCCCGCAAGGTTGGCTAGCTAGGACCCTTACCTCAATCAACCAACAAATTATAATTATTGCTCGCACTCGGCACATCTACACATTCGTACGTAGACGTTCAATCTCTTATTTGCGATTGCAGATAAATTATGTTACGCGTAGTAATTTTTATGCTCGACAGCATCAAACAGCTGCCAATATCAAATGGACCATAGACGAACGCACGCATTAGGTGTAGGCAATAACATTGTCTAAATTACAATCCATGTGGTTGGTTTGGGTTGCATTTGTCCTTACTCCCACTTGTCAACACAAATTAAGCGTCTATAGTCACAAATCCCACATCTTTAATATACTCCCCCAACTATTCCCTGCTCCACAGTATAAAATAAACTAACCGACCATCCAACTATTTGAACGTAAAATAGAAGAATATTTAACTAAAACAATAAATAAATAAATAAATAAATGGAATAGAAATGAATACAATAATGGAATACATATATATATATATATATATATATATATGTATGTATATGTACTACGGCTGTGACTGGTTACCAACAATTAATTAATGTCATCAAATGGAATGAAATAAAAGCGCTTTTAAATAACTCCACCTACGTATTTGTGGGGAGAGATTTTTGTGTATTTTATTATCAACTAATTATTGAATAAATACAATAATTTGTCCTATTATTATTATTATTATTATTATTATTATTGTTGTTGTTGTTGTTGTTGTTGCTGTTGTAGTTGTTGGTAGTGGTTGTGGGTCTCAAGAAGCGAAGAATGGGGCGCGGTGGGGGACGCCCTTGCGACGCCGCGAATTCGGCAGCGACCGCGTTGCTCGGGCCGTGTCGGCGCCGACTCTGGTCTCCTCGCGCTGCGGTATCCGCTCCCCGCTTCCCCCGGTAACCTTACCCCCCTCCGCTTTGTTATCGTCCCCGTCTCCTCCTCCGCTCCCGCTCCCGCTCGCGCTCGCCTCGGTCGGTGTGAAGCTTGCGTCGCCGTTCCTCTTTATCCGCACCAACTGCAACGAGAGCGCAAATGAAAAGAATATTTAATTGGTTCCGCGAAAGTGATTTAATACCGGAATTCATATCTATTTTTTTTTTTTTTATTTAATTATTACAGTCGAATATAATTTTTTTTTTTTTTTGCGTTTTTTTTTGGGGGGGGTGCTGTGATGAAGTTGTTACAAATGCATGCATGATCGATATATATTTTTGAATACAATGTAGGTAGTAGCTAGGTAGGTAGGTAAATTAATTGATTGATGTAAATATTTTTTGAGCGATCGAGAAAGAAGGAAATTAAGTAAGGGATTAATT
Source organism: Ananas comosus (assembly GCF_001540865.1). Classification (NCBI taxonomy): domain Eukaryota; kingdom Viridiplantae; phylum Streptophyta; class Magnoliopsida; order Poales; family Bromeliaceae; genus Ananas; species Ananas comosus. Next base: position 2,603,712 of record NC_033645.1, read on the forward strand.
GGACCTTGCAGCCGAGGGAGCAGAAGCGGAAGGGGTCGAGGAGGGCGCGGGCGCAGATCTCGCAGTAGTGCGTGGACGACGCGGCCTTCCCGGCTGCGGCGGCCCCTCCGCCGCGCGGCTGCGGGCGCTCGTTGAGGAAGAGCACCCGCGCGCTGTTGATGACGTACGTCTGCACCCCGCCGATGTCCAGCGCCTTCTCCACCTCCGCCACCCGCACCACGTCGTGGTACGACGACCGCCGTATCTACACCACACCACACCCGCACACTATACTTCTTCCTCAGTCATTAACTAGCTACTATATATTAATTATTTGCAGCATCATCAATCATCATCATCATCATCATCATCGTTGTTGTTGTACAATGTTATTAGTTCTCTTTATATATATATTAAAATAAACAAACAAACAAACAAACAAACAATTATATATATGTAATGAAATTTTGACCTGGATGACGCGGTGGCCGGGGTGGATGTCGGAGCGGCAGTAGAAGCAGAATGCGGGGGGCGAGGGGCGGCAGTCCAGGCAGAACATGTTGCACTCGCTGCGCGCCGCGTCGGCGTGGTCTGGGCACGCCGAGAAGAACTGCGTCGCCAGAAGCGGCTCCAGCCACGGCGGCACCAGCGTCGCCGCCGCCGCCGCCGCCGTAGATTCCGCCGCCGCCGCCGCCGCCGCTCTTCTCATTGTCATCAATTACGCCAATTGATCTCCGCTCCGACGGGCCGGAGCAATGCCGAGGCAATGCCGGACGAAATTCGCAAGGTTAATCACGAGCGCCCGCTCGAACAGCAGCACAGAGGCAACGAAAAGAAGCAACAACGCAGCGGCAAGAACAACAACAACAACAACAACAACAAAAAGCCTCAGACAAAGAGGAGGAGCGGAGATAATAATAATTAATAATAATAATAATAATAATAATAATAAAAAATAATAATAAAAGTAAAAATAATAGAATGGGAGGAGAAGGAAAAAGGGGCGGATGGGATGGATTCTGGGCCGTTGGATGTGTAGACGGGGCCGGGTGCGGGGGGGTTTGGCGTACGCTACTTGGGAGGTGGTGTTCTTTGCGTCGCTTCGTAGGCGCTGCTACCGTCCGCAACAACGCTACGTAATGCCAACCTGTCAAAGATCCGCGGCTCCCTCGCAAACACGAAACATCCGTAGAATGCCACACGCGTGTGTACACGTCGCCCACACCGTGAGTTTTGATTGGTCGGGAACCGTGCGACGGTGTTCGCACGCACGCACGCACGCGTTGCGTTGCGTTGCGTTGCGCGGGGGGTGGAAAAAGTGGGGAGTAGGGAAGCGTTTGGAGAAGGGGAGAGGCTAAAAAGTCACACGTGGAGAGTGGTGGGCGCATGTGGCGTGTGACGTGGGATTGCCAAGTGTCGCACGGATCTTGGGAGTTTGCGGACTCCACCTTATGCACCGCGTACTCCTTAGCGTACCCCAAACTCCTCCCTATACGAAAAACAAAAAAGAACAGGGAAAAATCCTAACCCTTTTAAAAGAACAAAAATCTATTAGATACCACCCCCTTGGGCATATTTATTTAATTTGGTCTCTCCCAGAGACAAAAAAATCATTGTTTACAATCAGTGCGTTTGTGTAGTCCTCCTCTACTATTCTTTTCATTGGTCCTTAACTTGACTAAAACAAGATATAAAACTGATGGGAAGCGTACATGTTCCGAAATGTACAAATTCAACAAGTGCATGCATTAATTTCCTCGCACAAAATATTCAAACTAATACGTTTGTTAATTCACTCCCGATTGCATACTTTAACAAACGCTAGCTACTTAGAATATATAGTCGTATTTATCCAAATAGTTTTCATAACGGTGATTTAAATTCCCACATTTGTGTTTCAAAATTAATAGAAATAGTATCTATCTATCTCACTGTGTTAGCTACTCTACATATGTATAAGCCCAAAAAATAAAAAACAAAAATACAATTGCATTAAGATACACATATTTATATTTGTTTCGTTGAATTTTTGGTGTTGTCGGTGAGCTCGGTCAACGTCAATGTAGTTTTGTATGAAGGTGGCTTGTCAAGTGCAAGGGCCATTTATGATAAGCTGTTCACCCCAATTGGATTTGGATACATTCATCCACCCATTTATTAATTTCCCCAACCCAGGCCACAATCAATAATAATTAATAATTAATAATTAATTCGTGGGATTGAATTATTGTCATTATTTAGTTTTCCTAGCATTGCATTGCATTTGTTGGATTACCTAAACGTCCCCACTTATTTATTGATGTCCCTTTTGTTACAAAAGATTTTGTCATTGTGTAGGTTCCATGCAGGGACATATAGCTGTGACTTAGATAGGGGTTACGATCTCATACAGGGTGTCAAATGCAACAAATAAATTTAGGTTCGTATATGGGATTATACATATTTAGTTTTCGTGCAACGATGCAAGGTATTAACCATCCCGGATTATTGTTGGAGGAATATAATGAAATCAAGCGGTCGGGAGTTGAAACCCTGAGTGCGTTTGCACCTAATATTTGCCACATGTGGACCATTCTATGTATAGATGGCCTATAGCACTGTAGATGCACCGTTGACGTGGATCGGTCCAATTGAACAAAGATTATAATGCTAAGCCTGATCGATTTGGGAACAACTGGTCCCTATGTGTTCTAGGCCAGCTAGGCTAAAATTACCAACCTATACCAATTCCCTTTTGGAGTCAAAAATAATTTGGAAAGTTATATCAATATTTTCTACACTTGTGCATGCATCACATTAATGTATGTATATGGCACCAAATTAAATGACATTTGATATGCACAATATTAATAGCTAGTGCACACTCATGGCCATCAATGCACTAAATAAAGTGCCTTTTTCTTTTGCTCTATGAGAGCATATCTTAGCTTAACCAAATTAATAATAGAAAAAGTAAAAATTTCCTTTTTGTTTAATGATAACATTTTCTAATGTTATTAGCTATAAGGGCCAAAAAATTTCATCAGTCCATCAAAAGGGTGCCATTTTTACTGATTGGTTGGTTAGGATGTCCCCTTCATGAATACACAAGATTCTACTTTTTAGTCACTTAACACCTCTAAAATAGGAAAGCTTCCACTCACTTTTTTCGCCTGCTTCTTCACCTTTTGTGTGTTAGGATGTTACTATCATCAGGGAAGTGCCAAAAGTATCAAAAGGAGTTGGGCCATATTCATTTCTCAACCAACTAATCATTCTCCACTTTCATATTCAAAAAGAAGTGATAATGTGTTAGGGCTCCACCCTTCATTGTTGGACATCATCTTCAGCATTTTGACCTTTCTGTTTCGAACTTGAGTACCTATAGTTTGAGTTGAGCAACTTGAGATTGATTTGTCACATTCTCACAATGAATAAACAATGCTTTAGCGCAGGACGTGACTGGTATACATCCTCGTTAGTTTTTAGGTCACACGCGTATCCCTCATCTGATTACGCTCAATTCTCAAACTATTAAGTGAACATATACATCTGATTAGCTAACTCATTTACGACAAATGTTACTTTTATATATATATATTTCTAACAAAACAAATAATGGATAGTCTTGCTATATATTAAGATAAATCTAAAGATACCAATATTTTATGTATCCATAAAGATTCTTCAAAAATATTGTTAATGGTTTTTTTTTCTTTTTTATGTATTCTCAGTTTCTCATGTGTGTTGCAAGCCACATATTGCCCCAACCAAATCACTTTGTCACCCACAAAATTGAAGCCACTTTCGCATTTACCCTCTCAATAAATGATAGGCACTGAGAATACTTTTTGCTGGAACATTTAATTCTTTTTATTCCCTAGAGATTTTTTTTAGATCTACTCAAGTTCACAATTCCCAAGCAAAACGTACTCCTTCGCTGTTCAAGCAGCTTTTCTCAGAGAAATACTCGACCCATAATGGCTAGCCTAGTGATATAGTAATAAATTAAATTAATATTAAATAAATTATTTATTTGGTACAGATATAATATTTGGTATTCTTTAGTATTGACAATTAAATTATATAAATGATATTAACAGTATTATTTTTATTGAAACTATATTGACAACTAAATTTATTGATTTATAAAATTGGGCTAAAAAATCAGGTATTGTACGGTTTGCTGATTGATCCAGTACACTAATGCAGGTTTAACGTTGCGAATTAATTGGACTTTATTAGCAAAATTGTATGCTTAGTTAAGCTTAACTTGTTGTCCATGTTCAATGAATATATTATCAGGATATTACTTTATTCTCATACAACAAATATATATTGATCATATTCAAAACTATATTTTTATGACTTTTATATGATAAAGTAATGGAAATAATCACCAAAATTAATGAAAACTTTTTATTTTTATTCTGTGGCAATTTTGGTTTTTACGAAATTCTTAAAATCTAATTTTTAAATTTTAGGATGGCTTTAAATTTTTTGTTTGAGATTTGGTTGGTGGCTTTTCAGATTTTCTTTATTAGGAATTTGATTGGAAATAAATCCGAAAACTTGTTACTTCCTTCAGTGCTATCTATTTTTAAATTTCCCCCCTTTTTTTTTTGTTTGTTTGTTTTGGAATACCAATGTATAATGTACTTGCCCATAATTGTGAGTTGATACACACAAAGAGGCTTAATTTGTTTTTTTTTCTAAATTTCTGTTTTATATCTTATATCTTTATATAACACATACACATCATTGTGATCATCATCATCAGTTATGTGTAAAACAAACAGCCCACTTTGGTTTTTTCCTTTTTTTTTCTTTTTTAAATTATTATTATAGTATAAGGAACAAAGTACTCTGTTTTCTCCCCCTGTTCTCTTTCTCTGTAGACAAAGAAAAAAAGAGGTAAAACTCAAGGCTCATTCACCAACCCCTCCTTTTCATTAATTTTCTCACTGGGTACTTTTGCTGAGTCATATTTTCAATTGGGTACCCATCCTTTTCAGTATTTGCAATGGTAAAAATCCCACCTTTTCTCCTCCCCCTCCTCCCTCTCTGTCTCCTCCTCTGCTTCTCTCTGCTCCACCGCGCCGATGCCTCTGGAACTGTTGATGGATCCGAGCACTGGGGATACGTTCAAGTTCGACCAAGTAAAGTTAAACTCTCCATTTTTCTTTTCTTTTTTCTTTTTTTTTTCTTTTGCTTTATCACCATTGTAATTGATCGAGCAAAAAGGTTTTTAACTCATCTCTGTTTTTGTCTTTTTTTTTGTTGTATGAACAATGCAGGAGCACACATGTTTTGGTGGCATTACAGAAGCCCACATAGGATTGAGAATGACTCATCTCCATGGCCAACAGTGTTGTGGCTGCAAGGGGGACCTGTAAAAATCTCAACTTTTTTCGTTTTTGTTTTTGTTTTTGTTTTTGTTTACATTGATTAAAAAGATGACATTTTCACCAATCAAAACACATAACGACGGTAATAACAGGGGGGCTCTGGTGTCGGCTTCGGCAACTTCTTCGAGATTGGGCCATTAGACAACAACCTAAAGCTGCGTTCCTCGACGTGGCTTCGCAAAGCCGATCTCCTTTTTGTGGTATTAAATCTCTCTCCCTCAAGAGTTCTTCTTTTACAAGCTGTTAATGAATGAATCTACATTGTAGGATAATCCGGTGGGAACAGGGTATAGCTTTGTGGAGGATACAGGGCTCTTTGTGACAAGTGATGAGGAAGCAGCAATTGATTTAACCACACTTTTGAAGAAGCTCTACAACAAGCATGAGAGCTTGCAAAAAAGTCCACTGTATATTGTGGCAGAGTCTTACGGAGGCAAGTTCGCGGCGACGGTCGGCGTATCGGTTGTCAAAGCCGTTAAAGCCGGAGAATTGAAGCTCAAACTTGGAGGTTGGTATTTGCTCTTTTTCAATATCAATCACCTTAAAGAAGTGAAATTTAATGGACAAATTTACTTTGCAGGGGTTGTTTTGGGAGACAGTTGGATTTCTCCGGAGGATTTTGTGGTGAGTGTTCACAGTTTGAATCAAATTCTCCCTCCATTTCAATTCAATTCTTTTGTTTTGTTTTGTTTTTTTTTTTTGTGATTAAATTTGTAATAATGAAGTTATCATGGGGACCTCTTCTTCTCGACGTGTCGAGGCTCGATAAAAATGGCGCTGAGAATTCAAACAGCTTGGCTGAGAAGATCACAGTTCAACTAAAGAAAGGGCTTAACCGCGACGCAGAGAGAACGTGGGGCGAGCTCGAGGATTTTATCGCTTCGAATAGTAACAATGTTGTAAGTAATCTATGATCTTCTAATCTAGCAACATGGAAATTTCCCCGTAGTACTCATTAACCTTTTATGTAACATAATTTACAGGACTTCTATAATTTCTTACAAGATGATGATTCCTCTGGCTCTATAACAACTGTGGGATCATATGAAGAATCATTCGCGAGGCGGTACTCGCGATATCTTAGCATTAAGGCGGCGTCCTCGTCCTCGTCCTCGTCGTCGGGCAATCTCCATGATCTAATGAATGGTGCCATTAAGGAAAAGCTGAAGATAATTCCCAAGAATGTGAGGTAGTAATCTCTACTCAAGAACCAAAATGTGTAGATGTTTTAATTTACCAAAAATTCAGTAAAGAAGATGAGGAGGAATTTTGCTTTGATTGATTGTTTCTCTGTTGCAGCTGGGGAGCACAATCTGACGATGTGTTTGATGCGCTCAGAAGTGATTTTATGAAACCAAGGATCAAGGAGGTAAACAAGTCAACTATTTTATGTTATTTTGTTCCATGTGTGTTTTTTTTAAAAAAAATTATTGTATTCTTTTTGAAAATCTACATTTGCAGTTATCAAAATAACAAAAGAACTAAGTCAATTGCCTAGCTAAAATTTCTGCTTGTGATTTTGTTGTATTTGATACGATTTCGTATTTTATGTAGGTTGCTGATATTACCTAATACCAATTATAGTCCTAATATATATTTATCTGTAAATGTATATAATGAATAGTTATTGCTTTATGCTTGTAGGTTGATGAGCTTCTTTCTCAAGGTGTCAATGTCACCATATATAATGGACAGGTACTATTTATTCATTTCCATATTAAAAAAAAAAAAAGAAGAAAAAAGAAAAAAAAAATTGCTTAATTTGAAGTATTGGAATTGGATTCATGTAATTTGTGTTTTATGATATTGAAATGAGCTTGAAATTTTTGTGATAGCTAAATTATTTTAATGTCAAATATTGGAGTTTCCTTTGGTTTAGCTTATTGCACTCTTTTTCCCTTTATTCATGCATCTTAATTGTACAAAATTTGGTTTTCCAGTGGCTATGACTTTAACATACTTGCACCATAATGGATGCATGCATCTAAGAGCAAGTAACAGGAAAATGTGAAACTAAAACTTGTGAACAAATTGCAAGCTAGGAGTAAGCTATCATTCAAGAAAATGATGCTCTAGTTCTTAATCAAGGAACCATTTATTGCGCAAAAGTTAAAAATTCCCTCGAAGAATCTAATCACAACTAATAATCATTTCTGATCAACCATGCTGACAAAAAATATATTATATCGATCGTATAGTTAACTGATAAAATTGGGCATTTGTGCTTCTGTGAAGCTTGATTTGATCTGCGCAACCAGAGGAACAGAAGCTTGGGTTCAGAAGCTCAAGTAGGGCTACTATTTTTTTTTTCTTATTTTCAAAATTAAATTCATAACATAAATTTAGGAGCGGATAATGGACCGCGATTCTCATGTTTTACGCTTTTCAGATGGGACGGGCTGACGGATTTCACCGGCGCGAACAGAAAGGCTTTGTATTGTGATGGTAATGAAGCAGGAGCCACCAAGGGCTTTGTCAAGTCCCACAAGAACTTACATTTTTATTGGATCCTCGGAGCAGGTCATTTTGTAAGTATTTTCTAGGATCATCAAAGTTTTTTCTTTATTTTAATTTTAACTATTAACTTGTAAGCATGAGTGCTTAAGTTTCCTCCCCTGATATGTGGTAAAAAAGAAAAAAAAAAAAAATCTCACTGCACATTGTATTTCCATTCTACAAGTAAGTGATTACAACAAACCATTACTAACTTCATTTTAATTATCTTCTCGAGCATACTTATGAGAGACAACAAAGTATGAACTTTGTCATGCATATTATGACATGTGATGGTACATGTAATAAACAAAATTTGAACCACCCATGAAACAAATCAATGCTTGTCACTCATTGATTTCTTGTGTGACATCCAAACTAACTTTGTTTGACTGAGTCAGTATCATGTATTATCAGCAGTAAGATTAAATGCAGCATCTGTTCCAAAGCTTGTGATAACTAATTCTAGGTTTGTTCCCTTTGTTGGTGGTTTCCTATCACTTATAGGGCTCTTTAAATGATTCAATTAATGGTCCCTCATGTGGAGGTTGGTAACTTAGGGCAAAGATAGATGGACAACCCCTTAACTACATGCCATGGTTTACACCTCTAGTTGGATTTATTGTTCGAAGTTGAATCGCGTGCGTTTTTGTTAATATAACAGCTTCATTAGCTATCAACTATTAATGACTAACACAAAATCCACAATTCTATTGGTTCAAAACTCACTCAGAACAAGCAATTTTGTTAATATATATATTTCTGTACTCGTTTCTTACTAGATCGATCTTTAAGATAACAAAATATTGGAGCTATATCTAAGCCCCCTTCATTTTGTGAGATCGTAGATTTAATCTGCACCTTCAGCATGCATTATCTAATACTCATTTTAATTGTCAGTTATTAATTTCACGTGCCTTTTATATCCATCACGTATGTAAGTGTAAGTAATAATATATATATATTTATGGCCCCGTATTTACTAGTTCGATCTTTTGAATAACAAATTCAACATGAAAATAATTGAGATTAACAAAATTTCTAAGTTAATTTATTTTTATTGAGTTTAAGTGGTATTTTTGAATACAACAGAGTTGAAGAGTTGTAGGTACATTTTCACTGTGCCCTTTTTTTTCTTTTGGGGAGGACACTCAGTACTGGCATTTAAAGCTGAGAGGTTGGATTTTCTCTACAAAAGGGGTGGCAGCAAATGAACAGCATTTCTATGTTAAAAAAAAAAAAAGAAGAAAACTCTGTAAATAATTTGATGACCAAACACTAGAAAATGCCCAAAAAGGACAGGAGCAGGTGGATGTAGCAGCAATTTATAATGTAGAAGGGCCAGTTCATTGAAAAGTATTCTAATTGTTTTTGATGTCTCTCATACTGGCAGGTACCTGTGGACCAGCCTTGCATTGCATTGAAGATGCTGGGTGACATTACACATTCTCCAGCTACTGCTTCATCTCACTGAGGGGGTCAAAGAAAATAATAAATTCTTCTGACAAAAATAACAATTTTTTTTTTTTTATAGTAGAAATGTAAGTTTGATTGTTTGATTGTTTGATGGACAAATACATAATTTTATTGCTTTTCTTCTTTGGATATTCTTTGTGATTGGAGGAAAATGTGGAAATGCTTGTCAAAGTTGGTGGCTGTCAGGCTGGACATTGCTGGACAAACATAGTTCTTACAGAATAGATTATGGAGGATGCAATTTCTGTGCACTGCTTGATCTGACCGTCCATCTAGATGGAGAACAATCCCAGCATTTTACCAATTGACAGATTTGGAGTGATTTCAAGTGATTGTAATAATGTATTCGACATATTTGGCGGCATGTCGCATTGATTGGTCTGATTAAATTGCCCAGAATTAGTTTATGAGGCCATTTGAGCATTTTGAGTTATTGACGAGTTCAGATCAGTTTTTGTGTCTTAAAAGTAGTACGTATGTTCGGCTACAAACTTTCGGCTCTTGCAAGACTTCTTTGCCGGAAGCAGAAATTCCAAGAGCCAAGGGATCTGCCAACATACTAGTTTTAAGTCAGAACTAGGAACTCTTATGTTGGTTTAGATTAATATTTGAACCTTCTAAATAACATAACATCCAAATTAAAAGAAGAGTTCAAATATAGTATGCAGATGGATTGGTTGCTATCAAATAGAGCACTAAATGTACATGCTACAATGTACAATGCTACATTGTCTACAAACACTCTCTCTCTCTCCTCTTCATCTTCATTTATCTAGGACCCAAGGTAAACTTAACAAGCATTTGCCAAAGGACCTATACAAGAAGCAGTAAGTAAAACCAAGTTAGCCCAACTTTTTCTCTGTAGGATATGGGTGGCAGGAAAATTTTTACAGTGTGGATTAAACTGCACAGGAAATACATCAGAAGAGCTCTCTCCATACAGTGACAGAAGAAATCATTCCCAGCCCATTAACATCTTTGTTACTTCCTGGACTATCTTGCTCGGCGACACGGAGAGCTCGTGATCCTCGCCGAGGTGAATTCGGTACACTTCCCACTCCCTATCACCCACAACATGCCTCCCAATCTCGGCCTGGTTATACAAATATATGTATTTTAAGTAATGCCTAGAGGGGTATAGCAGAAAAACACAAAGTACTAGCAGAATTACGAAGAATGTAGAGGGGAATCACAGTACCAAGAAGATCGGAATGCGAAGTATTTTGAGGGCGAGAGTGATGTCGTAGAAAACTAGGGGACGGCCCTTGCCGGATAATTCGACCGGGTTTGCCACTATAAGCTCCATGTCGGGCCCTCGGCTCACGATGGTCACGCGGAGTGGCCGGAACAGCTCCATTCTCAAGCGAGAGCACAGCGCCTGTTGCTTGTTCGGGTCGACGATTTTCTTACCATCTACTTGCACTGCGAACAAGTCTATCTCGCAGTTCCCATTTTGACTGGTATAGAATCGTCCGTAAGATATCTGACAAAAAAAGAAAAAAGAAAAAAAAGAAAACCTGTATCTGAATTTGCCAAAAATAAAAAAGATATCAGTAACTAAATGGATGAAATGGCCATGATAATCCTATCTTTGTTTGGATTTCACTTGGTACCTTCACTATGGCCAAGTAAATGTATGTTCATGCCGTGTGTAATACGTGCTAAATGTCTATTTTGCAGGGTGTATATGCGAAAGAAAATAAAAATTCATGTGATGTCCTGTTTACCTGTATGTTGTAATCCTTGAGAGTCCTCATGATGTCGTAGAGGATTCCCTTGTGGTCACCACACTGGATCTGAATAAGTGAATGAGCGGGACTCAGAGAGTTGTCCATCGTGACCGATATGTTCTTACACGTGGACGGAGACTCTTCCCTTCGGGATTGTTCTTCAGGAAGCTCAAGTGAGAACATCCGATCAGTGATCGACGGCGGTAAGGTAGAAGAAGCTTGAACGCAAGCAGACATGTCTGCTCCGGCTTCTTCGATCTCGCAACTCATCATCGAGCCCCCTAAAACAGTTCTCAGTTGATTACATGCCTCCTCCCTTTGGCTCTTCATATGAAGTTGCTCCCTGAAGCCAATTTTGTATTATTAGCATACGATTATCTAAGAGTTTGATTAATAAATGGACTGTTGACACAGTACAGAGAAATAATTTTTCTACACTAATCTTCGATGTAGCAACTTAGCTGTTTAACACTTCTCCAATGAAATAACAAGGAAAAAGAAATGGCATTTAATGTACGGCGGTTTAGATTAACAGAACCATGAGTTATATAATCCTTATTCTTAAAGTAAATTCTATAACCATTATTCAATTGTTAGTGCATCAGGGGGTCCTCAACCTTAAACAACAGTTTAATTTTGGTACTCAACCTTTAAGTTGCTACATTGTGGTTCCTCACCTTCATATATCCTCTCACAATCTTAGTACTTCAGGTAAAATTTTCTCTTCAAATGGAGGAGATCTCCGCAAGAGCTATATGTAACTGCCCTAAGGCAACTTTCATATTCACAAAAAAGATAAGGTAATAATAGAATGCAAAAGGTTAAAAGGATCAAATCGCAGCAATTTAAAGGTTGAATAGCCAATCTGAAACCACGCTAAGAGGTCGAGATCCCCTAGTCCAATTGAGGCAAAGAGAAAAATGTTATCCACATGTAGAAAAACAGGACAAAATTAAACAAGGATAATATACGACCTCGTGTCTGTAATGAAGAAGAGGTCGAGAACTCGCCCATCCGGTGTGGTGGACACCTTCACCCTCCTGATTGTCAGCTCAAGCTCACATAATACTTGGGTCACATCTGTCCACAAGCATATAATTCCTTAAATATCTTCTTATTATGTGACTTCTTCTTTCTCTTCAAAAGAGGCTAAAAAAAAAAAAAAAAAAAAAAAAAATCGCATTCGAAACCTAGCAATAATATAGAAAGAGACCTTCAACAGAGGTAACCAAACTTTAGGAACTAGTCAACACTACAGATCTTAAGAACCCAGTAACATCCAATTGAAATTGTTGCTTCTCAATCTGAAATTTGCTAATTTTGTTAGATATCATAACAGAAAAAAAAACACCCCCCTCTAAACTAAAGAAAAGAAGTTGATATACTTTGTTTTCCCCATTACAGTATATATTCAAAACCCATAAAGGGATAAGCTCAAATGCTCCAAAATCCAACAACAAAAAAAGGACCCAAAAAAGAGAGAAACAAAATCCTAAAGAGAAAGATGGGAAAAAAAAGTATATCAACTTCTTTTCTTTANAAAAAAAAATAGAGGAAATTTACCATGCAAGAGATCCAATCGATCATAGCATGAGAACTTGAGGAGAAACACCTGTGGTTGTTGCACCATGGACACCATCTCCGGTTGCCTTGAGAAGTAGGTTTCTATCACCAGGGGTGAGCTCACCACGGGGCAAACCCCCATGAGCCTCTTCTTAAGCAAACCCCACCTCGTCTCCTTCCCTCCTCTCCCCACAACCCAGAACACTATGAAACACCACTTCCCATCCGTGCTCATATCTACACGAAATAAAAGGGGGTGGGGGAAAAAAAAAATCTAATTTTTAGTGAGAAAATTGAAACTTGTGGTAAGATTATTTATCAAAGTTTCCAATCACACCAATCTTTTGATAATACGGTATCATCGCCAATCCGCAACTAAAAGATCGATACGATGAAAACGACTCTCACGTACTGTATTATCCAAAATAATCTGATAAAAACAGTTTAAAAAATAGCTTTTTTTGGGGTAACAATTTGCAGGGATTTCGAACTGGGCATCACATTTTAGACACAAAGAAGGAAATTTTAACACAAATTGGGGACAAAGACGCAAACTTTGACACCAAAAATCACATCAAAAATCAAAATTTTTAATTCGGAGGGAAAAGGAGGGGGGGGAAATGGGTTCACCTCCACGGACGATGCTCAATCCGAAGAGGAGGATCACACGGCAGAGATCGCATCCGAGCCCCGTCTTATCGGGGCAACTAACGGTGATCACGCTGGGCTCCCCGTCCCTCTCCGGCTCCCTGATCAGCACCACGTCGTCGCTCGGCATACCCATCTCATCAATCCCCTCTCTCCTCCTCCTCCTCCTCCTCCTCCTCCTCCTCTTACGGCTTTTGAAGCTGCTTCTGTGCGCAGCGCTTTTGGGTTTCGCCCCCTGTTTTGTTTTGACGCGTTTCTCTCTCTCTCTCTCTCTCACTCTCTCTCCTCCTATGGGGTGGGAGAGGAGGCTTTTGATTCTAGTGGTGGGATTTGGCGTGAGATTCGAATATATCCATTAAAGAGCTCGGAGAAAACTATGGATCGAGAGAGAGAGAGATAGAGAGAGAGATGGGGAGGGGAATCAGGGGAAGGTGCCGCATAGAGATCTCTCTGCGTTCGCTTTTGTCCTTAGCTGTTGTTTTCTATCCGCTGTTTGCTATACTCACCCCGGATTTTTTTTTTTTTTTTTTGCTAATTTCATACAAGTCCTGCAAACATAATAAATTACAAATATATTCATATAAAGTTTAATTTTTATATGTTATTCCTATAAAAATTCTGATGTTTTCAAATATATCCCTTTGGTTTGTTACTGTTAGAAAACTATTAGAAACTGTTTATATTTTCAATTTTATCATTATAAATATATTTATTCAAAAGTTATAACAGTATAATATAAAAAAATAAAATGTCAAAATAAACCAGCATTAATACTTAATCTATAGTTAACTAAATTTTTCTAATGAATTCTAACGGCAATGACATATTTGAAAACATCAAAACTTTTGTAGAGACAACATATGAAAGTTGAACTTTATAGAAATATATTTGTCATTCACTATATTTGCAGGAACTTGTATAAAATTAACCTTTTTTTAAAAAAAATTTCGCTTCTTCTTCTCAATGTGCCATTTAACTTTTGTCTCAACTAACTTATTAGTATATAAATTTTCCACTAATTTTAATTTTATATTCTATCGCTATCTTGAATAATTTTAAAATATCAAAATGAGAACTAAAAATTAATGTGAAATCTTACAAAAATAGGATCAATAAACTATCAATTTAGATAGTTCTAATAAGAAATACAAGTTTTTTATTTTATTTTCAATTTATTGTGTAATTTAGGACTATGAAAAATGCTTTTATATAGAACTAGCATAACATTTCAAACTTATCCATATGAATTTTCAAGTGAATTCAATAATTATTCTTAAATTTTGTATTATATTAAAATAGAGCAGAATAAAAATTGATATAATTTTTTATGCAAGATATAATTTATACACAGATTAATATACGAAAGAAATTTTTGAAATCATGAACTATAAGTCACAATCAAATGTTACAGCAAAAAAATCTTTTTTATCTAGAGATTGCTTTTGAAATTTTGAAGGACTTTAGCGTTTGACTAAAAGAGTAGAAATATAAAATAATAACAGTAAAAGGAACTTATCAATATTGATAGAACAATTCTATTTTATTTATAATTTATGAGTTTTTGTTATATTGACTATTAGTACAAAATGTATAAGATATATTTTTATAAAAAAGAGTACCAATCATAAGTTCTTTAAAATAAGTACTTATATGGAAACATCTAAATAGGCGATGGATTTAAATAATTTCGCCACCCCATGAATTGCTTTGTTAGCCTTATTTAATAAGCTTATTTGTAAGGAGAGATTTGCATTTAAATAATAATTTGTACATCAATAAGAAGTTAAAATCGATAAATAAAAGATTACATAGAAAATTATAATAAATTGAAGCTTAGCTTAACAATAAAATAAACTAGATAGTACTCTCAACAAATATTGCCAAAAAATACAAGTTTATTTTTTTAAGAATTAGGAGTTGGGCCTCTAAAACCAATTTTATGTGAAAACTTTTGTCTCTCTCCATCCCCACTCGTGTTTTTACTAGCAAAAATTTCAATTACAAATAGTAAATGAAAACAAAAAAATTGAAAGAAATAAAATTTTGCCATATAACAAAACACTATTTGATCATCAAATTTTCCTCAACTTTTCATTTTTTTTATCTTCCATTCTTTTAATTTTTAAAAATCCATCAAATCAATAAAAATTATTATATAGTAAGATTTTACGCCGAAATAATAAATATTAATTGGTGCTGATGCAATAATTTATATTGGAATTAACAAATCTTTTAACATTAAAAACTAAATTAAAATAAATAATAAATATAAAAATTTTATTATTTAAAAAATTAAAAATTGAAACGAAATTAAGAAAAATGGATTAAAGATTAATTAATTAATTAACTCATCACACAGTGGAAAAAAAAAGGGAAATTTTGGTGGGTAAGAATATCATACTTGTTTAGAAAATTAAATACAAAGAGTAAGTGCTTCTAGAAGAGTTGGCACGTGACAGGTTGGCCCTTGACCACTTTTAGCTAATCCCAAAAGCGCCAATCCAACGAACTCCAAATCGAACGGCTCTGATTTCGTTTAGAGCACTAAGCGAGCGGTCCTGATTAGTTCATCAATCGAGAGTCCACGTGGCGCGTATCCGTGATGTCCCATTTGCGAGGTGATTCGGATCGAAGACCACTCCGACATGTCGCTATCATTAATTATTACATGCCCCCCTCAACTATTTCACGTTCTGAAAATGCGCCTTCAACTTTATTTTTTTAATTCGAAAATATACTTTTAATTTTTTGAATCAAAACAATTAATAAATGATAGCTAATAAAGGTGATGAAGAAAATAAAAGTTTCGACTTAATTAATTAAAATAATTTAATTTTAAAACTCACAGTTTGAACTTGCCTATAAAAAAGGGTAAATTTTATTTCTAGTCTTTGGTCTTTATTTTATTTTAATTTATACATTTTGAGGATATTTTATGTTAATCTTTATTATAAAGTAAAAATTGCTTATGGCATCTCATTTATTGGTATGTTTCATGCACTTCAAAATTTATAATTTTTTAAATCTATTATATAGTTTCACTTTAATAGTATATTTTATATATAGAGAGAGAGAAAAAAAATTATAATTTATTAGATTGTAGATTAAAAATTAAAAGTCAAAAAAATGTATGTCGTAAAGATATACAGATGCAGCCGGTGTAGAACTTGAAGTAAAATTCTTTTTAAAAGTTTGGAGACGCAACAATGTCAGATTTTGAAAGTTTGAGGATCTGAAACAAAACGTTAAGGGGGCTATTTTAGAATAGCATATGCTTGAGGGATCTCAATGCATGTTTACCGTACTACATCACGTAGAGGGCGTCATCGCGCGCCACGTGTTTATTTCGTCATGGGCGCTCTTTTATGTCCGAGCCGACCAGCTCCTAATCACATGCTACACTTTTCATGTATTTTATTATTATTACTTGTTATCAATAAAGTTTCACTAATCCATTATTAACTATATAATATTATTTTAGTGCATTATTAACTCAGGTTTATCCAGTGAATAATTACCTGAGGACTCGTGGTCATTCTAAAACTTAAGTAGAACAGTAAATATATAAATTTTTGTTGGTATTCGGTAGTTTTTATTTATATGATTTAGATATCTGGTATTACTATATTAATTTTTATATAAAAGAACTTTTCACCGGATTCGCCGAAATTTGAGCTTACCTTCATAGTTTGAATCTCATTTTAATTGGATTTCCATCGAAACTTAATAGGCCGGATTTAATAATTCTGATAATTATTATATATTTTATAAGAATCAGATTTCAGTTCTTATTTTATTCTGTAATAAAAAAAGACCTAATTCATTTATGACTTCATCAAGTTCTGAGTCATGAACCAACTCACTTCAAAGTAAACATCTCTCCCTCTTCATGATTGATTGCTCTTCTTTCATAACCAAAACTCTTATATCCAAATTCTAAATATAACATTTGTTTATTCCAATTTTTATTTTAATAATAAATTAAATATTTTTAAATGATTCGTCGTTTTACTTTTTTCATTCTAATATAATTTAATTTAACTTTTTATTTTCATTCTAATCATGAATCGGACGTGTTCTTAAATTCTTCGGAAAAAAAAAGAAAAAAAAAAAAGCTACTTTCATGTGAATGCATGTGGCTACGTTCTATTCTTACTAAATTAGCCGAATAAATAATGAGCAAGATCCCAATATTTAGCCGACCAAAACAATTTAATTAAATGTTGAATCTCTAGAGTGTTGTAGCTAGGATCTCTATCAACCTAAGACAATTGGGGGTTTTTTTTTTTAATTGTATCATAATTAGACAAATCAGAAGAATTTTCAACCTAATGCAAGTTGGTGATGGCAACTAACCCAAATGGCCAAAGATTGGGACAGGAGGCCTCCCAGTACTAGTGATCCATAAATGTTACTGTCCTGCCATCTTCTATTGTCCAAAACTAAAGCTTCAAAAAAAAAAAAAAAAAAAAAAAAAAAAAAAAAAAAAAAAAAAAAAAATCCTTCTATGCTTGCTCTCAAAGATTTTCTCCAATATTATTATTGTGTCAATAGTCACATGCGACATACATCCAAATTAGCTGATCAACTATATGTACACTTTGATTTAAATATCACCAGTTCATGAATGATACTTTCAGAATCACATAAAAAAATATGAAAAGGCTTATTCTAATACATGAACAACTTAATAAGTAATACATATTTTTGTGCACTTAAAGAGTCTCATAGGGATATAACATAAGTATTCTCTAAATTATTTTTTTCAAAATAAAATAAATTATTTTATATGTGAAATGTATTATTTTAAAAAATTTATGACTGCGGAAGCTTCACAATGGACTAAAAGTAAACTCCCAAATTACAATTTCAAAAAGAATAAACTTTCCTGCCGCAAAAGTTATTTTATATTAGATAACTTATCTAACGCCAAACTGGCTAAAAATATTTTTCGACTTGTATTTGTGCAAAAGAAATGCTTTGGATCCGCTAGAATTAATGTCGATCTTATAAACTACAGATATGTTGACAAACGCATAAAGCATCTTTTTTGGAAAAACATGTATACATACATTTCTTTTGAATAAGTTCATAGATTTCAAGTGGCAAAAAAATTTGGTAGTTGATATTCGAAACTCAAGTTTTAATCCTAATTGATTCACATTTTCAGCTAAGTTTATTTCTAATAAAAATAAACGAAGCGAATAGTATGCTACCTTTCTCTCTCTCAAAAAAAAAAAGAAAAAGTTCATAGACTCCAAGAGCCAAAAAATCACCCTATACACATATATAAAAATTATTTTTCTTCAATCGTCTTACGACCCTATTTATAAATTCACGGGCGGAGATCGTTTCCCAATATCTTGGATCAGTGTCTGTGGTAACAATTACTAGGCTAGTCGGCAATTCTTTAGTTTAACTTATAAGAGCAATTACTAGGTTAGTCAACAACATATCGTACTTAGCGCAAGTGGCAAAGAGCTGGTGTTTGGTACCCGAGGTTCTAAGTTCGAATCTTAATTGATTCACATTTTCAACTAAGTTTATTTCTAAAATAAAATAAGTGAAGCGGGTAGCATGCTATCAATCTCTCAAAATAAAAACTTATAAGAGCAATATTTTAGAAAGACCGGTCAATAATTAAAGCACTCAGCAAGAAGAAGAGTTGCATTGTGACATTAGGAATTATTTGGAAGCAGAAAGCTAGAAAACAAAAATTTTATGGGTTTTACAAACTCAATTTTATCTCTTAGGCCATATTTGGATGGATAGTTAAAAAACTCCATGAAATTTTTATTCTATGATTTTGGTTTAAATGAAATACGGAATCCTATAACTATAAAAAAATTCCACAGCTTCATTTTTAAGCTTTTTGGATACATATCATATAATTCCACAGTATTTATAACAATTTAATTTCTAAAATTTTAAAATTTTAAAATTCAAAATTCAAAATTCAAAATTTAAAATTTAAAAATAAAATTTAAAAAATTAAAATTCAAAATTCAAAATATAAAATTAAAATTTAAAATTTAAAATTAAAAAATTAAATTAGATTTTATGTTTTAAATTTGAAATTTGAAATTTGGAATTTGAAATTTCAAATTTGAAATTTGAAACTTTAAAATTTAAAATTTAAAGTATACCATTTAAACTTTAAATTTTGAAATTTAAAAAATATATAATTAAAATTTTAAATTTTAAATTTAATAATTTATAAATTTACATATTTATAAATTTAAAATTTAAAATTTAAAATTTAAGTTTAAATTTAAATTTTGAAAATTAAAAATTAAAAATTAAAATTAAAATTAAAATTTGAAATTTGAAATTTGAAATTTGAACTTTTTGAAATTTGAAATTTGAAAGTTGAAATTTGAAAGTTGAAATTCGAAATTCGAAATTCGAAATTCGAACTTTTCGAAATTCGAAATTTGAAATTTGAAATTCAAAATTTGAAATTTGAAATTTAAAATTTGAAATTTGAACTTTTTAAAATTTGAAATTTAAAATTTAAAATTTAAAATCAAAATTAAAATTAAATTTTAAAATTTTTAAAATTTGAAATTTAAAATTTTATGTTAAAATTTAAAATTTAAAAATTGATACATCTTTAGGAGCCCAAAAGGTGGATATTTTTTTTTTTTGGTTAAAGTGGGTTGTAAGTTTATTCTATTTTTTGGAGTATAGTATAATTATACTCGTCATTTTTTTTCTTCCAAACGCTTTATAGGATTATTTTCCTACCGGCGTAACATAGTTTAACTGTACTATATTTTTAAAGGTATCCAAACGGGGCCTTATTCTTAAAAATGAAAAGGCGGATCTTCGTATATTTATATGCGGGAGTTCGAATAATCTTACGATTTCAGTATCAAAGCAACTGTTGATGCCCAGGATCTTGTCGATTTCACGAATTGACCCCTTAGATCCAAAAACACAAACAGACCCTACACAGTAAATAAGACTAACTAATTATACGATCTTACTAATCTTAATCCTTGGGAATCTAATCTAATAATAGTCTTTGGGTCAATTTGTCTCCCAACGATGTTCGCGCGGATCTGCTGCAGATCTTGGAGACAGGCACGTGCGAGGACGGCTGGGCGAGGATTGTTACGTGTCCCTCCCCTCAATCCTATCCATATATTTTGGTATAAAATAATTAGATGTTTAATAATATCCATTGTACCTAGATTGCGATGTGAATATTCTACGGCCCCTATTTATAGGCCCTAACACATATTCAAAGTTTTTTTAAAAAAACAAATGTGTCGGTAGCGAACACGGGAATAGATTCTCTCATGTTGAAGTACACAATCCAAGCGCAACTTTTTTATTCAGAGGAACTAATTTAGATCAAGAAATTGAGTTAAACTAAGGCTTGGTTCTGGAAATATTGGCTCCAGGAAAAGTTTAGCTCTAGATCAATTTTAATAGTTGTGGCAATTGAAGATCGAACTCTCAATTTTGCAAAATAATAAAAGAAATTAGAAATAATTCTAGTATAATTCTAGTATAATTCTGATATCATATTATCATTGATGGTCTCTAATACAAGTGATAAAGAATATGATAATTGATACACGAGGTTTCTAGTTCACAGCCTAATTATTTTTTATTTTCAGCTAAGTCTATTTATTTTTTTTAAAAAAATAAAACGGATAGCATGCTAACTTTTTCTAAAAATATATAATATCATGTTTTTTAAAACATTAATTTAGTAAAAAGCAATAGAAAAATATAAATGTTTACTAATTACGTCGCAAAATAGTGGAAATTAGAGGAAGAGTATACATGAACAAATGGGAGAAGCCCCTGCAGATTTTAAATCCTTTCAATTTTACTTAATTAGATTCATAATTTAAGGGAATTTTGATTTGTCCGTAATAAAAAAAATGCTGTACATATATATATATATATAGAAGAAGTGAATTCACCATAATTAATACTAATAATAATGGATAAAGCATAATGAAAAATTAAAGGATTACGTTGTCGACGTACACCAATCAAATTAAGCGTTACTTAAGTAGCAAATTACCCCCCATTTACCCCGTTGTTTAACACCGATCGACAATGGTACAAGATCGGAAAGAGAAAGGAAACTTCGTGCACGATGAAAACGAAAGAAGAGAAGAGAAAAGCACTTCCTAAAAAGCACTTCTAATTAATTAGATTTAATTAAGAAGAATGGTAGTGAACATTGTTTTCGGTTGGTGTTAGTATTTTAATTTAGCCATTTGGACTTTAAAGGCAAGCAAAGCTTATTTAGGATGTAGCTTTAGCTTTTTTAGGTTTTGCTTTGGCTTCAGCTTTTCGCATAAGTTAAGCAGTTTGAGTGGAAGTAGGGACATGGTGTGGACTCTCCTCGTTGGTGGTCATATGGTGCAACACTCATGTGATTGATGTTGATGGAAACATTAAGCTCGAGTGGATAGGTTTCACTTCACTAGTGAGACAAATGTTTTATAAAATATATATATATAAAATAATCTGAAATAACCATCACTGTGTAGCATTGAGGAGTTAATTATCTACGGTGCAATTTTTAAGATCAGCAGATTCAAATCTCTGCATGTGCGTTATGATTCCTGAGAATCTTAAGAATTAGGAGCCTACGCACAACTTTTAATACTGTTTACGTTTTCTTCTTTAGAGGGCACAGAGAATTTGGGTTCTAAACATTTCATGAGTATCATATGCCAAGCCCAAGGCCAATTTGTTGGGCTTGTTTCGTAGGTTTGGATTCTCACACTGAACAAGGCTCGGCCCGATCCAACTACGCTTCTCGCAATAATTAAATTGATTTTTGAGTTCGGTGAACTCAAATGAATTAGATTTGGAATTAAATTTTGTTATTAGGAACAAAATTGTGATGGGATTGAATTTCTCTCTATAGTAAGCACGAAAATAAAACGATTGATCTTTCTTATCTTTGGGAAACTAAACAAGAGTCATTATTTATACATTTTTTCTGTCAGTAAAAGCGATTACAGGGTACAAATTAATTAATAAGTACCAAATCAAATAAAATGAAAAAAAGAAAAAAAAATCTGAATTAAGTGGCTCGAGTGTTGCCAATTTTACGTCAGGTACGTAGAATGAATGCCATGCATGATGCATGCATGTAAGTTGTAACGAAACCCATATTAATTCGTTAGCTTTATGATTCTCATTAATTTATGCATGGACAAATTATTATTATTATTATTATTATTATTATTATTATTATTATCATCATCATCAAAATAAAAAAAAAAAAGGACACCATGCAGAAAACTTTAATCCGCTTCCACAGGGCGATCCTACAATCTCTCTCCACCCCTCTTATCTCGTATAAAAAATGAAGCTCCTCATATTTCCGTTTCCTTTCTCTCTTCTTATTTTCTCTCTCAACCTTAAATCTTCGCGTACAACTATATAAACATAAAAAAATAATAATATATTAATATTATAGTATAGAAAGGGGCCGGGGTTGAAGATGGCGGGGGCGGCGGAGTTGTCGGCGGAGGTGATGGAGAGGATCTTCAAGCGGTTCGACGGGAACGGGGACGGAAAGATATCGTTGGCGGAGTTGGGGGAGGCGCTGAGCGCTCTGGGGTCGACGTCGGCCGACGAGATCCAGCACATGATGGCCGAGATCGACACCGACGGTGACGGATACATCGATTTCGCCGAGTTCACCGCATTTTGCCGCGCCAACTCCGGCCTCATGAAGGACGTCGCCAAGGTCTTCTAAGCCTCTCCTTGAATAGTGTGTCGTACGTTGCACCACAAATTGTTACATCTATATATAATTTTTTTTCAAATTTTTTATCTTATTTTCTCTGCATTTTTAAAAAAAATGGTTGAAGAGAGTAACATGAATTGAAGGAACTAGTCATAAACGTTAGAGTGATGTGGAAAGTATTCAGAGATTCACCTTTTATTATTTGTTATTAATTATTAATTATTAACTGTATAAGTGACAAAAATTGATGTGAAAACAGAAATATATATTTGTCTTATTTTATAATTTTATTTACGTGGTATGAAATGTTGGGCCTGCCCATGTCCAACCCGAATTTGGTGGACTAAGCGGGCCCAACATTTTCGTTCCGGATCCGGGCAAAATTGATCCATTAATCCGTTTTGTATTTGGGCTTTATCCAATTTGGGTTTATTGGGTCAGAAATACAGACAATTTTATAAGAATAAAATGAATATTTAATTAGTTTCGAAAATCTACTCTTCATAGTTATATATATTTGGTTATTAAACAATAATGTTTTTATCACCACTGTCTATTGCGGTTGGTCGGGACCCTGGGTCATCGATCAAGCATTTGGGTTCGATTTAAAATCTTTAAGTAAGGTATTAATATATTCTCGATTAATTTTTGTAGATTTTTTCATCTCTCAAACAATCTTATCAACTGCAAAGGAAAAGATATATTCATATAAACCAGCAGGTGCAATAATATTTAAGCATATGCATGACAATTAATAATTTCCTCATTCCAGTGAATCAGATTCAAAGGGAGCCACCACAAGGCCATAACCCCAAATGGGTACGGGTCCATATATTGCTGGATCCCAACTTGACTAAACAAGCCCTTGCCACAAAATGGTCCTGTTAAAATGTTACCCACCAAGGGGTTGGTATCATTCTCCCAGTTGAACACTTTGGAGAGAGAGATCTTTGATGAGGACCAACAAGGAATCTTAGCTTGAGATGGGACTTTAACCCCAACAAGTGGAATCAAAACTTATTGCCCAAATCTGGTGTACATGTACAAAGTATATTTCATGCACCACACCCTTAATTAAGATCCTATACTAAATGCCTCAAGAATCAAACTTATAATCTAGTTCATTGAATCGTATTGTTGGTCATTGTAGATATTTTAGATCACATCTATGAGATTAAATTACAAATTATCCGTGGTGCACGCACCAAATGTAAGCAATAATTTCTCCATGTAGATAGATTCTAGATGCAATATGATCTTTCCTCTCTCTCTCTCTCTCTCTCTCTCTCTTTCTCATCAATCCCCTCTATTGCGATATACCAACTTTTTCTATCACTTGGTGAGTTGGTGGTGGGGAGAAATGGATGGATATCATGTGTAGCATATATATCCCTTTGCGGGACAAAAATAAAGGTCGAAGCACTACAGTGGCTTTTGTGATCAAGTGTGTGGTCACTTTAATTGCTACGACCTTTGACCCTTGGGCTTATGATTTGAAGGCGTTTGGACGCACGAGGGGAACGTAACTTGGTTGGGTTCAATTAATGGGCGTGGAAAAGGAATGGTCCAAGGAATCGTAGTTGGTTTGTTATACGTAACTTGGACTATTTCGTAGTGTTGTCTCCTGAAGAGTGATGTGAATGGAAGCAACTTGAGCATCGGTTGGTTATGTATTTCTATGAGATTATGGTAGTTTCTTTCTCTCAATTATTCGTATGGTATACGTGCTCTAAAAGGTTAGGATGGAGCGCGCACGATGGAGCCACGAGAGGGATTGTTGCTTAATCTAACAAAAAATTATGATATGACAAGGGTAAGGTTTCACGTGAAAAGTTTAAATTCAGTCCCTTGTTTGATTTGGACATCACATTATCAAAGTATCACGCGGAATCCCATTACCTGATGCTTTCTTCAGATACATGAAGTTTTGGGCTACCGTAAGACAATTTTTTTTTTAATTCTTCATTCAAAAAAAGCAGAAAAAAGAAGAAGTCCCAACCAAGGGATTAGTCTCATAGTGATGAGCTGCGTCGTTACCGGATTTCTCTTTTTAGCAACTTAATGGAGACAGCGCGCCAACCACTACATAAATATAGCATGGTAATAGATATTCGAATAGCGGATCTTGATGTCATGAGTCTAAGCCACTACATGTGCTTCTCATTAGAGACTCTGTGTCCTTGACTTCAGAATCTAAATATATGGACTCTTAATTAGGATAGAGTTGCAACTGCAAGTATATATATATATATATAGTTTGGTTACTATACTCTTATGAGTATAAATCAATTTGTACTCATAATTTTTCGATCGTTAGATCTACTCTTTTGATTATTTCTACTTGTTAGATTATACTATTCAACCAACTACCCACTCAATTCTAGACAATTACTATCATCCTAACCGCACGTCCCTTCATCCAACAATTAAAAATTTATGAGTACAAAAAAGTCTATATACTTATAAAGTATAGTAACCCTAGTCTATATATAACTTTTTACTTCAATTTTGAGTGATAGAACGGATCTTAAGTACTTCTTTCTTCCTGCAACCAGTTGATCAACCTGTTCAACAGGTTATAATTAATTTGTGCATGTTTGTTTAGTATCAGGCCCTAAGATAAATAAGGCCAAACTTGCTTCACGGCGGGTTCATCTGTTTGATTGGCTAGTCCACTACAATCAATTCAGCTTAAAATTACAAATTGTATATTACTTTACATTTTTTTTGGAGAAAGAAAGATAACATGTTACCCGCTTCGTCTATTTTTTAAAAATAAATTTAGTTAAAAATATAAATCAAGTAGAATTCGAACTTAGAATCTCAGATACCAACTACCAAACTCTTTGTAACTTATTTTTTTTTTATATTTATCCATTTGTACACCCAACGGAAGCGTATATACACATATGTATGTATGTTTATATGTATGTACAATGTACAGCATGGCGCGCGGTGATATATTTTAGATGTAAACTAACAAGAATCATCGAATATTGTGATCAGTACACGATAGCTAAATACTGATCATATAGTAGCATCATCACCCATGCATCCTTTAGACCTTGAAGTGAGAGGCGCAGTACATTGACGCGGCAACCACTGTCCCCTTCTAAGCCGATGCAATAATAAATGGCCAAAATGAGCTGGTCGATTGATCGTAGAGTACCGAGCAAACACGCATGGTTTGTGTACGTTCGCACTTAATTTGCTGCGTTGTTTTGGAGCCACATATATATATATATATACACACACGCGCGCGCAGATACGCCCAAGAGCACGAGACGTGCCTTTAACATTTTCTGCAATTACCGACTGTCTCTAACGCAAGAGATCATAAAAGACTTAATAATTAATAACAGGTTGAGATTTCAAATTTAAATTTTAATTAATTTATTTTTTAAAAAATAAATTAAATAAATAATATGTTATTTTTCTGTCTCAAAAAGAGAACCGAACATTTCGGGAGATTTAGTTTCCCACCGGGCTCAAACTGAGAGAGAGAGAGAGAGAGAGAGAGAGAGAGAGGAACATGCACTGCTGTTGCTTTTTCATGGATGCATGCGAGTATGCGACACCCCCATCGAACCTCCCTCTCCTCGGGATCAAGCATGCCGTGAGGGGACAGGGATGAGGTCGCATGCGGAGATTTCATGCACACCTGCCTACACCTTGTTCACCACTTCATCCAAGAGTTTCACTCAAATCACAAAATATTTGAGTGTAAATTTTTGAGCCATATAATAATAAAGTAAAAATAAGCCCGGAGGTAAAACTTCTTCTTGTAATTATTATGGTTTAGAATCTCATTCTTTTGATTTTCGTTGCAACATAAGCTTCGATTTTTCCCTCACCAAATACTAGTGTTCAAAGAGGATAGAATTAGACGCACGACGAAATATGCATACCCTCGGTATCTTTTAGATGCTACAGATTATAAGCATCGGATGATTAAAAATTTACAAGTTTTACGATCTCCATGAAAGAGTTTTGGAAAGAACAATCTGCAGTGGACTAGGTGCAGGCAATAGTTTCTTAGAAGAATAAAAAGGGAGGGGTGAGAGAAGAATCTGTTCTTGGCCTTGGCTGAAGAGCCGGCCAAGCAGAAAAGTGACCAAGGGATCTACAGCCTGCATCCTCTTTTCCCCACATTGAGATCTGCATTTACAGCTACTTAATTGTATGGTATCCTCTTAACATATGGTTGTTGACAAAAAAAAATTTCTTCTTCTTTTTCACTTGGATGTTTTGTATAAATTCGGCTACTTAAATTTACTAGTAAATTAGAACAGCCAATATACTCTTCATAAATATAGAAATTTTTGTTTTTTTTTTTTTATAAAATAAATGCATTGAATCTGATCGATTCATCGAATCTATACCTAATCGATCTATGTGTAACAATATTTTTCTGTAAATAACACATATTGGCTCTTAAGAACTATGTATTTGCACTCAAATCGCCTCTTCATCACTTCTACGTCACAAGGCATTATGAGAATTTTGATGTTAAGTTATTGGGGGGATTAATCAAGCATTAAAACCTCAACTTTATTTCTTTCTCAATCTTTTTATTCTTTGATTTCCATAATGATGCAAGTGACGGATCTTATTGATTCAATATTTGATCCTTCGTTTTGGAGAAATATATATATATCTTTTTAGCTCCTCATGGTAACAGTATGAGGAACATTCACGGCATAAAGAAAAGCTATATACATCCACAGATATTAAAAAAAAGGGGCAATTGCCTATATACCCTTGAAAAGTTTCCGGTTTTTTTATTTATCCCTCTTAGAAGGCTAATATTGAAAATACCCTTCTTATGTTCCAAGTCTTTCTAATATACCCCTGGAGTTAAGTTCCGTCAGTTAGCTGCTGTTATCTCTGAAAAATTACCATTTTGCCCATTCCAATATACCCTCGTACCGTAACTCACTTATCTTATATACCCTTCATATACAAAATATTTTTCTTATTTGCTCTTTAAATATCAATTAATTAATTAAGCACGTTGGGAGCGAGCAAATGAACGGATGAGATTGATCGCAGCTAAACCAATCTTAGTGGCGCGAGCAAATGAACGGATGAGATCGATCGCAGCTAAACCAATCTTAGTGGCTGGAGGCATAGTTAGTTAATTCGGATTCGGCAAAAATTCAGTACAGATATAATTCGAATAAAATTCGTCTTTTAATTTTTAAATTCGTTGAAAAATACGGCTAAAAAATAGATTCGACAGTTATTCGAATACGTAATATATACGGGTATTATACGTTCACCAATTAAAGATTCCAGATCAAAAATTCGGCTATATAATAAATATATAATAATTAATATACTATATATATTATTATTATAATTTTTATATATATATTAAATATATATATTTAAAATTATAATAAATATATATTAATAATATATAAGAGTTATATATTTAAAAATATTAATAAACTTAGATTTGTGCAGATCAAAGGACTAATTTATTCCAATTAATCTCAGATATTAACTATTCCACCCTAATTAACTCTCCCAATTAACTCTTCCACCCTAATTAACTCTTCCAATTAACTCTTCCACCATAATTAACTCTCTCAATTAACTCTCCCAATTAACTCTCCCAATTGACCCTCGTACAGCACCCCTCCTCGTCCCCTTCCTCCGGCACCGACAGCACCCACCTCGACCACCGTCGCCACTCCAAACCTCGAGGGTGGCGACCCATGAGGCAATATTGGTGATCGGAGCTGCTGTTCCCGACAGAGGCAGAGACGAAGAACGGGTTTCTCAGCAACGAAGAAGGCGTCCACGGCGATGGTGTCGAGGTGGAAGGCACGATGATGCTACCGGTGGTGAGGGAGACGATGTCGACCCACTCACAGCGATGTCGAATGTGACGAGAAGGAGGAGGAGGAGGACAACGAGATCTGCACGAATCGTTGCGGCCCTCTTGCTCCCGGCGCCGGCAAAGGCGGCGGCGGAGGAGGAGGACGATGAGAGCGGCGACTCGCGGGCCTTTTTTTTGTGCGAATGAGGCGAGGCTTCTTGGGGACGAAGGTGGAGGCGGAGGAGCCGGCGCCGAGGTTGGCGGTGGCGGTGGCGGTGAGCTGCTGGCGCTCGCGGCGGCGGGCGGCGGGCGGTGAGCGGCGGACTTGATCGAGAGTAATAATGTTAAGTTGGAAGAGAAAGAAAGGATAATTTAAGGAAATAGTTTAATAAGATAGGGGTAAAATAGGTATTTTAATTAGGTTTTAACTCTGGAATACATTTAACTCATGTTTAACCCGAGTTAGTTTAACAGGGGATAACTGCGGGGGTATTTTGGAATAACGGTGGAACATATGAGGGGTATTTTAGAAAGAAAAAAAAAAGTAGGGGTAAATCGGATATATTCAAACGCATGAAGGGTATATTGGCAATTATCCCTAAAAAAAAAAAGGGACAGTCACATGTTAGGCTTAACCCTAGCATTGTACCAAGAGATCAACAAAAAACATTCCTCATATCTCTTAGTTGTCATTCCGTTTTGCTATTGAATCCACTTTAGTGTTAATTATATAATAAAATCTGACAAAAACCACTGTTACCACTATTAATCGACATAGTAAAATAATTTGATGTGACCAAGATCCATGTTAATTAATAACAGACGAAAAGATAAGAATCCGATTGGGACCATGCACCCCGAATTGGCCTAATCAACCACCAACATGAACCATCAGTGATAGAGATTAATTAAATCGGTCCCAAGAGGCTTTTAGAGACACATCAACTCACTGTATTAAGTGCTTTTGCTTAATCAAAGAACCAAAAAACAAAAAAAAAAAAAGCAGTGTCCAAGATGTGAAAAGCACAAGCACTGTAGCATCAAAACCATGTGATAGCCCTCGATCACTAAACAATTACTTTCATGTGGATACAAATGTATAGACGTACGCTTATTGGAAAGGTCCCAACACTTAACATTAGACAATAGAGAACACAAAAAAGAAAAGCTTTGGAAGGAATGCTTTCATGAACTAGCGTGGGACAGGAGGTGGTGGTGATGTTAGTGGTCTTGCTTTGTGAATAATGTTATATGTATCTAGCTTATAATGTTTCTCATAATTAACATTGCTAATTAATGAATCAACTTTTAACAATTCATTTGTATATATATATATATATTTATAGAGTAAGTCTCGTGTACTTTCAAAAGTACAAAGATCTCCGTGCTTGTAAGTTGTTTTCGATGATAGGAAATCCGATTCGACGATCGGCTCCGTTAAATATAATCTATCTTATTGGAACTATTTAGAAACCAAATTTTATAACTTTTTGATATCATTTACCAAGCGATCAAAATGTCTCAAAAATGACGATTTTAATGGCCGATGTGGCACGTTTTTAAGTTCAACGGTATACATAGAAGTATCCAAATTAGATGAAAATTTAATAGAAAATTCTACTTAACATCAATAGTAAGACCAATACTTGCGATTTGAAATTTGAGTCCTTTATCATTGTTTTTTATGAGATTTTCATTTTCAGCCGTTCATTTTGAGGCTACTCGTTTACTAGACAAACGAAATCAAAAAATTATGAAATTTGGTTTCTAGGTAGTTCCAACAGTGTAGATCATGTCTAATAGAACCGATCGCCAAATCGGATGTCCCATTATTAAAAACAACTTACAAATACGGAGGCTCCCGTACTTTCGAAAGCATAAGAGCCTGGCTATATATATATATATATATATATATAAACTTAACTAAAATATAAAATACTATAGCTTCAAATTGTAGAATCTCGAATGCCAGACCATTAAATTCTTAGTATCTATACTAAGTACGATCGGATTTTTTTGTTGCTAGTATTTTTATGGCATAGATGATTTATATAGCATTTCAAGCTGAACGTTTCAGTACGCGCTGACTATAAATAATATACAATAAACTTTTTAAAAACTTTATGTATTTGAAATTATTATGCAGTGCATTTTACTCCTGCATACCACCGCCCTAGAGCAAGTGGCTAAAAAGGCTTATGTTGCTACCCAGACACA
The DNA here is from genome assembly GCF_001540865.1 of Ananas comosus. Lineage (NCBI taxonomy): Eukaryota > Viridiplantae > Streptophyta > Magnoliopsida > Poales > Bromeliaceae > Ananas > Ananas comosus. The sequence continues at coordinate 2,634,765 of NC_033645.1, forward strand.
TAAGTGTCGTGACTGATTGATTCATTTCCGTCGGCCTTAAGTTTAATTTCTAAATGAAATAAACCGAAGCGGGGGTAGCGTGCTACTATCCTTCTCAAAAAAAAAATTCTCCTGCATAATCCCATTGGCGTGCTATTAATTGGATCACTATTACTACAATACAATTTCAAACTCAAATAATTTAAGAACAAGCTTATTGTTATCGAAAATCCGGTTCAAGTTAAAAATTCTTAGTCTAAGATATATTATACTATATATATATATATATATTAGCTTATAATTATATATTTATAAGTGTTGAATTAATCAAAGTTGTACAACTAGTTGGGATAGAAATTAATAAGTGTGATAAGTATATTGATTATCTTCTTTGGATATTTTGTAAATGATGGTTGTCGCGATAGAGGCGAGCAACTTGTCCTTTAAAGGAGAAGAGGTTCGGCACCTGAAAACGCCTGAGTGAGAATTAGAGGAGATATATATTTTTTTTTAAAAAAAAAGAAATAAAAAGAAAAAGAGTAAATAAAGAAGAGCGGCCACGCTTGAAAAGGATGCTTTATTTTTTGGGGAGTGGAAGAGCAGTGGAAACATTAGATTAAAAAATATAACATATATATATATATATATATATATATATATATATATATATATATATATATAATATATGGAGAGGTAGTGGAAACATTAATTATTTCATTAGATTAAATTATATATATATAGTATATTATATATTAATTATATATATATATATGTGAGACTACTATGCTATCGAAAGTATGGAGCCTTTCGTGCTTCTAGCTCGTTTCGATGTTGCGATTTTCGAATCGTGATCGGCTCTGTTAAACTTGATCTAGAAGTATTTGAGTACATAGAAAATAAATTTTTTATTTTTCGATATCATTTGCCTAGTGATCGAATGGGCTCAAAATCAACAAATTTCAATGGCCGTAGTGAGCGCTTTGCAAGTTTAACGGTGTAAAAATATTCAAATCAGCGTGAAATTTTGATGAAAATTTTTTATACTATATAAAACAAGATCAATATCCTTGATTTAAAATTTTAATGTCATATTATTACATTTTGTAGATTTTTATTTTCAGCGTTGATTTTGAGCCTTCGTTCATTAGGCAAATGATATCGTAAAATCATAAAATTATTTTCTAGGTACTTCAAATACTCTAGATCAACTCTAACGGATATATATATATATATATATATATATATAATATATATATATATTAGTTGCGGCTAGGATGCTTATGGAAGCACGGAGGGCTCCGTGCTTTCATTTTGTTTTCGATGTTCGACTTTCGAATCGACGATCGGCTCCGTTAGAGTTGATTTAGAGTATTTGAATACCTAGAAAATAAATTTGTGATTTTCGATATCATTTGACTAGTGACGAAGGGGCTCAAAATCAATAATTTTAATGGCCGTAGTGAGCCGGTTGCAAGTTTAACGTGTATAGAATATTCAAATTACTGAAATTTTGATGAAAATTCTTTATACCATATAAAACAGATCAATAATTTTTATCTAAAATTTTAATTCATTTCATCATATTTTGTAAGATTTTTATTTTCAGCCATTGATTTGAGCCACTTCGATCATTAGCAAATGATAATCGAAAAATCGCTAAATTTATTTCTAGATACTTCAAATACTCTAGATCACTCTAACGGAGCCGATCGTCGGTTCGAAAGTCCGACATCGAAAATAACTTAGAAGCACGAGGACTCCGTGCTATCATAAACATACTAGTCCACTATATATATATATATATATATATATATTATAATATATATATATATATATATATATAGCTCGCAACGGACTAAAATAAATGCTTCACTCTATATTTTAGGAGCTTGTGAAAGTTTTTAGACCAAAAGACAATTCTTTTGGTAATAGTAGAAAAAGAGAACAAATATTATAAAAATATCGAGCTCGGTAATTCAATAGTAAAGTGTGTTGACACTATTACTAGTCAAAAAAAAAAAAAAGACTAAAATTGAGTACATTAACTAATTACAGATAGTTAATTGCATTAAAGTAACATATGAATGCTTGTTTTTTTCTCTCTCCAAAGAAAATGCAATTAATAGAGTACTCCTAGTAATTAACTTGATCTCTTTGTAGCTCTTTGGCGAGTTATGTAGATAATTTTGCAAATATATTTTTAAAAAAGTATTTTTGCACTGATGTTAATGGTCACTTGGAATTCTTGTTAAGTTTTTCTTTTTTTAAAAAATAATTTGATGGTGTTTAGTCGTCTTCAATGCACGTGCCTATCATTTCACATGGACCATAAAACATAAACCAAATCAAAATACCACATAAGCTAAACAACACCAACATTCGACAAACCAATTAATTAAGATCCATCATCAAAAAATATTATTTCACATTTTAACAGTTTGGCTCAACTTTAGCATTTACTTTTAGCTTATGTAAACACTGGTAGTGTATTTGACAGATAGAGAAAGATAAACCTTTTGTTATGGAGTGAAGCATAGAAATAATATTGTTGAGTCTAAAAATAGAGTTCAATTTGATATTTTTAGTTTTGTTCCATATAGAATGAAAATTTTGGAGGTGATAATATAGGAGTCCAGCTTCTATTCTCTTAATATGATAAAAGTTTTTGTTCTATCAAGTTCTTTTGTTTAATCGAGACTCTAAATTGAGAATTGACACTGTTGCAATTGATCTACACTATTAGAAACATTTAGAAATTTTGAATTTTGTAATTTTGAAAAAGTCCATCAAAGAGTCAAAAAATGAACAGTAAAAAATAAATAATTTTTTAAAAATAAAGGCTAGACTTTTTAATTCATGATCAGAATTATCAAACGTTATCTACGTAGTATAAAAAAATTTCTATTAAAAATTCAAGTAATTTGAATTGCTCTATACCGTTAAACAAGCAAAAAGCTCATATGGGCCATTAAAAACTATAAATTTTGCAATCATTTATATTAAAAATTCAAGCGATTTGAATTGCCCTACGTGCGAGTGTACATTGGAACCTAATAAAAAATTCAAAATCAACAACAATATATATATATATATATATATATATAGAGAGAGAGAGAGAGAGAGAGAGGCTGGTATGCTTCTGAAAGTCCAAATTGTTTTTAATTTGATCTAGAGTATTTGAAATATATAGAAAATAAATTTTATGATTTTTTAATATTACTTGCCTAGTGATCGAAGGGTTAAAAATCAATAATTTTAATGACCGTGACGAACTGTTTGCAAGTTTAACGGTATAAAAATATTCAAATCGCGTGAAATTTTGATAGAAAATTTTCTATACTATATAAAACAAGATCAATATATTTGATCTAAAATTTTAACTTTATATCATCACATTTTATAAAATTTTTATTTTCAGCTATTGATTTTGATCTATTTCGATTACTAGGCAGATGATATCAAAAAATCACAAAATTTATTTTTTAAGTACTTCAAATATTTTAGATTGAGTTTAACGGAACCAATCGTCGATTCGAAAGTTTCAACATCGAAAACGATTTGAAAATACGAAAGGCTCCATGCAAGTATACCAGCCACACTTTATATATATATATTGCCGTCACTGGATGTTTAAGCACATCTCACACACCGTCCTCGATAAATACCATGATAGTGGTTGAATAATTGACGCCTATTTACTCACTAATACGTACAAAAAACAATAGAATTTTCAAACTAAAACTCTAAATCACATCTATCTATTGCCGAAAATTAGATGCGAATCGTGAGGCATTCGGACACACCGGGTGCAGGTATTTCTCAGAAGGCTAAATTAAACTTTTGTTTCTCAAACTACGGCGCATGCTATTTTGGCCTTTTTGGTTCGAGTTTTTTAAATTATTATAATTAAATTTCATAGTCTAACTTAGTTAACTAGATATTAATATATCGAAAAATAAAAATAATGAAATAGTATTGTGATTAATGATATGACAATAATTCAGGTATCACATTACTTCTACCGTTGCTGACTTTGTCTTCCTTTTATTTTTTCACTTGTATAACTTAATTATAATAATAATAAAATTTGAATAAAAAATTATTATAAATAAAAAATTGAGTATTATAATATCACCTCTCTTGTAGTGTAATGTGTGAGGATCAAAAGTATAGCTTAGCCTTCTGTAGAAAGAACTGGGACTCACTCGACCCCCTCGTCCGTCCTATCTATAATACCCATCTCGCTTCATTTATATTATTTAAAAATAAATTTAATTAAAAATATAAATCAATTAAAATTAGTATTTAAGATTTTAAATATCAATCATCAAATTTTTTATCACCTGCACTAAGTACGATCGTTATACCTCAATTATTTATGATCTTACATTTGTAGTGCCACATTGGCGCCAAATTAATGGACCTGGTCAGGATCAGCATTCCCCGCCGATTCGCTTTCCTAGTGCGCTCGAGGTTGTCGTGTCCGACCCAATAAAGAGACCCCACCACATTCGTACCCACGCCCCATCACCCTCCATCTTGTCATATCCCTACTTACATGTCCACCACCCACACATCGATTTAAGGTTAAAATTGTAATTCAAAAATGAAAACTGTTTTTTTTTTTTGAAAAAAAAAAACCTCCAAAACCTTTTTAATTACAGGCCATTTTAGAAAAAGTATTGCCACAAATTAATTTCTCTAAATGTTGACTCTTCTCGATTGCTGACGTGTTAAAAATATACATAGTATAAGAGGTTTCAAATTATTATTTTTTTAAATAATAAAGTTTGCTTGTTGATTCTCACCAAATGATCAATCAAATTAAGTAATTACACTCACTCACATAGTCACATTCTCTCTTGTAAGGGGTCATCAATTAATAAACTATGATATCCATTAGAGAGAATAAGGAGGGGTAATTAAACTAAATTAAATCAGCAACAGCTGAGACATAATCGAACATTCTACAGAAAGTGACAAAAAGTTTGATGATTGATACTCGAGCTTCCAAATTTGAATTCTAATTAATTTACATTTCAAACTAAGTGTATTCCTAAATGAAATAAACAAAAATTACCTTATCTCTCTAANAAAAAAAAAAAAAACACAGCTGAGACATAATAACGTCTTATTCAGAGATTGCTCGTGGGGGCTACTGCTACTCCCCAGTCCCCTCCTCCTCACTCGTATTTAGACCCCCCCACCACTCCTCACTTCACCACCACCACCACCACCCTCTCACCACCTTAATCACTCAATATCACTCTCCTTTCATAAGTTAAAGGAGGAATATATATAAAAATATATACACGCGCGCGTGTGTGTGTATACATATATACTGACTAGGTGGTGTTAGCTGCAGCAGCGGCGGCGGTCGGTAAGAAATGGCGGATGCGAATGCGAAGCAGATATGCGGCGTGCCGGAGAGGGTCCAGCTGCATGTGGCCATGCTGGCCCTCCAGTTCGGCTACGCTGGCTTCCACATCGTGTCGCGGCTCGCGCTCAACATGGGGATCAGCAAGGTCGTGTTCCCGGTCTACCGGAACATCATCGCCTTGATCCTCCTCATTCCCTTCGCATATTTCCTCGAAAAGTACGATCACTTTTTTTTGAGAGATACATAGCGTGCTACTGAGAAATAGGAATTAATTAAAATTCGAATTTGGAATCTCGAATATCAACTATCAAATATTTTGTCACTTGCTTGGCGCTAGAGCTGATCGATAGTACAATTACTTTCTGATCACTGATCACTGCATGTACAGTAACGTACAAATTAGTAAACAACAAGCAAATTCAACGAATGTATATATACGCGTGACAAAAATATAGTTTCATTTTATTTTTTCTTTCATGCAAAAAAAAAAATGAAGTAATAATTCATTAATTACATGTTCAATTTATTTTTGTAGGAAGGACAGGCCCGCCATCACACTTAACTTCCTCGTTCAATTCTTCCTGCTTGCGCTCTGCGGGTAATTAATTAATTAACATATATTTGGCACTAATTACTCAGATTGATTTGAGAATTTTAATCTTCGTATTTATGTACGCAACATATATAGTATAACTGCGAACCAAGGATTCTACTTACTGGGTTTGGACAACACTTCCCCGACCTTCGCATCCGCGATCCAAAACTCCGTCCCCGCCATCACCTTCCTCATGGCCGCTGCTCTGAGGTGACTGTTTTGCTTTAAAAGTTTAAACTATCAGAGAACAGTATTTTAATTAACCTTTTTTCCGCCGCAGGATCGAGAAGGTGCGTCTCGACCGCCGCGATGGCATCGCGAAGCTCGTGGGCACGCTGGCCTGCGTCGCGGGCGCGTCGGTGATAACCCTCTACAAAGGCCCGACCATATTCACGCCCTCGCACAACGTAAACAGCAACAACGCCGTCGCCGCCGCCGCTGTCGAAGCGTCGGAAAAGGCGCTCCTGTGGGTGAACGATCCCAAGGGGAAGAACTGGACGCTGGGGTGCTTGTACCTGATCGGGCACTGCTTGTCGTGGTCGGGGTGGCTGGTGCTGCAAGCCCCCGTGCTGAAGAAGTACCCGGCGCGGCTCTCCGTCACGTCGTATACGTGCTTCTTCGGCGTGATACAGTTTCTGATCATTGCGGCGTTCATCGAGAGAGACGCAGAGGCTTGGATTTTCCACTCCGGCTCGGAGCTCTTCACTATCCTCTATGCGGTAATAAGAGTTTTACTTGGTGTGTTTATGTTACGTACCTGCATGCTAGTAGTGCTTCATGGCACAGAAGTTTTAACTTAAACTTTTTAATTCACAAATAAGAATTAATATAGTAGTGCTTCTTCTAATAGCACTATTCTAATTGCATTTTACTCGGCCTTTTAGCAATATTGTTAAATAATTCCTTACATAGCAGAAGTAAAAGTGAAAAGTGAAAAGTGAAGCTTAAATGATTATTTGACAACCTATTCTGAACGAGAAAAATTTTAAAAAGAAAATTTCTAAATGCTCCTGGTTTTACTATTTGGAAGCAGAAAAAATATTTGAAAAAAAACAGATACAGTTATTTCTGAGCATAACTAATTGCGATCTCATTATGACGTGTCTAAGCTTATAATATGCAGTGCTATGATCGGTCACAACAGCCTAAAAGTATGCACCAACTCCAAAGGTTTCTGAAATGGATATTTAGTTAAGGAATGTCCGTAGTGAGTTGTGTTATCTTTTTCACCTTTTTTTTTGACCCATATGGTGATGGCATAGATGGAAATGGACCAAACAAATTAAATAAATAATATATAGAAAGTTGGTGTGGCAATTGTATCCTTCTTTGGAAGGAGGAAAGAGAAAGAAGGGAGAGAGAGTGAGAGAGAGCTACAGGAAGTGCTCCTTTGCTTTGCTTCTCTACTTGGTCAGAAGCTTTAAATGAATTGGTTAAAGCTACCTTTGGACTTAGCTTTTCCACTTCAGAGGTGTGAAATCTAATATTAAAACATATATGTAGCATAAAGTTGAAATTAGTGGTAAACATAATGGGATAAGCCTTTCTTTTATGCCTTCGCTTTAACTTTATTCATAATAATACTAGCTAGTTATAATTACAAGTATAATAAATTGCAAGGGCTCCATTATATAATCTTTTGATGTGCAAATGACATCATTAGAGGAGAAAGGATTTCCTTTTGGTCATGCCTACACTGTTTCACCAGATGAAAAGAGCACCAAAAAATTCCTCTTCAAAGGGGGCATGTGCCAGAATACATACTCATTTGTCATCATGCTGTACTTGCCAGAGTGTTATGATCACATGGCAGCAACAGCTTCCTTTGATTCCTCCATGGAGTACAGCAAATCTTTCAGGGTGTGCACCCTAGTTATCTAGTGGATGAGCAACTTAATTTGGTCCCCCACAAAACAAAAAAGAAAAGGAAAAAAAAGAAGAAAGAAATCTTACTTTTTCTAAAGTTAGGTAGATAGAGCGCAGAAGGATTTGAGTAGGTCTTGAGTTCGAGTCTCATTTACAGAAACGAAAAAAATAGAAAGAAAAAGAAAAACTAGTAGTAACATAATGCATTACTTGCGTCGAGCATCTTTACTAAGCTCAAATATATATATGAACTCATTTTTTAGGGTTTCATTGCGTCTGGAGTGGCGTTCGCAGTCCAGATATGGTGCATCGACCGTGGCGGTCCTGTGTTTGTGGCCGTTTATCAACCCGTCCAGACTCTCGTCGTCGCCATCATGGCCTCTATCGCTCTCGGAGAGCAATTCTACCTCGGAGGGTACCGAATCGAAATAACTAATCTAACTGCACATAAAATAGCAAGCATGAAATTTCTAATTTGCTTCTTTTTGCTATTGATCTTTTTGGTGCAGGATCATTGGAGCCATATTGATCATAATTGGGCTATACTTGGTTCTCTGGGGCAAAAGTGAGGAGAGGGCATTTGCTATAAAAGAGGCAATAATTTTGGCTTCCTCAAACAGTGAAGATAACAGCCATAGAGCAAGTGCTGTTTCCTTCAAGGCTTCTTCCCTGAATCAACCACTACTTCCCTCATCTACCTCGGAAAGCGTGTGACAAGAACTATAATTAATCCCTCTCTTGGAGATCTATGTATGGGCTCATGTTTATGTTTACGCAATATTTAATGTTGTGAAGAAGCAAGTTAAGAATGGGGTTGTAGTGTGTGAGAGCATAGACTTAGATTTGTTTACTCAAAAGTTAACTACTACTACTAGGGTTTACTCACTGCAGTTGATGGGTTGGTGCACAGTGAGTGCTAGAAGGATTGTGTTGGTAGCTACTAGATCTTTGTTCAAAAGAAGCTATGAGGTTTGCATTTGGTTTGTTATGTTCTTGTCCTTTTCTCTTCCCATGCTTGTGAGTGGCAAACTTGCAAAAGAGAATCAAGCATCTATTTTGTCCTTTAGCTTGATATATATTATTGAGTGATTGATAAGATAAAAGAGTTACTGGAGATCTACATACATAGATAGGAATATATATTTCTACTTGACCAGTCCTCTCAGTTTCTGAAAATGTTTCTCAGAATATTATTAATGATCATCCTAGCATATACATGCAGATCATAGTGAGTAATTTAGATTTTTCGAATTTTTGTGACCATGTTTTCATTTCATTATATATGATCTCTATTTATTTTTGGCACACAAAGAATATTATCTCACTCATGTAAGTATATATCCTTTTTCACGTCTGAAATAACCGAACCGCTTAATTAATAGCTTCCATGCATGTATAGGAAGCAGATTTTTCAAAAACATTCTGCGGAAGTATGCGAGGCTGGTTGATTTGTCGACAACATTAACTTTGAGATATATTATTGCACATACATTACTCTATGTCGGTTTTTCACTCCGAACACCATTTTTTCTTAAGATTGTAAGTGAGGAAAAAGAAAAGAGAGAAAAACAGTCATATGCATTTAGAAGCATATATTTAGATGGCCCTGTTAATGATGAAAGGTGAGAAACACAATGAAGCATTATATATCTTATCTTTCACTATTAAATACCTAATTGGAGGTTCCAAAGTCCCTTTGCAGTCTCTGTCACGCATGATCCACTAACTTGTACAATATTTGACCTGAACATGACTTCTTTGTGAAGGCTCTAGAAGACCTTTGATTCTTTGTTCTTAATTGTGCCCCACTCATATTCCAGAGCAATCAAATGCTATGCTTTCTTTCTTCTTCTTTTGTTTTTTGTTTCTTTATGCAACTTTACATAGGGGGGAAATTTGAGGTGTCATATATGGAGGGGTTAGTTAATTTTGTGATCTTAAGAGTGGTATCAGTCCTCAAAGCTGGTACTTTACTAATCAAAATTCTAGTTTATTAAAGAGGTTTTAAAAAGTGGTGGTGGTGTTTTGGGGTTCAGAAAATATTAATAGTTGATTTTAATGCTATGATAACTAGATTGTATTTTGTGATAACTAATGCTTTATTACCTTCATGTACACAACAAGATAAAGGATAGGACAAAGAAGAGCAGGAGAAATGTGAAAGTATCACTGCTTTAGCCTAGCTTGTTGGCTTTAGCTGTTAAAGCTGAGAGGTCTAATGGAATAATCCCAAACAAACTTGACTTGAATTAGATCCAAATCACAAATCCAGATACGAGATTTAGTTTTTTTTTTTTTTTTTTTTTTAGTGATTGTTTTGTATGGTATTAGAGCTGGAGATTCTGAATTCTCTATCAGGTGAAGACCGTTGAGGCTCTCCACGTCTTCATGTTTTATCAAGAAATTCGCCAAAATCTTTTCCATTACTTTTTAAATTCCCTCCAGCAAGGGATGCTTTGCTTGCTTACAATTCTATAATTTCTGTATAATTCAATTTTTTTTCACTTCATGAATCAGGGCTTGATCCTTAAGATTCGCAGATATTAAAAAAGAATCATAAAAAAAATACTTCCATTTGATGTAGTCTTAATTAACATGTACAATTATGAATGCTGGTTGAAATAATAAGTTTTCAAATTTAAAAACAATTCAAAAAAGTTGGGCTTCTTAAGTGAGGCCCAATTCCAACTTAAATTTATGGGCTTCGTGGACCAAGCACCACAGCAGGCCCATATTAATTTATGGCCCTGGCCCCTTTTGGGATCACATGGAGATTGCGCTACCACATTCTTTTACATGCTTTCACTCAAACTCTATTTTATTTATTAGCATTTAATATACATTCATTCATACCAAATGAGTCTCTCTTCTTGTTTGGAAACAACGAATGACACGTGTAGCGTGGACCTGGTTCACCAGTAAGCCAAAAGCCAACCCAAGTTTTTAATCTTAGAGGTCGCAAAATCTGAAATAACCAATGGATGCAATCTCTTGTTATGAAGAATCTATCTACATCTAAAAAATTATAAAGTTCAAAAAACCTTGAGGAGTATGTTTTCTTATTTTTAGTGGTTATAGAGTTTCTTTTTTTTTTTTTTGAGAGAGAGATAGGTAGCACGCTACCCGCTTCGTTTATTTCATTTAGAAATAAACTTAGCTGGAAATGTGAATCAACTAGGATTCAAACTTGGGCCTCGGATACCAACTACCAAGCCCCTTACCACTTGCTCTAGGGATGCTCTAGGGATGGTAGTGGTTATAGAGTTTCGAGTGTTGAAAGGTTAGTAGTCCACGGTAGACCCGGTCCTGGCAAATGAATTTTCCATAGTCGGAACGTAGGCGGAACGCTCACAGCGGTCTCCATATGGAATGGGTTTTAGTCCCACATCGACTAGCGAGTGCTCTTTTCAGTCGCCAGGATGCATAAGAAGGGTGGGGTGTGGATCATTTTTCCATACTTACCTGGACGGGGTCTATGGGCGATCAAGAAGGTCCATGGCCTAGGCCCGCGGCCCGCATTGCACTTTGTGGGTGCGCTGGCCTACCATCTCCCCAAGTGGGAGAGTGGACGTCATAATTTGTGGTAGAGGGGGTACGCGCCACGCGCGGCCCCTGCCAATTCAAAAGATTTAAATTTTTTAAAATTTTAAAGTTTCAAAAGATTAGATAGTATAATTTATAATTTATTTGAAATCATAAATTATTTTTATGAATGAATGTTTATTGTTTATAATTTTAGTTGTATTGTTTATTTTTTAATTAATTTTAATTCTGGGGAGTAAATAGTATATTTTGATTTGATTTTAAAATTTAAGTGTTTCAGTTTTTGCATGAATAAATTTTAAAGTTAAAAGTATCTTCAAATTAAACTAAGACAATTAAATATTTGTTTAGCTCAATTTTTTTTCCTGCTCTTTGGTGTTGATCGAAACACCTTTGATTGAGGGGTCTGTTTGCTTTACCAAATTAAAGCAAAATTTTGAATCAACTAGAATTTGAGTAAATTTTTATTTCACTTTTCTGTTCAATAAATTAATATTTTTTTAAATCTTTTTTGTAAATTAAAAGTTTTGAGTTTTAATCGAAGATTAGATTTAGTAAACCATTGAAAAAATATAAACATTTACACTGAAAATTACTTAAATCTTTGTCCACTCTCTGAAAAACAAACAAACTCATGAGCACTTTTCCTTGAAGTTCCCACCTTCTGGGGGCCCAAAAGGAGAAAAGCCCTTTATCGCAATGTTAGCAGCTGATACCTTATCCCCGACCCACCAAAGCCCCTAATCTCGGCTTCTTCTCCTTCTCTCGACTCTGTCTGATTTTCATGGAGGAAGCAGTACTCGGCGTCGCCATGGCCACCCACGCCATCCTCGCCGCCGCTACCATATCCTTCTCCTCCCCTGCTCCTCTCCTTCCTCATTCCTCTGCTCGCCCCTTCCACCCCGCCATTATCGCCCAACCCCTCAAGCTCCTCTTCCCCTCCCCCTCCGACGCCGCCGCTCCCAAGCCCCTCGCCGTGGTCGCCGCTCCCAAGCCCCTCGCCGTGGTCGCCGCCACCCAGAAGGCCGTCTCCGTCCTGAAGGGCTCCTCCCATGTCGAGGGCCTCGTCACCCTCCTCCAGCAAGACGATGGTCTCTCTCTCCAGCCTAATCTCTCTCTCTCTCTCTCTCTCTCTCTCTCTAGCATTGCTCTCCTTTGGGTTCGCTTCGTTTCATCGTATTGGCAAATGGGTTTTTGCTCAAAATTGAAGCTTTTCGTCGCTATTGGGAAAAGTGTGAATGGGTTTTCTCGGGATTTTGTTCTAGCGGGATTGATCGATGTGTTTGTGTTGACTATTCATTTCATCAGTTTGGTTATATACTTGCTTAGTGTTCTGTTAGAGTAACTTCATTGTAAGAATATATGGTGAATATGAACATTCTCTAACTTCGTTGTAATTTTAGGATGATAAGTGAGTTAATTTGTTATAGTCGCTTGGTTCTTGCGTAGTTGTGTTGTGTTCTTAGCTCATTTGTGATGTGTTTCCATGAAAATTTTGATTTCTGTTGAATTTGCTATAATTTTTAAAGCAAGTTATGAATTATAATTATATATATAATATATAACAAATCAACAGGTCCTACAACAGTGTCAGTGCGCGTTACTGGACTAACCCCTGGACTTCATGGCTTCCACCTTGTAAGCGGTTGTTATTTTATATGATTGTTTGCTGCTACTTAAATAGATGATCGGCGTTCTCTAGTCAAAATGCATTCTTTTCTTTGTTGCAGCACGAGTATGGCGACACCACCAATGGCTGCATATCAACAGGTTTAACATCTATTCAACCAGTCGCTTATACAGATGCCATTATCAGCAGGTTCAGTATTCGTTGAATTGATTATATTCTGCTGACGGAAGCTGCTCTTTAACTCGATTTTCTTGATGTTATGTTGTTATCTGAGCAGTCGAGCACAGCATGTGGAAGTTTTCAGTAATAAAGCATTTGGCAATTAAATAGTTTGGAGCTTTGATGTGGCAGAAGTTTCTGTATCTGCCTCATCCTAAGAAGATTTTGATGAAAAAGCTTATAGTGCTTCTTTCAACATCTATGGTTGACCATCACTTCTGCAGAAGCTCAATTTGGGCCAATTAGGCCCCTCATATCGTTAGATTTACCAGCTTTTGCTGGAGGGGAAAAAAAGGAAAATGTTCTTAATGTTTCTGCATGTAGTATAGTACTTTTCTAAGGAAAATGCAATTTTGTTCACACAGGGCCACATTTCAACCCAAGTAATATGACGCATGGTGCTCCCAAAGATGAAGTTCGTCATGCGGGTGACCTGGGAAACATAGTTGCCAATGCCGATGGTATCACTGCAAGAGTAGTTGTATTTTTTCTTTTTCTTTTTTTGTCCACCATGTTGAATTGACATATTTTCTTTTGGTCTATGTTTGTTACTTTCATGCATATAGGAATAGCTGAGGCGACAATTGTCGATAACCAGGTAAACTTGAATTCTATACTTAATATGTTTATATAGATTCTTTTCAACATGCTCAGGCGAACCGCTTCTTTTCTTCAGAGACAAAAAATTAAAAAACTTCTTTCTGCTTCTCAATAATTGCTTTCTCTGCTTGCTAATACTTGGTTCTTTGCAAATGTTGGATCGGCTAATTTTAAACCTTAGATTCTTTTGAGTGGACCAAATTCAGTTGTTGGAAGAGCCTTTGTGGTTCACGAGCTTGAGGATGATCTCGGGAAAGGTAATGCTTGATTTTTCATCAACCAAGCTCCTGTTTCATAGAAAAGCATACATCTGTTTTAATTACATAGTTCACATTGTCCATTCTTATTGAGTTCTTATTTGAAGTTTTGTTCTTTGGATGCCTCTTGTCACAGGGGGCCATGAGCTTAGCCTTACGACTGGAAATGCTGGCGGACGATTGGCCTGTGGTATGCTATCTAGCAACCTCTTTTTGTTGAAATTGATTGTTTTTTATTTCCACTTATATGTCTCTGCCAAAATAGTTCCTTATTTTCTAGCTTTTCTTTTACATGTATTAAACTACTATAATTATGAAAAATTTCAAGAAGCATGGGGTAGTGGCATAATTAAAAGTGAGACAATGGCCCTAGGATCGTGGTAAATATAACTCGGATGTGGCAATTGGAATGAGAGTGGGAGTGTGTTTCTTGGAATAGGATTTAACTGATCGGTGCTGTTGGGAATGATGCCTTGTCGTGGCTTAAGAGTATACAATACATTAGGTGCAATAATGAGATAATGAAGGAACTGTTTATTACATTTTGAAAGGGAATGCTAAACTTGATGACCACTCTCTGATTCCTGAAAAGAAGAAAAGAGCAAAAAGTTTCCGTGGAGGCTCTTTCATGTACTTGAAGTCAATAACCAAACAAATTTTTTTTTTGCACTGAAGAATAATATGGAGCTATCCCCATGTGATGCACTTAAAACAAAATGTGTAAAGCGTAGTGAAAAATCTACGTAGCCACAGAAGTAAAACAAACCTATACAGAAAGGGGGGGGGGGAGGTAGCCATCACAGAAAAAAAGCTTTACCCACAGCCTGTGGCAGACATGAGATTTAAGGACTTGACCTGTTAATTTACCATTTTACAGTGAAACTATTTCAATCTAGCAGAGCTGTTTCTAATTTATCATGTTTCATGTTTCTCAGAAGTTATTTAATGTAAAGATTATGCTTGTGGCCGGTTTTGCAACACGGATGCCCTTGCTGTGATTCAGCATTACTGTTCTTCATACATCAGCACTGATGCCTGTGTTTTTGAGGGGCCACAATTTAGATAATCTATCATACGTGAATTTGTCTCATTCCAACTTATATGGATGCATCTTATAAAAATTTTCTTTCAAACTTCGCGAGTCCGTCTACTATACTATTATGAGTATGATCGCCCTCGTACTCATAATTGTTTTCGATGATAGAGCTTCCAAATTGATGAGCCACACCGTTAAATATTATCTAGCGCATTTAAAACGTCTAGAAATCAAATTTTATAATTTTTCGACATCATTTACCTTACGATCAAAAGGTCACAAAATTGACAATTTTTAACGGCTAGTATAGGATATTTGCTAGTTTAACGGTGTAAACGAATTGAAATTGGTTGAATTTTTAATAGGAAATTTTATTCACTACATAGATAAAGATCAATAACTCCGATCTTAAATTGAAGGATCCGATCATCCATTTTTAAGATGTCGTTCGATTTTGACCGTTCATTTTATACCCGCTTGATAGACTTTATTATGATTTCGAAAAATTACGAAATTTATTTTCTAGAAGTTTGAAATACTCTAGATCATATTTAACAGAGTATATCGTCAATTCGGAAGCTCCATCATTGAAAACAACTTATGAGTACAAAGGGCTCAATACTCATAAGAGTATAGTAGCCCTACTCCAAACTTCGCTCTTAGATTGTTTGTTATGTACGGTGAAAGCATTGACTATCAGCTCTTGAAACTTCGATTCTCTATTGAGGCATTAACTATTAGAGTAGATGTAACATTCCTTTTGTTATTTTGCTGCATTTACAGGTGTTGTTGGTTTGGCTCCAGTTTGATTGATTCAATTCTGTGTCCGAGCTAGCTTCGTCATGCTTGCGCTACGGAGTTGTAGTACTATGCATTACTTGGATCCAACATTCCGGCATGTTGGGTGAGTGTTTAGTCATGCTTTTGATCTCTCTACTTACATTGTCTTCCTATGCCATCTTTAAGCCTTCAAGATTAGATACATAAGAAAATGTATTCATGTGCAGCTGTAACTATTACTGTACACTGAATTCTGTGTACTTTTGGTAGAAAACTTTAATCCATATAAAATCATATTCTTGTACTTGTAGTGCTTAAAATTAGTGGTACTTTTATAAAAAGAAAAAAAGTAAAAACAAGTATTAAGCAAGCATAAATATAGAGAAAACTTATCTTTGAAAAACACACAAAAGAAGCTTCTCTTCTGGTAGGTACATATTCCCATGCCTTAGAGCACTTCTTTAACTTGAACACAATCTCTTAGAAAAATCCAACGAAGTGAAGAGGTAGGTACAACACAGCTATAACACACTAATGACCTTGTTTTCATATTTGATATTGAACCGTATATTTAATTTTTATGTACAAGTAACATAAAAAGGAATAATACCCCAGTACCCATAAATCATGTGTACAACTAATGCTTCCTAAGCAAACCAATTCTAAAAGATACAGCAAAACACGTCAAGAACATTTCAGATATAGCTTTGTCGGTGACATTTTTACACTAATCAATTAGTTTGGGAGGGAGATGGACACTTGTCCCAAATTCCATTTGAAAATGGATTCGATCGTGTTTCTTAATTTGTTTTTATTATTATGCCACATGGCGTAATATTGTTGAACACCGAGAAGGTCAACCACCACCAAAGTTTATTCGGATAAAACAAGGGTGTTTTTTTTTTTTTTTTTTTTTTTTTTTTTTTTTTTAGAGATAGATAACATGCTACCCGCTTCGTTTATATACTTTTTTGACTAAATTCCCAAAAAGAGAAAAACAAAAATAAAATCTTTCACTGCGGTCCCATATTTCAATTATTCTGATTTTTTTAGGCATTTTGATACAGTGGTAAAGTGTAGGATTAAAATTGATGTGACTGTTTTATTTAAAGGAATAATTGAAATATGGGACCGCAGTGAAAGATTTTATTTTTGTTTTTCTCTTTTTGGGAATTTAGTCAAAAAAGTATATAGTAGTTCTACTTGGGGATAAGTTTAATTACTATACCAAAGCCCTGTCAAAAATCAAAATATTCAACTTCTCATTTTCCAAATCAAAATTTGAGGCGAGTTCGCATAAATTCTCCAATACACTTCCTCAATTTCCTCTCTACTTAAAAATTGACTAAATGGAATTGTTGAATTCCTTTAAAACACGCGTAAGGGAATATGACATGAAAAAGAATTTAAAAAAGAAAAAAAAGGGGTGGTTGACATTCACACAATACAAATAACCAAAAACCGCGTGTTACCTGGGAATGCATTAAGAAAAAGAGAAAAGTGTTCCTCAAAAGTCCTCTTGACAACCTTATCTCAAAGTGCTTATCTACTCAAAAAGCATGATCTCACCAATGACAAAATCAAATTATTTAAAAGGTAATTAAATTTACTAGTGGTTTTGTTAGATTTGGTAGTGTATACCAGGTCTTTAGCAAATAAAAACTACAGTCGAGGGGCCTCCGTAACATTTGTCGCCTAAATTGTGTTACTGTTAGTTCAATTCATACCCACCAGTGAGATGCTGCTACTAATTATTGGAACACCAGTAGCAGCAGCCACAAGTTAAAAAGGGGGAGATCTCTTTTCCCTTTGGTAAAGTAAATAGTGGCTTCGCTGTTGCGCGAAGCACTTGCAACTAAAAAGGTGCTTCTTACATAGGTACTCAATATTCAATATTTGGTAGTGAGAGTGTGCTTCGCCCCACACGCACGCGCGCACACACACACACACCCCTCCAAGTGGCTACTAGTAGAAGTGGTGGTGTTGTTGTATGTTGACATGCGAATCGATATTTGTTTTGAGTCTCTTGGAACCACTCAATGACTTGGAGCATGTGGCTATGGCTAACTCAGTCACATGTCAACCAATCCAACGAACGGATGGTCGCTATGCAAGGTAGAGAAACTAGTGCCTGTTCTTCTTAATGCTTTTGCTTTTGATTACAGTTATCTTTAATAATATGTTCTTTTAATTTAAAAAGCTTGGACAGTTTTGCTGTAGTAGTAAGCAGGTTGTAGTTTTGTCACTTTTGTGTTCCAAAAAAAAAAAAGCAACGGTAACTTTGAGCTTCTGTATCTACTGTAGAGATAAGTTGTTAGTAGTAGAGCTTGATATAATACTTCTTATAATAGCATTTCTCATACAACATCATCAAGCAATTAATAGTGTGTCCTATAGCAAGATCAAACTAGACCCATTAACATTTGATATTATTTCAATCGCTTTATTTTAGTGCGACATGGTACTAGCAAGTTGCCCTATATAGCAGTATATATTGAGAGTTTGGATACTAAGTTTCGAATGGTAACCTAAGGGTCCAGTATTATTATCTGGACCCTTATTTGCTCAGAAATATATCAATTTGGACATTTGCTAAGCAAGAAGTACCTATCCAGGCCTTCAAAAGTAGAATCTTCAGCTTGAGTATATTGTAAGTTGATGAAGCTTAGTAATTAAACTTGTAGATCAACTTCTCTACTGTAAAGAGTAAAATAACAATAATAATAATAATAAATAATTTACAAACTAAAAGTCTAAAATTTTTTGGTATCACAGAAAATGAGAAAAGAGTCCCCAAAAGCAGTTTAAGTTTTAACTTGATGGGGCTATCAAAATTTTACTGCAGCTAGTAAGAATCCTCCATAGCTCAAAAGAGTCACAAAAGCTGCTTCTTTGAGAATCTCAGTATGCAGTGGATGGTTTGGTAACCAACATAAATGACTTGGGTTTGCTTTATTTAATTAATTAATGGAGACTCACTTAACAACTAGCTACTATTAAAGTATCCATCTCCTAAAGAGTGCCCAGCATTGCACATGAAGATAAAGCACAACTGTAACAGAAAAGGTAATGCAACCCACTTACACATAACCATTAAATTAATTAATTAGAACTAAGCAATAAAAATAATAGTAGGGTATTATTATTGGTGGGTGTGAATTATTAAGGTAAGGTAACCACCCCCCCCACCATGTGAATAATGACAATGTCAAACACCAAACACACCCCCATGTTTATGGTCTTCGCACGCAAAGTCCACTCCATACACTTACTCAATTCTCTTTTCCTCCACACTACCAAAACGTGCACTTAATTGACACCTAAAGCCTTTGATAAAGTCATCTGAACAACAGCTATACTCGTTTCCTCTCAAAGCCTTGAATCTTAGTTACTTCATCAACTTGTTCTCTATTTGGTCTAAGACTCGAAATTAAGATTATTTTTGAATCGTTATCTATCTAATATGAATTATTTATCTGTTATTAAGTTGTCTCTCGTGTTGTCTCCATAATACGACAACGATCGATGATGTGGAAGTGTGACATGTTGTATTTTGATGGCATTAATTGATCAATGTGGCACAATGTTCATGTGTTAGGGCCAACCCATGTTTGAGAAGATAATCATGAAGATAATTTTTTTTTTTTTTTTAAGGTATGTGAGAAAAGATGTAGATTTATCTAAAAATAGAGAGAGAGAGAGAGAGAGAGAGAGAGAGAGAGTACAAGTGTGTGGGGGGCGTTATCTAGTGGTCACCTTTTTCCATCTCATCTTTTTTATTCTTTTTGCATTAAAATGTGAGGGGAGGGGGTTAGTTTGCTTGCAAACAAAACAAACTCGTGAGCCGAAAAAGAACCTGATCCACGCCCCTTTCCTTCGAGGTGGAGAAATCAACTACCACTTCCCAGACGGAGAGAGAGAGAGAGGTTTCCATACTCTTCGTCTTTTTCTTTTTTTTTTTCTTATCTTACACTTTACAACAAAATACAATAACCAAGTTTAACACTCTTGTTAATACCGACCGTCCCTAGTACAAATGGTAAAAGACTTATGGTTGATATTCGAGATCTCAAGTTCGAATTTTATCCATCGGCTTGGTGGTTGGTATCTGAAATTCGAAGTTCGAATTTTAGTTGATTTACATTTTTAGTTAAATTTATTTAAAAAAAAAAAAAAAAATTTAGCTAAAAATATAAATCAATTAGGATTCGAATTTGGAACAAAAGATACCAACCACCGAGTGCTTTGCAACAAGCGCCGAGGACGGTAGGTTAAAAAAGAAAAAAAATAATTTGTTGATTCAGTATTTAAGAATATTATGGGAAACTAACAGGCTTAACAATGAATGATTAAAAGAATCCAAAGAATCAATGGTAATTAAGCTGTAACAATAATAATAATTCACATAATAATTCACATAACAAGTTTTTTTTTTTTTTTTTCGGTCTATAGAATTCTAAGAAATTTCACAAGTAAATTGAATAAAATTCTATGATTAATAATGGCAATCCACCAAAGCCGGGGCGAAGAAGACGAGCGCCGGCTTCGCCCCGAAGGCGAAGACGGGGGGATTGGGGTAGCCGTTGGCGGCGGCGGGGGCGTCGTCGTCGGCCGGAGCGGGGAGGTTGAGATCCAGCGGCAGCGGCAGCGGCGGCGGCGGCGGCGGCGGCTGCTTCTTCGCCTCCGCCGGGGGCTCCGCCGCGCTCAGCGGGCGGTGCCGCCGCATGTGGCCGCCGAGCGCCTGCCCGGAGGCGAACTCCGACCCGCAGATAGAGCACTCGTGAACCCTAATTTTGTTGTTGTTGTTGTTGTTGTTGTTGTTGATGATGCTGTTGTTGTGGGATGTATTCGGCTTCGGCGGTGGATCGATGGATGGGTGGAGGGGGAGGGGGAGGGGGAGGGTGATGGGGATGTCCTTATCGTGCTCTCCGTCGCCGTCGTTGGGATTGGGGTTGGGGAGAGGGGAGGCTTTGGGCTTGTCGTCGGTCCTCGGCTTCTTGTGGCTGGCGCGGTGGCCGCCGAGGGCTTGGAAAGAGGGGAAGCTCTTGTTGCACGTCTTGCACTCGTAGGCGGAGGGGGCGGCGGCGGCGGCGGAGGAGGAGTCGGCGGAGGAGCGCGGCCGGGGCGGGGATCTCTCGGCGGGCGACGGGACGGGGGCGGCGCCGCCGTGGGCGAGGAGGATGAGGCACTGGGCCATGTCCTCGTCCTCATCCGTGGCAGCGGCGGAGGTGCTGGAGCTCTCGGCGGCGGCGGCGGCGGCGGCGGCGGCGGATGATGACGACGATGACGACGACGATAGGGTTGGGGGGCGGAGGCGCTTGGTGCGCTTCCCCTTCACGAGGGCGCCGAGCAGGGAGGAGTCGACGCTAGGGTTCCCTTCTAGGGTTTCCATTTTTGCTCCGTGAGAGAGAGAGAGAGAGAGAGAGAGAGAGAGAGAGGCGTTATNGGAGGGGTTAGGGAGATGTAAAAGGGTGTAACCGTTTTTGATTTTGGGGGAGCTCACACTGGATGGTACACACTCCTACACGGGAGTTTAAATTATAAATAGAGAGAGAGAGAGAGAGAAAAGGGCGCAAGAGAAAAATGTGGAGGGTAAAGTGGGAAATGTGCGAGATTAGGGGAGAAGGACATGTGGCGTAATTAGGTGGAAACTGGAGCGGTGTGGAGTGAACAACAAAGAGAGAGAGAGAGAGAGAGAGAGAGAGAGAGAGAGAGTGGTGTACTGGTGTGGACTGTGGAGAAATAAATATTAATTAAAATTTTTAATTTCTAT
The DNA here is from genome assembly GCF_001540865.1 of Ananas comosus. Taxonomy (NCBI): domain Eukaryota; kingdom Viridiplantae; phylum Streptophyta; class Magnoliopsida; order Poales; family Bromeliaceae; genus Ananas; species Ananas comosus. The sequence continues at coordinate 2,656,423 of NC_033645.1, forward strand.
AGATAGGGAGTGAGGAGATGGGGGAGTTGGTGTTTGCTATTTTTTGAGCATTCTATAGTGTGTGTACACTAGGCATGACTAAGATTTATGGTTTATTAGCAGTAGAAATTAAAATCTAATCCGAAGCTTATGTTATTAAAAATTATAACTTTTAAAAAGTCCTGTATAGTTTAGAAGCTTATGTTATTAAAAATTATAACTTTTAAAAAGTCCTGTATAGTATGTAAACATTTTGACGGCCATCCTGATTTTGATATTTTTGATCGGCTTAAAGGGATCAGCATTTTGTCTTATAGTGAAAGACCAGATCGAATCGAGCTACAATTGAGATCTTCTATATCTATACGCTTAATTAAATGAATTAGGTGTAATTTTCTAACGGCTTAAAATTTTGAAATTAATGATAGTGCCAAAGTTCCACAATCTTTAGGCTACAATGTTAGGTTATTATATAGTGTACACAGATGATGTGCTTGTACACCAGGTGCATGGACTTGGTTTATCTTGTGAAGAGGGGGGATTGGTTGGCCAATCATAGGTGGGGAAATGACTCCATAAATGTAAGGAAGTGGACCACGATAAAGCCATGCTACCTCTCCTTCACTATTCCTTGAAAACGAATATATGTGTGTGTGTGTGTGTGTGTGTGTGTGTGTGTGAGAGAGAGAGAGAGAGAGAGAGAGAGAGAGAGAGAGAGAGAGATTCGGTTGGGTGCTTTGAAGCAAACCCATTTCTTTTGTGCAACGATTCGTGTTGATAGGATTGGACTACAAGCCAAGAACCACAAGATTTTGAGCTCATATTTTCCCATTTTTATCATTATTCTTTTTCCCCCTTAAATATATATATATATATATATATATATTGTAATATTTTTACAAAGCTTGGGTTGGTCCCCAATGCTAAACAAGGGGTTGAAGCAACTCCCTTAAAACTACTACTAGTAGTAAGGATATAGTGGGCACTGGTACTAGTGGTGCTGGTCTAAGCAACTGCCACATTTGTGGCTACTATGAACTCCAATATATATATATATATATATATATATTTGTCTCCATATATATGCGCAAAAAATAAATAAAAGAGTAAAGTTAATGCATTCATCTATATTTTCTGCAAGTAGTTGATGACAAGCGAAGCATGATAAGAAAGTAATGAACTAATCGATCTTGTTAGGTTGCAGGAACTTCTCCTTTTCTTTGGCAGATGGGATGTACTGTGCATGTACGCGTCGTCCGATAATAAAAGCACTTAAATAAACTAATATTTTCGTTAATATATAGTGTAGGAACATATATACAACTCTTCAATGGTGACTTGTTCTTCTTCCGCTTTTTTTTTTTTTTTTTTGTTTTTTGCAAAGTCGGATTAGTATTATTATAAGTAGAGTGTGGTGGGTGTGCAAACTCCGTGGCAAAAGAGAGTTGTACATATTTGTGATTTGTTGGGGACAAGTCAACTAGAAGTTAGGAGATGAGTGGGGTTAAGTAGGGGAGATACTTGGCGTAACCAATTGTTGTTTAATTAGTTGTGTGAGGCACGAAAGAGAAACTCCAACTTAGTTTCTTTCTCTCTTTCTCTCTCTCTCTCTCTCTCTCTATTTGATATCATATGCTACTTAGGAGGTGGTGCAAGTAAGGGATCGGTTGGTGGAGAGTTTGGCTAAGTCCATTCCCTTCACTCCTCTCCAATCCGAACTGCATACATATCCTTAATTTCTATTACTATATTTATCTGTGCAATAGATATTTGTTCCTACACTAGCCCAACCTTAACTATTATTGGAATAGTTAGGCTTGTTATCCTAACTTTATTTATTGGTGTCACAAATTGATTGCCCTCGGATCGTCATAAATTTCACATCCATTAGGTCAAAATTTCTCTCTTTTTTTCCCACTGCTGCTCGTAAATCATATGTTTACATGTACTATTGTTTCGTTCGATCCATATGATCGAGTCAGTATATATAGCAGCTAATTATAAATCCCTTCAGTTCAGTTAATACAACAAGTTAACCTTTCACTCCTTGTCTTAATTACATGCCAAATCTAACTAGGCTGTTCTTCAATCTGCACATATATATATATTCTGTCCTACGTGAGGTTAAATCGACATCTCTCCTCTAAACTCTCAAATTCGAACCTAGCTTAATTGTTTTCTTATTATATCAATCTTTTTAATGACGCAGAGTCGTCAGAGTTCGCGGGACTACTCACTTAATTAGCTTGTGATCCACTTCATGCCAGCGAGTTGGTTGCAGCAAAGGAGGGGCTTCCATTTGGGTGACAGATAATGTAAGCTTCCACCGTTAGCCAGAGACAGATTCCGCGATAAATTAGTTCGGCAGAGAAGCTTAAAAAATAAATAAAGATCCATCCATTATTAGAACCATAATATAATATAAGGAACAAATTTAAATAATTATTTGATTAGTTAATTAATTAATGATTTGGGATCAAGGAAACCAGTTCCCCCATTAGAGTCCTAATGCATGATTAATATACAGATAAGTATTTGGTTATTATTGTTGGCTCGCAATTAGTGGCGTGGGGGTTGCCTTTTCTTAATGTGTAACCCTTAAACCTTTGATTAATGGTGGGTACTCTTATTCTTCCGAGATGTAATATATCCCATGTACATGTGCTCGAATCTTAATTTAAGGACCTGTTTGGATACATGAAATTTTTTTCAAAGTACAATTAGATATCTACAACAGTATATGTAAACTGTGATCCACCACCAATTCACACTTGAGCTCAGCTTTGGCCTATATTTACACTCTTGAGCAAGTCGGTTTTTGGGGGATCCATTTAATTACTTTTTGGGTCCCCACAAGAATCCTCTCCCTCCTTTTTATTCTTTTGGTGAGAATCAGATGTTTAATTTCCTACAATCCAATTCAGAGTTTACTCTCACATCCTATTCAGATGTCTTATCGTTGGGATATATACTAATCATTTATTATTTTGTGTCAAATTATATCCCTATAAATATGCTAGGTTTACATCGCTTTAATTTCGTTTTATGGTGCACTAGTTAGTTAAACAGCAGGAGTTCTTAGTAACCACAATTAATCTTCTTAAGTAACTTTTGGAGCTCGGAAACGTTGAGAACAAAATGTACGTGTTTGTTGTATTTTTGTGACACCGTAACCTTTCTTTAACGATGGTGACCTCACACCGCACCTCATACGTAATCTCCGCCACCCAAAACTTTAATTAATTACTAACCCATGAGACGTTTTTTTTTTCCCTTTTCACCTGCACCTTTTTCCGCTCGGAAAAGCACTTCTAGGAGCTGCACTTCTGCGTGCGTTGGAGATCACGTGGAAATCATGCGAGTAAATGGAGTGGCATTATATGCACAGGGTTACTTTAGATGAAAGTGAGTTATACACTTTTTAAGCTTGGGTTTTTTTTTTTTTTTTTTTTTCCCCTCATGTGATACCCGTTTAGTTGATTAATTGCACCCTTTTTTTCTTTTTTTTTTTTGCTAATTTAGTTAACAGTAGATCTAAGCGAATTATCATTCTTTATAAGGTTTAGCTTGAATGGTTGGACCGGTCGGGTTCTAATAATATCAATTAGACAATGGTCAGATTGGGTTAAGTCACGTTGTCAATTAATTTGTTCTCGTTCTTTGGGGGCCCGGCCCGAAGCGAGAGCATTTTGGGCTCTATCACGGCCTAATTGGATGGATGGTCTCTGTTTGAATGGTACATATTTACAAATTACAAGCCAGTTCTAATAGTAGATTGGTAAATTTCAAAATAGTTTTTGAATTAGAAATTGTGAAAATTGAGAGATACCAAGGGTCCTAAATAGTGAAAATTGACTTGCCATAAAAATGATTGGACATTACTATAAAAATATCAAACTTGTTTTAATTATATGAAACAATTTTTATTCTCTAAAAACTTAAGCTATCAGATGATGGTATTTTTATATTTATATTATATATCACTTATGTGGCTTATGACAATCTTTTATCATACTAAAAGGCCAAATATTCTTGGAGCTCAAATACCTTATTTTTTGAAATATATGAATAATGAAGGTTCGAACTATTGATCTCAAATATAATGCTCGCGGAGTAGTCGTTGTAACTGTCCAAAACATATTATTAACATTTAGTAGGATGGACCGACTGTCTCTAACGCAAGTGGCAAAGAATTTGGTGATTGATATCTGATGTCCTAAGTTCGAATCCTAGCTGATTCACATTTCCAGCTAAGTTTATTTCTAGAAGAAATAAACGAAGCGGGTAACATGCTACCCTTCTTTCAAAAAAAAAAACATTTAGTCGGATGATACGCACCATTCAGAAATAGTCTCATATACCTTGAAGTATAGAATTTTTACTATTATAAACTTGAGCCTCATCATAATTTCAAGAGCGAGCCATTCCATTGTAAGAACCTCCATACTTAATCTTTAAGTACAAGGTGAGTTTGGATAATCTATTTTGGGCATGACCGCATCGACTATTATCATTCTTGGAAAATACTCTACTCACTTGAAATAAAAACTATCTAATTTTAGTAATTCATTAACCTCGATCTATTAAACACAACACTAGGGATTAATTATCCAACTTCACTACATTTATTTCCTCACCACTTTGATCCCTTCATCATCATCTTATAAAACAAAGAATATTTTTGACCCTTCGCCCACATGTGCAAATGGCGTTCGTGGTACTCTCATCCTTCTTCGTGTTCGTTCTAATTGGAGGTAAGTGTTTGGCCTCTTTATATATATTTCTACAACATGTACGTAGTTTATGGTTTATTTGCTCCCCTTTGTAATTGGTATTATCGATTCTAATATAAAATAACAACGTAGGAATAGGTTAATTGTTCACATGGTATAGTCCAAATGAATTATTCTACATGCGCCAGCGAAAACAGAAACATAAATATATAGCTTCATTGAAGTGTATATCAAATGCGGAGAATCAAACGCGCGACCTTGAAGAACTGGAGAGCTAGGACATAATCTCCACAATTACTGGTATATATGGTTATTCGTTGATTAAACGCTAGATAACAAACTAATGTCCATCAACGATCAACAGTGTAAATTTTCATCTCAGGTTCGAATGCGGCGACTATAACCATAACTAGCCAGTGCAATTACACGATCTGGCCCGTGATCTGGTCGAATCCGGGTTCGCCCGGTTTCCCCAACATGTTCACAAGCATCAAACTCCGCACAACCGAGTCCAAACACTTTAACATCCCACACGGGTCGGGCTGGATCTGGGCCCGGACCCACTGCACCAACTTCGGTAATTCGTCGAGCACATTTGTCTGCGCCACAGGCAACTGCCGCACCGGAGCATTCTCCTGCGGCACAGGCCTGTCGCCGCCCATCACCTTTGTTGAGCTCAATATTGGACCGTCCGGCAAACCTAACGGCGACGCGTACCAAGTCAGCGTCGCCGCGGGGTTCAACGTGCCGGTTGACGTCACCCCGCGATATGGACCGGATTGTAGTAATGCCGCGTGTGCGACGGACATCAATGCGGTGTGCCCGCCGGAGTTACGGGTGGTGAGGCGGGCCGGAGGGCCCACGATCAGGTGCATGAGCGGGTGCCAGGCCTTGGGGGACGAGGCCGACTGTTGCCTGGGCCGGTATTGGGGGCCCGATAAATGCAGGCCCACTAAGTTTGCACTCATGCTCAAGAGCCTGTGTCCCTCGGCCAAGAGCTTCGTTTACGAGAATGCTTTTCGTTACTGCAGTGGGGGTTGGGAATATCTCGTGACATTTTGTCCTGAATATTAGATAAGATGTAATATTTCGATTTCAAGTGTTGTTTCCAGTTTACAGAAAAAACATATGGGTTATTCAGGAATGATGATGCCCCGCGTTTGATTTTGTCCTTGGTATTAGTTATTCGCGCGTTCAGGTGGGTTGATTTCGTAAAAACAAATAGAGCTGAAAAAATAAGAAACAAAAAAAAAAGAATACAAATAAAAAAAATTGGAGAAGAAGCAGCTGCAGCTGCAGTTGAAGTAAAAATATAAGAATAAAAATATAAAAAGAATAGAAAATGAATAAGTGAAAAATTATAAAAATAATATATTATTTAAAGAAATAATAAAAATTGAGAATTAAAATATCACATGTCTTATAGTTCGAGGCATAAATTATAATTAATTAAAGTTTGAGGACTAAGCGTCACGTACCTCATAGTTTGAATAAGAAAATATAACTCATTAAAATTTGAGAACTTAAGTGTAGCGCGTCTTATAGTTTGACTACCAAAAGCATAATTTATCACTTTTATATTTTAATTTTATTTCAAATGTAGACAAAGTTAAGCATGGATCAATTTTGTTATTACTTTATGTAATTTTTACAACTAAATTTATTAAAATAAATACTTAATTTAAACTCCAAATTTCTCTTTTATTTTTTATTGTACAATTTATATTTAATTGATCAATATTATAAAATTTAAATTTATATTCAATACATGCAATGTAACTATTTAAAAGTCATATATAAATAATTATATTGTTTTAAATTTTTATAAGGAAATAAAAAAAAAATTAGATTGAATTAAAAGAAAAAAAATCGGATTCCTCAATCCAAATCAAAGTATCAAATAAAAAAAAAAGGACTTGAGCCACTCCCACCCCCACCCAACTGAGCCCCATACTCACCCCCAACCTCACCCCCTCCCTTTGCCCCTCCAACTCCGTGCCACATGGATAACAAAAGTGAGGATTCATTATATGTAATAGATATGTGTGTAGTAAAAGTGGGGATTTATTATATATAATAGATTGAATAAAAAAAAAAAATCCGATTCTTCAATCCAAATTAAAGTATCAAGTAAAAAAAAAAGAACTTGGGCCACTCCCACTCCCACCCAACTGAGCCTTATACTCACCCCCAATCCTACCCCCTTCCCCTGCCCCTCCAGCTCCATGCCACGTGGATAACAAAGTGAGGATTCATTATATCTAATCCACCTCCCACCCAACTGAGCCTTATACTCAGCCCCAAACCCACCCCCTCCCCCTGCCTCTGCCCCTGGCCCTGCCGAGGAATTCTACACTGTCACACTTATACCACGTCATCAATAACAAACCAATCACATCCCTTCTTTTCAAACAAAAGTACAATAAAAATATTTTTTTACAATTGTGATGGGACATATATCTCTAAAAGAAAAATTTTGATTGGTTTGTGACGCCACGTCACCAATGCACCCGATGCATTCTAGAATTTTTCGCCCCTGCCCCTCTAGCTCTGTGCCGCGTGGATAACAAAGTGAGGATTCATTATATGTAGAGTAAATGAGTAATAATTCAATACACCATGTAAATTTTGATCATTTATTTTTTAAATAGATGGTTGAAATATAATATGATTATAAAGGCGACATACTATTCTGGCATAGGTACCATTCACCAGGTACCTATTTAAAAGGTATTTTGGTTTTAGAAAAATATTTTGGTGTACAAAACTAGTTTTATCCAACTAAAAATACTATAACCTTCTCAAATACCTACAATAATAGTTGGACTTTAAATTACAACTAAACTGTAAATTTAAATACAAATCAACATAAAAAACTTAATTATAAATCAAATTCAACTTTTAAATATAAAACATAAATTTTAAATAAAACTTTCAGTTCAAATTCAAAATTTTAATTTAAATCAAAAATTAAAATTTGGCTTTCAGATTAAAANACCTATTTAAAAGGTATTTTGGTTTTAGAAAAATATTTTGGTGTACAAAACTTAAAATTTGGCTTTCAGATTAAAAGTGCAAGATAGATTCAAAATTTAAAAGTTTAATATAAATTTTGAAATTAAAATTTTACATTACAGTACCAACTTCAAAACTTAAATTTAAATTCAATATTTTTTTGAGTTGGATAACAAATTGGGTATTATCTAATATGGTAAGTAACAAAACTAAATAAGATACTTAATATTATATGATGCTAACAAATTTAGTATATATTACTAATTTTTTTCAATATTGTCATATTAACTAATTCAAATCGGTAACCTGTTTAATAGGTTACTTTATGTAAAATACAATTATACCCTTTACTAATTAAGAGTTTGATTTTAATACTTATAGTGTATTGAAGTATTGCTCTTATATATAATCCACTCCCCACCCAACTGAGCCTTATACACACCCCCAATCCCACCCCCTCCCCCTGCCCCTCTAGCTCCGTGCCACGTGGATAACAAAAGTAAGAATTCATTATATGTAATAGATGTAATAGATATGTGTAATAAAAATAAGGATTTATTATATGTAATAGATTGAATTAAAAAAATAAATCGATTCTTCAATTCAAATTAAAGTATCAAGTAAAAAGAAAAGGACTTGGGCCACTCCCACCCCCACCCAACTGAGCCCCATACTCACCCCCAACCCCACCCCCTTTCCCTGCTCCTCCAGCTCCTCCGTGCCACGTGGATAACAAAAGTAAAGATTCATTATATGTAATAGATATGTGTGTAACAAAAGTGAGAATTCATTATATGTAATAGATATGTGTATTTTTATTCTCCAATGTGTGAAAGAGAGTCCCGTCCTAGTCATTTATAGAAGCAATTAAGGACCATAATTTATTTGTAATCTGCTGTAGATAGAAAGGAGGATACACATTAAATATGCGGTAACATGGCACACTGCTTCAATTACATAACGTCCATTTCACACTTTGCAAATGACCCAATAATGGCGCACCAAATCCTTTTAAGTTAATACTTTCTTCTTTACCATAACCTTATAAATTCACATCCTCTGCTTACTCCCCTTTTACATTTTCACCACAACCCTCTCCTTAGCCATTTCGCATTTCAAATCTCCCTTGTGTCTTCAATGATGGACTCTAAAGCCTTCTCCTTTCGCTTCTTCTTTTTCTTCATAATTTTCGAAGGTAAGGAACAAACGAAAAAGTTTATAGCTTGTACTCGGTGCATCTGTATAATACACATTGTGCTCACGAAAATACAGTGCATAAATATAAAAGTAAAGTGGAGTGTAAAACAATTTTGCTCAAATTTTTGGTTCGGTCTCAGGTGCGCTTGCAGGAACACTATTAAGTGTAAGAAACAACTGCACGTACATAGTCTGGCCCGCGGTCTTGACGAATCCAGACACACCCAGCCCGCCGGCAGAGTACTCGGGCTTTGAGCTCCCGGTCCAAGGGACTGCCTTCCTTCACATGCCGGCGGGCTGGTCAGGCCTTTTGTGGGCCCGAACTCTCTGCGCCGTCAACAGCTCTGGCTCCTTCCTCTGCGCCACCGCCGACTGCCGCACGGGGCGGCTCGACTGCCGCGCTGTGCCGTCAGCCCCTGTCACGCTCATCGAATTCAGCCTCGGTGCGGCCGGCGGGAAAAATGACGCATACGACGTGTCCATCGCCGCTGGTTTCAACGTGCCGGTCTCCGTGGATCCACCGCCCAGGTCGCCGTCGTGCACCCCCGCGGCGTGTCCGATGGACGTGAACGCAGTGTGCCCGCCGGAGCTGCAAAAGGTCAGCGGCGACGGGCACGTGATCGCATGCATGAGCGCATGCCAGGCCTTCAGCGACCCGGCGGACTGTTGTTTGGGCCAGTACAAGGACCCATCCAAGTGCAAGCCCACCAAATATGGCCAGATGTTTAAGCATGCATGTCCTATGGCCGTGGGGTATATTTATGACAATGCTACTCGTTATTGCCAAGGGGGTTCTGATTATTTGGTCACATTTTGTCCTCAAATGTAACTTTCCCATTTAAACTCATCAAGTTACATTTCAATTATTCTTTGCACAGTTGGAGCATGTCTAAAAGTGGCAAATTTTGCTCCATCTTCGCCGTTATTTCTTGGTAAACTGCATGAGGGGAACCTGACCTTAATTTTCAGAAAATTACACTTTGGTCACGCAACCTTTCAATTATTATAATAAATTTTGGTCGCGAATAATGCATATGAGCTGTAAATATTACGACATCTTCTACAGTTATTTATCCTAATTATTGAGAAATTCAGTGCATTTCAATCATAAACAACGACATCTTCGAATTTCAACAAGGAAATTATATGCAGGAAAGCCAAAATGATGTCTCAGAAAAGGAGTTCCATGTTAACCACATCTCCTTTCAGCCTTCTTGTGGAGGCGGTGCCGCGAATGGTGCCGGTGCTGCGAATGGCGGCGCCGGCGATGCTGCGAATGGTGGTGGCGACGCAAAAGGCGGCGCCTGTGTTGCACCAAAGATACCTGGAAACCAAGTCACAACAAGAAGCTCTTACTGGATTTGAAGGATAAAGAGAAATGCTAAGTCCTCGGCTATGTGAACAAGAGAGAATGAAGCAAAGAGTTTTGTTAATTATGAGAAGAATTAATGGCTAACCACAGAGGAGAAGGTTATCAGGCGGCGGGCGCTCCTTGGCTGGGTTGGGATCAGGATCGTGGACTCGCAAGTACATCTCCTCGCCTAAGTACCAATTCTCAAGGATCTGCGAGCGCAGGTTCCACATGCCCGGGTTGTCGAGGTATGCATATACTGCTGTCCATCCCTTAGGATACACCTAAATCCAGAAGATAGTTAGTTTCAGGGGCAGAGAGAGAGAAAGAGAGAGAGAGAGAGAAACCTGAACGGTGGAGCGCACGACAGGATCGAGTAAATTGTAGGTGTCTCTTGAGGCAGGGGTCCAATCGCCGTCACCAAATCTTCAAATTAACCAAATGATTCAATCAGTTTGGTCCTCTTACACAAGGTGTCAAAAGTAACATTTTAAAGTTCCTACTATAGCTGATTTTTTTGATTTTTCTGTAGAAATGAACTAACTGAAAAATAGTATTCATAAGAATGTGATTCTTACCCAACCACATAGAAGCCGAAACCATCAAGATGCCATGAATCCATGAAATCAATTTCATTCTTGAAAACAATCTCCAGCCAACTCTTATGAACTCCAGTGACCACCGAAGTCCCCAGCGCGGCTTCTTGATTTACAGAGCTAGTTGGGAAGGCATCAAGCTGGTAGACCCCGCTACCGTTCACAAAGTAGTCAGCAAGTTTGAGTGGGGTTGAGGGTGTCATGTAGGAGACATTGTTCACGGTGTAGCAGCGATGGTTATTCAGTTCTGCTTTAGAACCAACCAAGATAAATGTCTTTGAGATATTAGCATGTCTCACGTTGAATGTGCCCTGTGGGTTGGGCCTCGCAGCCCCTGCCGTCATGTTCCACCTTCAAAACCATAGTCAAGAAATAGTTAACTACCTTCATATGATTAAATTTCACCGGACATGAAAAATAGTTGGCATCAAAGCTTCGAATCAATAACTGAAGGCAATACCTTAATTGTTAAATTTTTCGCAATTTAAAGAATTACCATTCTTTCGTTATATTCGTAATTTGATGATGCAGCTAAATTTCATTGGCATAAATAACACATGCTCGAATTTCGTATTTGAGCAAACAATGTTCACTCTTTCCAAGTGAAAGAGATGAGATTTTCTTAGCACACCTAATTTGGCATATATAGGTGAAATTACCTGATTGACCTCGCCTGATCGATGGAGAACTCGCGGTCCAACTGATCAGGCCCCAGCGGAAGGGGTCCACTTAACTGGGCTTGCGACTTCATGTAATGCAGTCTCGCAAGACCATTGATGTTAGGGTAATTGCTAGTATCAATTTGCGTTGGACTAGCCACAATATAATAGTCTGATTCCTGCTGGTTTGCCGTGAATAAAACAGAATACGATTGGCCAACATGAACATCAAGTGAGTCCAGCACAATCTGATCAGTGTAGGATCCTTCAGTCTCCACTAAAGTCATTTGATGGTCCTGAATTCTGAAATTAAAACTCAATGCATTTCCAACATTTGAAATCCTCAAGCGGTATGTCTTCCCTGAAAAGAGAAGAATGGGAAAAGTTAATAATATAAATACATAAAGAAAACAATAGAAATATATAAGATGAGATAATTAACTGCCCTTTTGGCCTGGCTTGTGGAATAACTCCACTTCAAAAGGCATTAGAATTTACAAACCATGTGCTTGACTAGATTTTAAATAAAACTGCAAAGAAAATGTGCTTCTTTCAACTGCTCACAGTCAAATGGAACTCCGCAAAAGCTCCAGATAAACCAAACAAGCCCTACGTACTAATGAATTTTAATAGCTGCTTATCAGTGTATGTGTGGGCATGTATCATTTGAGAAATTACTGCTACTTGGATGAGACATTTTAGCTGCTGTATTTACAATAGTTATACTCACCATTCTCCACTCTAAGGAACTCATATTTTCCTCCCCAAACATTGTTATAAGGGGCCTTTCCATTGATGAGAATGTACCTTGCAGGAATAAGACTGAAATGCTTGCTTGATACAATTTGCCGAACCGCCTGCAGACAGCACTACAAACTAAAGGTCATCCAATTACATATACCTCTTGCACCCTTAGTACCATCTAGCAGTACTGTGTTGGACATAAAAAGGAATCACTTTGATCAACAAAATGACATATCTTAATGTCAAGGTAGGCGGCAACATTCATAGAGTAAATCTAGATAAAAAAGATACAGGTCTTTTCAGAAAATATCTCCAACGAATTTCAGTAACTTATTTTTGTTTTGATTAGACCTGCAGGTCAATTGGCCCGTAGGCTCACATGCTCTGAAGATACTGCCCCGCCCAGTAATCGATACCGGATCCCCAAGGTACCCTCCAGAACTCTTAGCTACTTGGGCTAGAGCTAGATGGTATTAACTAACTCTTTTACTTAACAACACTTACATAGTTAATTGGATAAAGGAACATACCTTGTAAGGAACATTATGCCAATCCCCTACAAGGAGATCAAATTCTGCTTCTGGTTTGGGGAAAGGCACAGCGATCACATTGCGATTGTTGACTCTAATTGGACCGAACCCACCCGCAGCCTTTTGAAATTTGGTCGAGAGGAAATAGAAGAAGCTTCCGATTTGGTCTTTCACTTGAAACACATATGTCCAGTTCCTACCAGGCTCTATGGGACAGTTAGTACCAGAAACTCCATCTTGCCATGAGTTGAGTCTCTGTTGTATGCCGTTCCTGCATAAAATAATCTACAATTTAGTAGGTTGTAGTTCATTTCCCCCCTACCTTTCAAAATTTTAGTAACAGAAAAACCTGGTTTTAATGCAATTGTTGCTTTCATCTTTTAGCCCCACATGAGTATGATTCAAAAAATTTTTCTAAATCTTGGTGATTACGCACAACATTATGGATATATATGAAAAAAAAAATGAATTACAGAAGTCAAAGAACATATATTAGCTACAGAAGGGGCTTGCTATTGCATATGATTTAATTGGCAAATATACAAAAAAAAAAGAAAAAAAAGAAGTGAAGAACAACTTGGAATAGACAGAATTTTCTCAAAAAGTTGGAACGAACCATACATATATAATTGGCCCTTCACTTATAGAAAGCATTGGAGAACATTGTTAATTTACACGGTATAAGAAAAGGAAGTCTTCAATTTCGAAGTCCCATTAAGCTTCTAAGTAAACACTCTATTCATATTCCAGATGTGTTGGGATACGTAAAATGTAATTCATCTTTCTCTAATAATTAAGCTTTTTAAAAAAATACATACCATGTCATGAGCAATGGTTCATCAATGTTATTGAAGATGTTCACATGGATCACGTCATTTGTAGTTGAATTGATGAGGGGTCCGGGGAACATTCCATTAATGGTGATGACCTGAATGAACGAATTTACAGTTTTCGATTAGCAATTTAACACTTAAATACGTATATTATTCTAGACAATATAAGCAAGGAAACGATTGTTACTGTAGAATATACATACTGGTTGATGCATAAAAACAGGTCTAATATTCCAATCAAAGGAGACATTCCACTCAAGAAAGATGTCAATGGCTCCAGTTCCTGTGGCAAGAAGCGCAAGTACTGAACATATTACGAAAATGCATGGAAGGCAACACCCCATGGCTTCGGATAGATTTCTTTGCTTAGAGACCTTCTCATTAGTGCAAAAGGTGCAAGGCCCTTTATGTTCTATATATGCCATCTGCAGTTCGTTCTTTGAGAACTGGTGGAATTCTCCAACAAAAGAGATGATAATAAGCCAAAGGACAAAAAAACACAAGAAACTCTTCCATTCGTTAATAACAATGCAACAATTAGTTAGTCTTCTAGTAAAACCGGCAAATACTAGATAAGCCAATTAAGCCTGTGCTTAGATGAAAGTCACACCTCTTATCTTCTACAATTTCTAGGATAACTAAATACGCAATCTTGTGTAATAAGTCTGTCCACAGTTGGCATTATTCTACACAGAGGAGTATGACACTTTATCGACTAATGACAGATGAATTTCATGGTCTCATCATTAGACAAAATGAGCATGGAGTGGGCGGAAAAGTTGGCTTATTGACAACCTTTCTGATCAAATGTGCCAGCAATGGGAGAAAGCAGGCCTTGCTATGGTAGCATTCTCGCAGTCACTGAGTAGCGATAGTATCACAAGAATTAACAAATTTATGTCTTCTTTTGCACAAGCTGAGCAAGTTCTAAGAGGGGCCAATCTAGATTGAACCAACTAATACACTTCTCTCATTAAATCAACAATCAACTAGCCCCTCAATTTTCTGCAGTGTGTCCCCTCTCCTGAACAACTGCAATTAGGTTCAGATCACATGTCGCAAGTTTTTTTTCTGAACTAACACATACCCACAACATAGCGGAACAGAAGTATAGAACAATACCATAGTTTTACAACCAGAAGATCTGCCAAACAGATAAAATACTTAAATTTAACATAAGGGAATTCACAATGATGAACTGTGCTTCAACTTGAATTCAGAATTGTCCAAGAATTACATTGTAAAGATGGTATAACTAAAAGACAAATGTACTGATCCTTCCAAAGACCGAAGACTGAAGTATTGATCTTTCCAAAGGCATATGCAGCCACTTCTGAAGACAATTTCATATGGATTTTCCTAGGTACAGCTACCAGATACACCCATAGCTTTGAAGTTTCAGCACCTTTCTAGATCATTGATATTCACAAAAAAATATTTAATAAACTAGAGATTGCAGCAGTGATGCACTGTATATAACTTTTCAGCGTGCAATAAGATAATAAAGAAGATTAGAATGCCTAGCAAAATTACAAGTCTTAACAACAGAAAAATCTTAACAAAATTCCATAAATTTTATCATGGATGGGACCAACCACATCTCTGTGCCCATCGAATAGGGAGCCTAGAAGATAGTTCTAAAATGCATTGAAACTAATTCTCTTAAGAAGAAGATGAATATCTCCAAAAGGCAGCTATCTTAGATCCTGAAATAACACAGCCCACAAAAGACACAGTGGAGCAATTAGAAAGTAATCGTTAGAACACTAACCAACAGAAAAAGAGACAGTACTCATGCAACAGAACATCAATTGGCTGAAAATGCTACTAACCTCTCGGCGTAGCTAACCATAATACAATAAGACCTAAATTGTCTACAGAAACAATTTCCAAGGAAATTGAAGCCGAATGTAATTATCTAAAACAGATAATTGGTAAAAGCCCTCCCAATCCCAGCAATACCAAATTGTTCAGCACAATTAGTAGCTCAGGAGCTCGTCTTACAGGTGTTGATCCCATCCTTGCAATCGCTGGTGAGATCATTGAATGTCTCAATCTGCTTCTTCCCCCTCAAAAACACCTCAGTGTCTACTTCCATCCTCATATAACCATCAAACTCCACCGGAACCCCATTATTCAGGTTCTTCATCTCCGTATACCACTCGCTGTTCTCGCCCCACAAGTCCTTGAAGTCATCGAGGAAGTGTGTCGTGTACTTATCCTTCAGAGGGTCAAAAAAGGATGTGCCTGGCTCATTGGTCGCGATGTACAGATGCCTGCCATCATCGATTTTGTTCCCAAGAGTGGCAAGCAGAGCCTCCGGCGAGGTGTCTGCCGCCAAATTGGGCCACAGTGCAGTGTTCTTGGCCTTCTCCCCTCGCACCACATGCACGGCATCGAAATCCCAGTTCATCTTTGATGCGATCCCCGACACTATATCCATCAACCGACGCGATTTCCAGAGGAGGTGCCACGGGCGCTGGATCACCGACTCTGTCTCCCCCTCGCAAACTCGATACCAGTAGTTATCTGGCTCCACCGATCCAAACTTCCTCATAATAAGTGTATCCTTCACTTCAGCGAGCTTCATCGGCGTGACGTGGAAGTCCTCGACGAGGTGGAGGCTGAGCCGGTCCTTTTTCCGCCACTGCGTCCAATCGGCCCAGAACTGGCTGTGATTGAGAACCGAAGCGGAGTCCCTCAAATGCTCGAAATCGAAGTAGAATCGAAAGTCCTTTCCCTCCTCATCTTGCTTAGTCGAAGTATACATGGAATTGAGGCAGATGCTGAGATCCATGACCAGTGTTCGGTTGAGATACTGGGCCTCGCCCAGCGAGCAGAGGAAGCTCCAGAGGTAGTGGTTCATGCTCTTGCAGCGATCGCCGCCGCCGACATAGATGAGGTACCTGCCGCGGCTGAACCCGGACTCGGACTCCACGACGGGGAGGGTGTCGTTGACGGTGTCGCCGACGACGGGGACGACGACGGCGGCGGCGCCGGCGGGCGCGGCCTCGGAGGCGGGAGGCGTGGCCGCTCCTGAAGGAGTTGAGGAGGAGGAGGCCGCGCGGGGGGAGGTAGGTGGAGAGGCTGCAGAGGCAGGGGCGGCGGCGGCGGCGTCGGCTCCGGACGCTGCGGCTGCGGGGCGAGTTGACGCGGCTGGGCCTCTAGAAGGTGGAGTACTACGCGCGGCGGTAGCTCCGGAAGGGGCTGTAGGTGAAGATGGCGAAGCCGTTCGGGCGGGGGCCGCGGCGGCGGCGGCCGCCGTCGACGCTGTACCGCACCGCGAAGGCGGGGTTCCTGCGGTTCGCGCGGCG
Source organism: Ananas comosus (assembly GCF_001540865.1). NCBI lineage: Eukaryota > Viridiplantae > Streptophyta > Magnoliopsida > Poales > Bromeliaceae > Ananas > Ananas comosus. Next base: position 2,673,374 of record NC_033645.1, read on the forward strand.
GAAGATGTTCCTGATGGCGGCGAAGCTGTAGCGGGCGAGGGGGTTAACGTGGATGAGGCAGCGGTTCTAGCCGCTGATGGTGAGGCCGCAGTTGCGGGCGTTCTTCTTCTTGTTCTTCGGGGCGGGGCCGTCGGGGGGGCTGCGGCTGCCGAAGCCGGGCGCCTGGCGGTCTAGCCGGNGTGGTTCATGCTCTTGCAGCGATCGCCGCCGCCGACATAGATGAGGTACCTGCCGCGGCTGAACCCGGACTCGGACTCCACGACGGGGAGGGTGTCGTTGACGGTGTCGCCGACGACGGGGACGACGACGGCGGCGGCGCCGGCGGGCGCGGCCTCGGCCGATCTGGCGGTCCGCGGGCCGAAGCCGTCGGCGTCGGGGGGGCTGCCGGGGCGGGGCTTCTTGTTCTTCTTCTTGCGGGCGTTGACGCCGGAGTGGTAGTCGCCGATCTTGGCGACGGAGTAGGTGCAATTGGGGGAGCGGGCGATGTCGAAGCGGCGGTAGTCCTTGTAGAAGGCGGCGCGCTTGGCGTCCTTGGGGCGGAAGCGCCACGCCATGTCGCAGCTGCCGCCGGCGGCGGCGGCGCCGGGGGCGGGCTTGCCGAAGCGGTAGAAGTGGATGTCGGGGAAGGCCTCGATGGCGGCGCGCATCATGAGGTGGAAGATCTCCGGGTCGGCGCAGTTGAGCGGGGCGTCGGCGTCGCAGGCCTCGGCTGCGGCGGCGGCGGCGGGGACGGAGACGTCGGAGAGGTGGATGGAGGGGGGCGCGCCGGAGGAGGAGGAGTTGAGGAAGTCCTCGCCGGTGCGGAGGGCGGAGGAGTCGTCGGCGGGGAGGGTGGAGGAGGAGGTGGTGGAGGTGAGGAAGGAGGTGAGGGAGCGGGAGGGGGAGGAGTTGGGGCGGAGGAGAAGGGGGTCGTCGGGGGAGTAGGAGGCGGCGAGGAGGGTGAAGGCGAGGACCCCGAGCACGAAGAGCGCNCGCCCCCCCCGCCGCCCCAGACCCCGCGCCCCGAGTGCATTTGTCCACTGGAGGGAGGGTCGTGCACAGTGTGGAGTGAAAGCAAGGAGAGAGAGCGATGGGCTGTTTGGATCTGAGGAGTCGGTTAGATCTGGTGATTTAGAAAGGAATCGAGCCGACACTTTCAGTGTTTTTTTTTATCTTCTTTTCCCCCTTCTTCGGTTTATTAAACAATTATCTATTCCATGGTTTTACTGAGGGAGGTGGCACTGCAGTGTTTAGACGATCTAATTATCTATGCCATGGTTTTATTACTGATCACTAATGCCTAGTTACGCACTCCCTTGCTTAACTTTTAAAATATAAAAAGTATTTTCAAATATTTTTCAGTAAGATAATAATAATTATTATTGGCAGAAAAATACAATACTCTCTGTATATATTATTATAAGATAAACTTTTACATAATACACCCCATAATCTAAAATTTTATTTTTAAAAATTTTAATACTAAAATTAACATAACAAGTGAATAAATAAAGCCATTTGAAAGACTAGAATGTAGAATTTTATACATAATTTATGTTTATATAGGTGCACAAGTAGTATTACTCTTCATAGGGTTCGTTTAGCTCGCGTATCTGTATTAAATTATTGATTTTTTTTTTTTTTACATTTTATACCGTTTCGGTAATGCTGGTTATTTCTTAAAATATGATTACAAATTTGGTCAGACAGGTAGGCCCCGATTTTGTTGTCCGTGGGCCGTGGCTCCTGGGCTCAATGTTTCAAGTTTTCAGACCGTGACATGTCCTGGCTACACGTTAGGCCACGTGGTAGAGATTATATGATTATCAAAAAATTTTACTTAACTATCCTTTTTTATAATAATTTTTTTTGATAGAAATAGAAATAAAAGGAAAAACTTCAAAAATCCCCCTGGGATTTCGTAGTTTCTTACTTTGCCCCCCTGTGGTTTAAAATGTACCAAATTGCCTCTCTGTGGTTTCGTTTTTATATTTTCAGTAGTTTTTTTGTTAATATTTTATTAATTATATACAAAATACTTCAAATACCCATCTAGATTTATCAAATATTCACTTTAGTACCCTTTAATTTTAACTTTATCACTGATTTAAGAAAAAAAATTAATAAAATTGATAAGAAAAAGAGAAAAAAGAAACCATAGGGGGGCAAATTGATACATTTTAAACCATAGGAGGACAAAGTGAGAAACTACGAAACCACATGGGGTTTATTGAAGTTTTTCCGAAATAAAACTCTAGAGCAATTAAGTGTAAACAATAGTTACATGCCACAAACAATACCTTTTTTCTTTTTTCTTTTTTCCTACCGTCACGTGCCACAAACAATACTTTTCCGAAGTGTTCTAGTCACCAACTCGTAGAAGTTTGAAAATCAGTAAATATTCTAATAGTAACGACTGGTGCTGAGATATGATTCTAAGTAGCGCCAGCATTACTAACCATAGAATGACTACATGCATCTCAGCCCTCAAGGCACAGCTCTCCTCCTTCAAAACTAGACTAGGACCGAACAGTGTGCATTGGCGGTAGAGCCCTTACGACTGTTTAGTGTGAAGTCAATGTATTCGGCACTGTGTGACGGGAGGACAAGGGACGGGCGTAGCTGCAAAATTTGGAAGCTCTGCATACCATTAAAAGTTAAAGTATTCTACTAGCTCGTCCTAAAAAAGAGACCTCTTACTGTAGAAAATTTATTAAAAAAAGGATGGATAGCAACATTAATTACGTGTTGCGTAGATCTGATGTGGAAACAGTAGACCATCTTTTTTCTCAATGTGTATTCTTCAAATTTCTTATGGTGATGTCGTTGGAGGATGTCCAAACAGGAGATTTGGGCGAAGCTGTGCATATTGTTTGGGACATATGGTGAGAAAGGAAGGGGTCACAGTCCATGAGCGATGGTTTATCTGGACTAATAGCCTGTTGGGGTGGGTCATCTGAGAGATCAGGAATGGTGTTACTTTAGGAGGAATCAGACTGATTCAATCCGTGGTTGCTATAAGGTTAAACAACTGACGTCCGTGTAGAAGAAACTTTGCCCTGTGGAGAGATACTGATTTTTTTTTTTTTTCGTCTTAGCCCTACTTTTCATCTCCCTAGAGGCCTTGTTGTCTCACCCATGTAGCTAAGTTCATCTCCTGAATGAATAAAGCGGGTAGTGTGCTATCTTTTTTCTCAAAAAAGAAATTGAGTGCTATTCAATAATAATAAAAAACAGATGTATTTAACTTAATTGCATTTTTTACAATTCGTTTCTAACAAAATAACCTTTATTTTCCTTTTATCCTCCACCGCTACAGTCTTCTTCTTCTTCATGATTTTTCTTTTTAAAAAAATCACAGCCAATTACTTGACATTTTTTTTTAAAAAAATATTTATGGCTATGCTACCACAGAAAGAAAAAATTAAATTTATAAAATAAAATATTTTTATCATTTTGTTATATAAATATAATTTTGTACAATTTAGTAAATATTTTTTAAAAATATATTTAAATAATATTTTATTATAGAATACTATATTCTGCATTGACATAAAAAATAAAGCCAGTGCCACGTAGACAAATACTACTTGTGTGTACATCAATTTAGGTGGCGCATATCTTACAACACTCAAATCGAGGATTAAGATTTTTTTATTAAAAAATAGAATGTGATTAGTATGAAACAAAATAATTTTGAATAATAATATTATATAATATATAAATCAAAAATCGAAAATTAACTCACATGCTGCATTAGTTGACTTCGTGCAACTCGGTATTTTGATCTGGCATTTGATTCGAGGTGTCAGAGAGTCGCAAGGACTTTGGGCTCTATAGAAAATTTTCCCTAAAAAGTTAAAAAAGTACAAAATTTACTTCAACTAAGACTCATCTTAAATTGACTATTGAACATTTCAAAATTTTAATTGTAATCTCCAATCGTTCAATTTATCTCATATGAGTCGGTCAACATTTTTTGGACTTTAAATTTGGAGGACATAGTTTATCTCTACAGATTTAATTAATATATATTTTACAATTTTCACAATATAAACTTATTAAAATAAATAATTAGTTTAAATTTTAAAATTAAAGTACTGTTTACTGACTAAAATTAAATAGATTGAAAGATTGAATAGTAAAATTTAAATTTTTAAAAATAAATTGTCACCTTTTATGGCCCACGGGTGGTTTATGACACATGCCTTACTAGTTCGGCCCCAATAAAAGCTAATTCACGCTAGAGAGAATATTTTCCGGGCCCATGAGGATCCGGGTCGGGTTCGTTCTGATCGAGCCCAAATCACCCTCGCTCCCCCGACCCCAAACCCGATACCATTCTATGCGGGCGCTCGCATGGAAGAAGTCATTCTTCGGGTGAAGAAACGGTTTCCATGTTTCGGTCCCACTTCCGTTTTGAACCGCCCCAGACACGCTCCTTGAATACAAGTCTTCGAGTCTTCCTCATTCGTCGTTCTTCGCACCTCACTTCCCCCACCTCGTCTCTTCCACCGAAGTCCACTTCCACGCGCGATCCGAGGACGAAACCCCATTTATCTCGACGAGGATCGCTCCTCCTCTTCTTCGTCACCTCGCGAGATCGAGATCTCCCGATCCTCCCGATCCCTTCTCGCCCGATCGTTTAATCGATCCGTGAGGTAACGATCCGAGCTCTCTTCACGATCCCATTGTCGTCTCCTAGCTCTTTCTCTTGCTAAATTTTGATCTAAATCAAGTGTCTAGCTCTTAAATTTGCTTGATACGATTCAGACGTTTTGTTGAGATTATCTTGTTCCTGTTTGTTTCATTTGACACCATGGATTATGATCTAGGATCGGTGTTAGATTCAAGTGGTTTCTATATTATATACTACTTTAAGCGTGGTGATGATGAGTTTATTGATTTAGTCCTGTTTAAGTTCATAATCTTATGCAATTGTGTCAGTTGTTGTTTGTTCATGTTTTTTTTTTTTTTTTTTTTTTTTTTTTTTTGACATGATGTGTAAAACTTGTACTTAAACATTATCATTTCTCTGTTAATCATGCTCTGAGTATGATAGTTGTGTTTCATCCTGTGAAACACTTGGTTTTGTTCCTTGATGGACGAATATATGTATATTTTTTTTACGAAGATAATGATTGTACTTGTTCGTGTTTCTGGTAATGAACTATCTTCCATCACATTACTACTATGGTGCTTACTGTTTGACATGTCAATGCATGAAATTATGTATTCTTTCAGTGATCAGTATGGGCGACAAAGATGTTAATGGGAGCTCTACTATCAATGAGCTATTATCCATGGTCTCTTATGATCAATGGGTTTTAGTCAATCCCTCTGGAGTGCGCCCATCGGGTCGTTATAAGGTACGAGTATTTCCTTCATGAGTGTGCCAGTAGTGCATATCATAGTGGTGTTACTTGGTTTTTTGGTTTTTATAGTTCCTTTTCCTTTGTATGCTGTGACTTAATAGAATGCTCCCTGCTTTGATCTTCTTCAGCTAATATTACTACGTCCACTAGAAGCTAGGTTTTCTACTCTTCCATTTCTACTTTAGTGTCAGGATATAATATTCTGTACGATTCAATGCTAACATTTTCTCTCTTTCAAATACAATAGCATGCAGCTGAAGTGGTCGAGGACAAGCTCTATGTGATTGGAGGGAGTCGCAATGGCCGTTATCTAGCTGACGTTCAGGTTACATATACTAACTGAATCTTTAATACAGTGTCTCTTTTTATAGATGACTAGACATGACAACTTTCGCAGGTTTTTGATATCAGAAGTTTGGAATGGTCAAATATAAGTGCAAACATGGATACAAAATCTACTAAATCAGATAGTTTTGTCTCAGATCAAGCCTTTCCGGCATCTGCAGGGCACAGTTTGGTGGGTTTCTTTTTGTTGAATAATCGCAAACACTTGATTAGTTGCAGCCATTTTATTTGTTGTTGATGTTAATACATTCACTGAGTTCACCTGTCCTAGTTAACTCAGCATTGTTACATTGAACAGGTTAAATGGGAAAATAAGCTTGTGGTTGTTGCTGGGCATTCCAAGGAATCATCAGATACTGTCAGAGGTCTATTTCCAACTGTAATGCATCGATATACTTCTATCTATTTAGGCTGACTGCGAAAAAGAATTTGTGGATGACAATGGTCTCTTCATTTGCTACAAAAAATAGCGTCTTAAATTGTTCGAGGCTACTATTGTAAATTTGTAATGTATCTCCTACTAAATTACATGGAATGCAGTTTGGTTGCTCGATTTAGAAACAAACAGCTGGTCTGCTGTAGATACCTCTGGAAAAGTTCCGGTAATTTCTAATCTCTGCTTCTCAACATTTAATCAATCACGGAACATCAATTTTCACTTCTCTCTGAAAACTTGAAAGCACGAGGAGGAGTTGCCAATTCAAAATCAAGTGAATATTCAAGTGCAAAAAAAAGGGACATAACACAAAATATTGTGAAACATTGAATATTTGATTTACCTTTTGTGAACCAGAAAGCACGAGGAGGGCAATCTGTGACATTGGTTGGATCTAGGCTTATCATGTTCGGTGGAGAAGATAACAGTAGGAGGCTGTTGAATGACCTTAATATTCTGAACTTGAAGACCATGACTTGGGACTTAGCAGAAACCAAGTAAGGTTTAGTTGTTAAAACTTGTTCTAGCAACAGTTACGCTAGGGAAGGTTTCTAAGTTCCAGGAAGATCTCTTAAGTTCCATATTTCCTAGTAATTGCACAGGAAAGCAGCTCCAGCACCCAGATTTGATCACACAGCTGCAATGCTTGGGAACCAATATCTTCTAACATTTGGCGGTTCATCTTATTCTACTTGTTTCAATGATCTGCACATACTTGACTTGCAAACTGTAAGTCGAAATTTGTATTCATCCTTTTGTTCTATGTCATTCCATATACGCGATTACTAAGCAACAGGTTGTGGCTGCTTGCATTGTAAATCAAAATATGATATATCAAAGTTCAAGACCTTTCATGAACTTAGAACTAGCTAATCAATTTTGTGAGATCTTATAGAAGAATGATGTTTCTAGGCTTTTCAGTTCTTAAGTTGAGCTTAATCTCTTCTACAAATGTTGGAGCTCTTTTCTTTTTCCCTTTATCTTTTTTGTTTTCTTGAAATGTTTGTTTCCTATTTATTAATACTTAATTGCATTACAGATGGAGTGGTCTCAACTAGAAAGTCAGGGTGCATATGTGACTCCCAGGGGTGGTCATGCTAGCACCATAATTGATGAGAAATGGTACATAGTTGGTGGTGGAGACAACAGAAGTGGTAATTATGTTTGCTAATCAGTCTCACTAGTAGCAGTGATGAGTTTGTTATTCAGTTTTTCTGTTGGTTATAGTATCTTGTAAAATTCTAACAAAAAGAAACTTTTCACAGGTGCTATTGAGACCGTTGTTTTGAACACCTCCAAGTTTGTGTGGTCAGTGGCCACGAGCGTAATGGAACGACATCCACTTGCTAGCGAGGTTCCTAATGTAGCCTTCTGAATTAATTAAGAGTGAACTTTGTAGTTACATAAATTGTTTGTTCACTAAAAGAAAACATTGAAGAAATATAGTATGCCAATATCTACATTTTTTTTCAGCTTAATTTCAGTTCATTAATCTTCCTTCTATGAACATATTGCTAGTGAAAATGTGTGCATTCGCTCAAATTTATTATTCTGAACTAATCATATGCGACTGTTCAATTGGACGAAAGAATTTACTTTATAAAAGCAGCAATTCATGTTATGATCAGCACCACAGTACAAATTGCATCAAAAGTAAACTTGTTTTTAGTATAGATATCTGTGTAACTTTATTTCATCAGTTCTTTAAGTTGGTTGATGTTGATTCGTATTTCAAGTATCTTCATGGATTTTTGTTGTTTAACAGGGCCTCGCCCTTTGCTCAACTATCGTAGATGGAGAAAAGATTTTGATGGCCTTTGGTGGTTACAATGGGAAGTACAGCAATGAGGTATGGATAGCACAAAAATTGCACTGTCTAAATAGTGTCTCTATATTTAATTTGTTTTGTTCTGTTTTCTACCACAATAATAATGAAACATTTTCCTGCAGCTTTTTGTCATGAAACCAAAGCCAATAAACTCATTGCAACCTCGGCTTCTTCAATCACCAGCTGCAGCTGCTGTATCAGCTTCTGTCACTGCTGCGTATGCTGTAAATACAGCTGCTGACAAAAGCATTGAGATTAAGCATCCAGATGAATCAAATATGAGGGGAGTTCAATTCGAGAAAACTCTCAACATTGAAATCAAAATTGATGCACTAAATGCAGAAAAGAAGATTCTAGTGTCTAGAATTGAAGATGCAAGAGATGAAAAATTGAGACTAAAGTACAATCTCGAAGAGATGAACAATTCATATGACGAATTGGTAAAGGTAAGTATTCATCCTGGAACAGATATTTGTTGATTATTGAAGCTTCTGATTGTTTTTGTATTGCTATTGATCTAGGAACTTCAATCAGTGCGAGGGCAACTGGCTGCTGAGAGTGCAAGATGTACCAAACTAGAGGTTCTGGACTCTGTTCTTTTTCAGGGTGGGGGGGGGGGTGTTTGGCTAATTTGGGGCCTCTTGAATTTTATAGGCTAATTTTTAAATTTTTGTATTCAATTTGTGCAGGCACAAATTGCACCAGCCAAGAAAAGGTTGGAGTCACTTAGTTCCCTCGAGCAGGAGCTTGAAGCCCTACGGCGTGAAAAATCTCAAGTAGAAGAAGAAATAGCTGTTGCTCAGAGGCAAAGGTCTGGAGGTATTTGGCAATGGCTGACGGGAGCAGAAAACAACCTTGAAGAGTAGACACTAGATAGTAAGTTAATATTTCTGTACTTTGCCCATGCGCTATTTTTTTGGTCATTGATGCTGCTGAAACCTTCTAATTATCTGGTTCCCTGTTTCCCCTGCATTTTTCTGAAATTGAGGGCCACAATGCAGGAAACTCCTTCAATAATTATCATGACTTTCGCTTTGTTCTCTCAAAAAAATTGTTTTCACATTAGCTCCATAAAATTCTGAAACCTTCTTTTGCCCTATTAATATATGAGGAAAGTGATAGATTTTACCTAATGGAACAGTAACAGGGAGGCAAAGTAATGAAACCTGCTACTTTAAAAGGGTAATATATAGGTTTCAAAATCTCAGGGGGCAAAGTTGAAGTATTATAGTGGGTTTCCTGCAATTAAACAATCAAATTATGTATTTTTCTTGTCCACTTGATTACATAGAACGGTCTTGTGACCAGTACATTCTAGGAGTAAAGAACTAAAGCCAGGAAGTAATTTGTTCTTCCATTCCTATATCTCTTGCAATAAATAAAAGTTGAGCAGTCATGGGGATGACATAGTGGATACCAGCCTAACATCCATTTGCAAGACAATGATACTCTGATTTCTGTATAATTATCAACTGAAGCACTAACTCCATGACATTTTGACCCATAGGACAATGGTATGATTTATCTCTTGAGTATTATATTTAACATCAGGCACATACTGCTGCTGCTGGAGGGACTTGTATGAAGAAGGAAGATGCTACAATTTCGAAGTGATGGCCTGTTGGTTTTGAGCCACCAATTGCTTCCTTAATATCTTTCCGGCTGCTGACCTTGGGATACTTTCTATGAAGGCAACCTTTCTGATCTTCTTATAGGGAGCCACCTGATACGTATTCCAGAACACAATGGATAAGATATTTAGTTATTGGCAAAATATATTTATAACAATTTATAGATATACACCAAATTGAGGGATAAGGAAAAGAATAAGTGTTTATTCATTGTCTGCAATAATATGATTCTCAGTTCATACAGATTTTTGTATACTGATTTATAGGCTACTGTGAGAAAAAACTGTTGTGTATTCAAAATTATTCTCTTCTTCAAAAAGCTCAACCATCGAATTAGTTGCTTCTTTTTTCCTAGAATAAAATGTGAGTAGTAGTTGGTGCAAGAATGGAGAAGAACCTGAGAAGCAATGAATTGAATGACTCCATCGGTTGTAAGTCCACTTTGAGGTGATTTGACCACATAAGCCATAGGTACTTGCCCTGTTTCCTCATCTTCCAGCCTATATATTTTTCGTCAAATAATGAAGAAATTTACTGTTTATTTTTGTTGATTACTTTTGTGATGATTATATACTGCTGCGAAGATAGGAGGAGAAACTCACGGGACTACTGCAGCGTCAACTATATGAGTATGTGTGAGCAACAGGGCTTCCAACTCTGCAGGAGCAACCTGTAAGCAGCTCAAAAAGATCTCAATTAATAAATCTATCGGCCTAAACCCTCCTTATTTGTCGAATATTTACTGCACGTGTGGATTAAAATTTTGTGGTGGCAGAAAACTAGTAGTTTAGGATTTATTGAAATAGTCGCTATTGCTTCTCGAATAGCTCTACTTTCTTGGAGGTAAAATGTTTTGATAGTCCCTATAAACAATTCAATTACTGCAAGCTAGTCCCTACACTTCTTTAAATGGTCATGAACTAATCAGCAGCGTGTGTGTAAGGTGAGGAACTAAATGTTCACGTACCGAGACTAGTTTGGGACGTTTCCCTAGGCTGGTAAAACAACAACAAACTTGTCGTGCGCACCTGGTAACCGTTGTGCTTGATGAGCTCCTTTAGCCGATCTACGACGTACAAGTACCCATCCTGGTCGACGTACACCAGATCCCCCGTCCTCAGCCACCCGTCTCCGACCAGAGCCTCCGCCGTGGCCTCCTCGTTCCCCAGGTATCCCTTCATCACGGTGGGCCCCCTCAGCCACAGCTCCCCCCTCATCCCAGGTCCCAGCTCCTCTGCCGCAGGCCCTACCACCTTTGCTTCCATCCCCGGCAGCAGCCTCCCCACCGCTCCTGCTTTCGCTGCCACTGCAAATGTAGCAGCCCCGCCGCTCTCCGTCAGCCCGTACCCCTCCCTCAACTCCACCCAAGGAAACTTCCTCCGGAACTCCCTCCCCGCTGCCGCACCCAGTGCCGCTGCACCCGTCCCCACCCTCCTCAGCCCCGACATGTCGTACCCTGATCCACTGCCACTGTATCGGGCTATTGCCGACACCACAGGCGGCACTGCAGGGATGTTGGTCACCCCGTGTGCTGCCACCGCTGCCATCGCTGCCCCAAGCTCGAACCGCGGCATCACTACAGTGGTCGCCCCTGCCGCTGGCAGCCCTAGCGCAAAGAATGCCAGGCCATATATGTGGGACATCGGGACGAATCCCAGGTACACATCAACACTGTCCCTCGCCGGCACGCTTGCCTCCGCCACCCATCGCACCATGGCAGTGATCGCGATGAGGTTGCCGTGCGTCAGCACCACCCCTTTGCTCGGTCCTGTCGTCCCCGACGAGTAGAGCACTGCCGCCACATCGGATTGGGCAGTCTCTGGATGCGGGGCTGCCATTGGGTCGCCATCCTCCATAAGCTCCTCCGCCGAGAGGGGCCCGTCGGAGTCTGGGGAGCGGGTGGTGAGGAGGATGGGGATGTCAGCAGCGGCGGCCTTGTGGGCCTCCTCCGGTGCCACGATGGCAAACACGGCGCCGGAGTCACGGGCCTGGCGAGCGACCTCGGCGGCGGTGTTGAGGGGATTGGCGGTGGTGATGACCGCGCCAGCAGCAAGGACGCCGAGGATGATGGCAGGATAAAGCACTGAGTTGGGAGATAGAACAAGGACGACGTCGCCACGGCGGAGACCGAGGCCATGGTGGAGGGCGGCAGCGAGGGAGAGGGCAGAGCAGCGGACATGAGAGAAGGTGAGACAGCGTCCGGTGACAGAGTCGATGAAGGCAGGCTTATCGTCAGCGATGCCGGGAGAGGGGAAGAGGGAGAGGACGAAGGTGGCGGCATCGAGGGCAAGGTCAGCGGGGATCCGGTGGCGGGGGCCGAGTCGGTGGAGGGAGCGGTAGATGCTGGAGCGGCGGCAGAAGCCGCTCCGGGGGTCGTAGTCGGCGTCGTAGACCGGATTGGATTCTTCTTCGAAGGATTCGATGGAAGCCATTGTCTGCGAGAAGGGCAGGAGATGAGGCGGGGGTTTTAACGAAGTTTTAAAATGGGCGGGGGCGGAGTTGGCAGGGTCGGGGATGGCTTTGGAGAGTCCGTTTGGCAAGTTGTCGGATATAGAGATTTGTCGTTAGTAGGTTGGCGGGTAGTCGCTAAGATGTTTAATTGAAGGGCCGCCCCGTGCGTGCGATGCCTCACACCATCGCGTGCTTCGTGTTTTTTTAAGTAGACTAGCAGGTAAATTCGCTGCATAAGTTGCATGGCCTGCAGCATATTCTGTCCATCGAGATGGCTTGGCAGTCTTATCTTTGCTAGTGCAGCCTTTCTCCGAGCTAGATTGATGATCAAAAGTTCGTGAGAAGAATTTGCTTGCCTAGCTGACACATGACTTGACCAGTTAATCATTTCGCTCAAAATTTTGATCATGCGTAATCACGGAACTAAAAACATCTCCGATTAGCTAAAACTAAAGGTTCAAAAGTAGATTGCGACGAAATTATTATTTAAGCGGTGAATTTCAACATTTTAAGAAAAATATTTGGAACTTGATTGTTTCCCGGTCTCCAGAAGTTAGTGGCTGTAGATTCACTTTTAGGCTCGAGTAGAAAACCCAAGTTTGGGATTAAGCCTCTGAGGCCTGAGATTGTAAAGAGGGGTGGCGACGTGACTCCAAAATTGTTGTTGCCATAATGCTATGCTTAATTGCAGGAGCGCTCCTTAAGCGGAGAGCTTGATCTTGATCTGGACCGTTCATCAATCTAAAACTTCGTGTTTTCCTTTGATTTGTGCCGAATTTTGATTAGAGCTAACGCTTCTAAAAAGCCAAACCGCGTAGGAATTGTCGTTTCATGCAAAAGAGAACGGCTTCCTCCCTAAAGCCCCCATGGCCACCAATCCCTCCAAGCCCCTCATTTCATGAAACTTATTACTGTGAATAGCAAAAGCAACACGTACTCTAAACATAGCAAACACTTAAACAAATTACCATTGCATGGACAACACATAAATAGATCCACAACATGGATGCATGGTTTAACAGAGGCTCATTTGCTACATTAACAGCAATTATTTCTTCTCCTCCTCCTCCTCCTCCTCCACGATGGCCGTGCTCTCGTATTCCTTACTTCCCTTGTTGTCGATGCTTGTGCTCTTTGTGCTTGGTTCTGGATTCGGCGAGGCGCAAGGCATTGTTAATGCACGCGGGATTCATCCCCGCGGCCAAGTTTTGCCTCATTTTCCCGTCAAACACAATCACGGCAAGTTCATGGCCGGTCCGTGGAACTTTGCTCATGCCACCTTCTATGGAGGCTCTGATGGCTCCGAAACAAGAGGTAACATAACATGAGCTTAATTTCTTTCTAATGAATTGCATAGCAATCACTCTGCGTCTTACAGCGTAGCTAGAAAATATATATGTACAGGAGGAGCATGCGGGTATGAGGACACGGTGAGCCAGGGCTACGGGCTGCAGACGGCGGCGCTGAGCGCGGCGCTGTTTAACAACGCCGAGACATGCGGTGCGTGCTTCGAGATCAAGTGCGTCGACGACCAGCAGTGGTGCAAGCCCGGGCAACCTTCGATCGTCGTGACGGGGACCAACCACTGTCCCCCGAACTACTACCTCCCGAGCGACAACGGCGGCTGGTGCAACCCCCCTCGCACCCACTTCGACCTTGCCATGCCCGCGTTCCTCCAGATCGCCGAGTACAAGGCTGGAATCGTCCCCGTCACCTATCGCAGGTAACAAAAATGTCCATGGAAACTGGAATGTATGAGTTATACATATACATGTACATGTAAATATTTCTTCAAAAATATGCGCGCGCGTATGGTGTTTCAGGGTGCCGTGCAGAAAGGAAGGTGGGATAAGATTCACGATGAAAGGGAACCGCTACTTCAACCTGATCCTGGTGTGGAACGTGGCCGGGGCCGGGGACGTGCACGCGGTGCTCGTAAAGGGAAACAAGCTAGGGTGGACGGCGATGACGAGAAACTGGGGCCAGTACTGGCAAACCTCCGAGGACTTGACGGGACAGTCTCTTTCGTTTCGAGTTATCACCGGCGATCATCGGAAGTCCACCTCCTGGCACGTCACGCCGCGGGATTGGCAGTTCGGACAAACCTACCAGGGCAAGAATTTCAGATACTAGCTAGCAGTTTCCAACTTTGCCTGCAGATTGTCGCACTCGCACTCGCACTCGATCTCAGCAACTAGGAATTACTGTAAAATCCTCAAAATTTAGCATTTCATAGGTTAATTTGTTTTGTAACTTGGGTGATGTTGTTTCACTCAATTAATTTGTATGCAATCGTGTCCCTTCCTGTGCTTAATTGTGTGCGCGTGTGAATCCCCTATCTTACTTACCCTTATGGGATGCATATATCATGCAAGGAATTTCACACTTCAAATTGTAGCTAGTGAGTTAGTTTCACATAACAAATAATTTGTAGCAGTGCCAGTGAGTAAACATTTTATAGTTGAAATCCAGCACATATCTGATATTTGCAATCTAGCTTAATTATCAACTATATTTAGTTTTTAAGGCACCCAAATTAAGCATTCTCAATATGCAATATATACCAAATTAAATTTTCTTTTGTAAAACAAATCTCTTATTAGTAGTGAGATACTCCGAGTCTCTGCTTCCATGTCGGGTCTATAGACCGGGACCACGAAAATAAGCTACCCCTCCGTCGCTCCAACCAATGAGGTTTGGATCATCCTGTTGCGCCACGTGTCCTCCTTCGCGTCCTTACACCAACACATATATATAGTCCCAATCCGAAGCCAAAACCAACTCCCCTCTCCTTCCCCCTCTCCCTCTCCCTTCGCTCTCACTCCACTCCCCTCTCCCTCTCTTCCTCGCCTCCTCCGCTTCCTCCATGGCCGTGGCCGAGATCTCCCCCTCCTCCTACGCTAAAACCCTACACTCCGACCTCTCCTCCAAACCCTCGAACCCTCTCCGCGCTCGCACCTCGCGTTGCCGCTCCGCCGCGCTCCCACCTCGCCCGGCGCCCACAATCCGCTGCTCCGTAGCTCCCAAGTAAGGAAGGTTCTTTTTTTAATCATGTTCTTGCCTTTAACGGCTAATTTGTGCCTAATATCTCGCTATTTAACTCTAATTTAGTTTGATTTTGTGGTGGTGGGTCGCAGCCAAGTGCAAACCCTTGTTTCCCCTGCAGTTCCCACCGGCGCGGCGAGCAAAAGAGAGTGCTTTGGGGTTTTTTGCACCACGTACGATCTTAAAGCGGTAAAGCCCTAATCTTTGTGGTTTTTTACTTCTTTTGGATGAAGGAAAAAACGTTTAATCGCCATTAATTTTAATTCGTAGTTAACTCAAAAGATGATATCTAATCTTTTAATGAGAAGTTGTAGCTTTACTCTCAGTAAAATTCCTCGAAGTTAGGTTTTTGTCAATGCTTCATGGTGTTGGTGGTTAAACAATCCGGGATCGAGATATTATGTAGTTCTGTATGCTGATATAGTTGCTTCTGATTTGGTGTAGGATGAGAAAACAAAGTCATGGAAGAGTTTAATTAACATTGCAGTATCTGGTGCAGCTGGAATGATATCTAATCATCTACTTTTCAAAGTAAGGAATACTTTATAAAACGTTCTTTTCATTGTTGATGCCATCTAGTTCACTATTTTTTTGCTATACATTTTAGCTTCCGTAGCATTCTGATCGATATGTAAAAATATATCCTCTCTATGTTAATATACATCATCCCGTGCAAAGACGAACGGTTTGGGCAGTCTCAAAATTGAGTTTCATTTCACAATTTTACTTGTGAAAGGGAAAAACTTGATCGAAGAATGTTTGATCTTCCCTTTTATTCCTGTAGCTTGCTTCTGGTGAGGTTTTCGGACCGGATCAACCAATAACCTTGAAGTTGTTGGGCTCTGAAAGATCATTTCAAGCTCTTGAAGGTATGTGTTCTTTTCTTTATGAAATTAAGCTACTATTAGGAGAGGAAGTTAGTTGTTAGTCATGTAATTCATTAACCACGCAGGATCGCGCAGCAATTCTGGAGGGATTTTCTTGCATGATTTTTCTAACCTTCTTTTCAAATTACAAATTCAGGGGTGGCTATGGAGTTGGAGGACTCTCTTTACCCTTTGTTGAGGGAGGTAAGCATAGGCATCAATCCATACGAGGTGTTTCAAGACGTCGAATGGGCACTTCTAATAGGGGCAAAGCCACGAGGTCCTGGAATGGAGCGAGCCGGCTTATTAGATATTAATGGGCAAATTTTCGCTGAACAGGTGCTTTCTCGAAATAACACATCTGCTTATTTATATAAGTAGAAATTTAACGCATGATCTTTATTTTTATTCTAAATTTTATTTTCTAATATGAGCCGAAATTTCAGGGAAAAGCACTCAATGCTGTGGCCTCCCGTAACGTCAAAGTTATAGTTGTGGGGAACCCATGCAACACAAAGTATGAACTGTATAGAAAAACTTATAATTCCATGAATTTTAACTCTTTTAGGGCATTTTGTTGTCGTGTCTTAGTTAAATATTGCCTTTGCCAATTCACAACGAATATTTTATGCAGTGCATTGATTTGTTTGAAGAATGCACCAAATATACCTGCAAAGAATTTTCATGCCTTAACGAGGCTGGACGAAAATAGAGCCAAATGCCAGGTAGTTTCTATCCTTCTTTTTCATTATGATTAGGTTCTGCTGTTTTGCGGACATACTAATAGGGGTGATAAGTGGTCTTATTTCATGTGTGAATTTTCGCAGCTAGCCCTCAAAGCAGGTGTATTTTATGATAGAGTATCGAACGTGACAATCTGGGGGAACCACTCAACAACGCAGGTTGCGCTAATACTAAACTGCTAAATTTACATTTCTGTTTTGTTCTAGATGGAAGTCTCTTTGTATTGATCAACATACATGTTGAAGGCAAGTGCTGCTTTTTAACTCAAACAGGTTCCTGATTTTTTAAATGCCAAAATCAATGGCATTCCTGTTAAAGAAGTTATCAAAGATACCAAGTGGTTAGAGAAAGACTTCACTGAAAATGTTCAAAAGGTACATGCATACCACATTATCACTACAAGGCATACTAATTTTTTTTGGTCATGTTTTTGCCTGTGGAAGCACAATAGAAGTCCTTTATCTTTTTTACAATGTAAAATGATTTTCAACATACAGCGCGGAGGAGTGCTTATTCAGAAGTGGGGCAGATCTTCAGCTGCATCTACCGCTGTTTCTGTTGTTGATGCCATACGGTCCCTGATTATTCCCACTCCAGAAGGCGATTGGTTCTCCTCAGGGGTAAATTCATGACAGACAGATCTTCTTGTAGGTAGTTTTAATTTTCAAGTTGTTCTAATTAGAATACCAGCTTCTGTCTTCTGTCTTGCATGAGCATTTGTCAAATTTTATATATAAATCACAAAAGTCATTCCACCTCTAAAAGAGATTACCTTTAAAATGCTAAGTTCTTCATTTACTTTCCTACCAAGCAGTGAATGCCACTCCAGGAAAGATAATTACTCTTAACATATGTAGAACCTATGTTAATGTGTGATATCGTTTCTTAGTGTCACCAATTGCTATTATTATATTCTGTAAAATGCTGACTCCAGAGAAAAATGACAGGTTTATACCAACGGAAACCCTTATGGCATAGCGGAAGATATCGTGTTCAGCATGCCGTGCAGATCAGACGTAACTCTTTTCTTTCCTCTTCTTTTAAATTCCTGATACTTCTTTCAGCTTTGCACCAAGAAATAGCATATCGTTTTTATCAGGGAAACGGTGATTATGAGCTTGTTAAGGACGTCGTGATTGATGATTACCTCAGAGGACGCATAAAGAAGGTAGAATTCAATTCAAATATTCTAGTCGATAATTTGTGTGAAAGTCCGTGCATCAATTTTATGTTTCAATTGTTACAGAGCGAAGCTGAGTTGCTTGCTGAGAAAAGATGCGTTGCTCATCTCACCGGAGAGGTATGTAGTATCATACATCTTAAATTGTTCAAAATTATCTATTCCATAGATACGCAAAATAGTTTATGCTATCGTCATTTTAACAGGGTAATGCTTACTGTGATCTTCCTGAGGACACCATGCTTCCTGGAGAACAGTAAGAATATGGCGAATAGAACATTTAGCGGCAGCAATATAAGGTCAGAAGAACAGATCACTCATCTAGAGAAGCTGCTGCCTCTTATTATGCTCTACTTCGTGTTGTACAATAAAAGGCTTTGGTGCTTCGATGATGCAGATTTTGTGCGATAATCGGATCGTTGTCACGTTTCTTCCCTATGTGACCTTTCCTTTTATCATTTTTAATTACAAATGAGGCTTCTGGGCCTCGATTTGCTTTTGGAGCTTGTTAAGGCGTCAATGAACTGGGCAATTGGCAAAATTGCCAAACAGGCTTTAATACGAAATGTGATAGTATATAAGTATTTAATGCGTTTGTCCCCGTAATGCAGAGGCTTTGATCGGCTCATATAGGCTTTGATTGGCTCATATACGCACACTCTTATATATAACAATATATAAAAATAATATTATAAGGACCTGCGGCGATACTCAAATATGAATTGGCTACAAGGTTTGACAAATTGAAGACTTTCTCACAACACGCTCCACAAATTCTTGTGGATATCTAAATCAAAGGACCAAGTTTTTCCCGTTTTGATGGGCATCCAGGCTTGACACGGCAGACGATTCGATGCTCAGTTTGGAAGGACAGAAATAATTGGAGAAAGTGAAAGAACAAAAAAGAAAAAGAAAATTATCCTCCCCCCTGGGATTCAATTCTTGGAAAGAACTCCTGGAATGAGAAGAAGATCAACATAGAAAAAGAAAGCGAAAATAGACTCGAGTCTTTGATTATCTGGGAACTTATATGTGGAACTGAAGAGACATATATACATCACAATAGTCATCCATTCGAAAAATATGAACAGCATAAGATAATTCTGTACCACATCTCTTGGCATATAATAATTTCCATTAAGTTTCAATCCAAAATAGCCAAATTTCTCAAAATAGGACAGAGGTAAGCCCATAAACTCCTGGCCCTAGTTGCAAAATGCTACTAGAAAATACGGTAGCACCATTCATTACAGAGTTCAAATGATGCAGATGTAGTAAGCTACACATAGGTTTCCAAGTCACCCTATTATTATAGATTTAAAGCTCACCTGGCTTATTATACATGCACATTCCTACAGCACAGCTGACCGAGAGAATCACGGCCGAGAGAAGGAAAAAGCAGAAGCCACCACGGAGCACCGTCCATATGGCGCCACTGTGCATCTTTGTTCTTGGATCAAAGCATAATGATTTTCTAGATGTGGAACAAGACATGAAGCAGGAGAGGAGGAAACAACCATCTTCGCTCTTCTCCAGCGACCAGTTCTCTGCGGCGCGGGCCAATGTTAATTCGTTCACTTCGATTACGCCAGCAGAGATATGAACGGAGCTAGCTGAGTGGTCCACGGAGATAGGTCCAATAGACTTCCCTGGTGCAGTAGGGAATTCCTCAGCAAACGCGGGGGGTGCTGGGATTGAGCCCAACATGCTCGCGAGACGTTTTCCAATAGATTTATTACTTAATTCGTTCTTTTGAATATCTGCACCGTAGAAATTGAAAAGAAAGTTTTACTTGAAATACAAAATACCACCATGTACAGCCTTGCTACAATTATAAACTTAATCATACACATAGCAGGGAAATCAATATTTTCATAGTAGCAACTACAAACAAAAACTGTACCTGAAGCAACATTAAGATCCTTATTTTATAAACTTAATCATACACATAGCAAGGAAATCAATATTTTCGTAAGGAGCAACTACAAACAAAAACTGTACCTGAAGCAACATTAAGATCCTTATTTTCTCTGGTCAATTTATCAGCCTGCGGTAGCATAGGAACGCCGGGTATAACATATGATTGTAGAGCCTTTGGCTTTGAATCACTATTAGTACCATCATCACCTTCGACCTGTAATAAAGAAACACATGCTGTGAACTCAGTTCATTCGATCAAGCTCAACAAATAGCTTCTTGGCCAGACAAATAAAGCATACCTCTTGAGTCATGCTAGAACCTTCTGCAACATGAGGACCAACAACATATTCCGGCTTTTGTACAAAATCCAGGATATCAAGATTCCAATTATCATCTGCCGCATCAAAGAATGCTGCTAGATCCTCTAGCATATCAATCCCAGATGAACCAGCAGTGGGTGAATTAGGAAGTTCATTCAGTTGGAATAAGTCATTCTTTTCCATTGCTAGATTGTCACTAGGTGTATCGTAAAACATGGTGTTGTAGTCAGTCGGTTCACGAGAATAACTCTCACTAGCCAGAGGCGGATTATTCAGCATAACACTTGGCTGCAGAGAGTAGTTATTCTGATAAGAAATGCCGTCAGTGGTGTCAAAGAACTCCTCAACATTGAATGGTTCTTGCAAATCGCTTCTGCCATCTTCTCCGCTCACAGGCTTCTGATTATTGATGTCTGACCGTAAAGGCCAGGCAACCGAGTCATCACTTGCAAAGTAGTCCATATTTCCATAATCACTAAAATCGTTTAATTCAACGTAACCATTATTCTGGCTAGAAGGACTATGGGACCAATGTGTGTTAGCAGCATTCCCTTCCAATTGGCTATTGAGTGCTGGGCCGCTTGTATCTCTAGGTTCATCAAAATACGCAGTAATGTCATTAATGAAGCTCGAGTCTTTCAAAATCTCGTCCAATGAAATCTCAGGATCTTCAGGGTGTTCAGTATTATCCAGTACATTAAGACCAGGGGCTGAGAGAGGAGTAATCTCGTGTTGACTGTCCAGCTTCTGGTTCTGAAAGTAATACGCATTATTAGTATAAATAAACAGTTTTGTCAAAGACAAACACAACTCAAATATTTAGTTCATTCAAATATAAAAGATATAAATGAAGGTAATAAAGATTGCAGCTGAAAAATGTGTAAACTCTCAAAATCAAGATACACATATTGAAGACATCTACGGGAAAGCATAGTGGCATCATTTATGATTGCCTTGAAGTAATAAAAATAGCCGTACTAGCCCACAAAGCAAGTAATGGAGATATACATGAGGAAACACTAAGAAATTTGCTAAAAGCTAGACACATTATAATAATCCTGGCAATGCAAGAACCGCTTTGCGTGCAGCTACCACTCTCCTAAAATATTTCAAGGGATATTCTAAACAGTTTTAGCCTTCTCTTACAAAATAAGATAACAGTTCATCATCTTTTATCCTTAATAAAATTCCAACTGCAAAATACGTCAAAGTTTTTAGCCATTTTTCACTCTATTTATGTTCTAAAAAATGGAATGAGTCATTCCAATCACATGTGTAATGGGAAAAAATAAAGATATTGGATAAAGATAAACACCAAAAATTGTCAGCTGATTATTTTCCTGATAATAGAACATCCTATACCTGAATATTACAAGACTAAAGTGCCCTTTAGCCCAGCTTCTGCAACAGCTCCTCTACCACATAAGCAGAGGCCAAGCAAATGGAAAATAAAATCTTAGAGCTTCTGGCTGGATTAGGGGCCTAAACCAGCTTCTCGTTCCCAAAAACAGAAGCTCCATATCGGAGCTTCTCCTTCTGGCTTTAGCATGAAGCTGTTGCAAGGATTATTATGAAAAAGTTGTAATATCTTCTCGAACAGCTCTTTTGAAACAGCATTTCGACAGAAGCTCCAGCACCAAATAGGCACTGAGAGAAAGAAATGCAAGGAGCTGGCAAAAAAGGATCAGCTAAAATAAGATAATACGACTTAGGAGCGAAAGACAACAAAAAAAGAAAAACAATGTTGAAGAGTTTCAGTATCAAGGGCCTAACCTCTGCAAAGTCATTCATCTGAAGGAATTCATTCTCCCCAGCATCATTAAACTCATCTTCACCACCATTTTCCACCATAAGAGGAAGACCATCTACCTCTTCGTCCCACTCCTCCTCAACAAATGGTGCCCCATACTGAGCCCCATTCTGTGGGCCTGACCCGCTCTTCTGAAAGATCCTGCATACGACGTACGAATCCTAAAAACACACAAACCCAAATGATTATTAGTATGACTGTATGAGTAATAACAAGAAACGAAACTCAAAATCAACTTACAATACTTTAGTTACTCACTCTTTGCATGAAAGCTAAAATTAATCATAAGGACCTACAAATCAAAATGAAAACCATCGAATTTTATCTAAAGCATAAAAACAGCCTGCGCCCGATCATAAATTTGCAAAGCTATTTATGACACATCAAACAATGCCCTTACTTGATAGTTATGGACAGTTGACTTAGTACTACTTGATCTCAGCAAATAGGTTTCAGAAACTTATAATTTTTGCCTATTTAGGTTTTGTAGATCACATTCGACGATTCAGATTTTGATTTCAGAGTCTCAAGGATTGAAATTCACACGTGTAAAAAGTATGTCAGTTACAATCAGGTCAGAGAATCCCTACACAGAACTAATAGCTCTATCGACCAAATCCATAAACTCATGATAAGCAAAACACCTCCTTTTGAAATTACTAGATCCTATACCTGAGAAATCCCTGCTTGAGCGAGCTCCTCGCCCTCGATGCGGTACTCATGCATAACCCAATTAGTTCTCTCGCCGCGCGGCGCTCGACCTGCGTGGAAAACTAGGGTTTTCTTCATGCCGACGACGCGGGATCCACGGCGAACCTCGCGGTCCTTCCCGGTGGTCTTCCAATACCCCTGCGGCGTGGCCCGGTTCGTGCGCGCCTTGTTCGCGTGCTTGCGATCAAGGGGGCTGAAGAAGTACCACTCCACGTCGCGGCTCCGGATCCGCGACCTCGTGGGCAGGTCCCATGGCTCGCACTTGTACAGGTCGACCTCGGCGATCGCGTCGACGCGGAGGGGCCGCCCCAGGATCTTCCTCCTAAGGTAGTAGCTCACGAGCTCCTCATCCGTGGGGTGGAACCGGAACCCGGGCGCAAGGAGCGCCGAGGGAGGCGGCGGAGTCGAGGATGACGAGGGGCCCCGGGTGTTCATTCAGGGTTTCGAGAGGCGTCGTTCCAAGGGGAATCAGAGACGAAATTTTGGAGATAGGGAGCTAGGTTTGATCAAGAGGATCGAGAACCCTAATTGTTGGATTTAGGGTCCATTTTTCGATTTGGTGGCGGAGAAGGGGACGAGGGTTTCGCTTTAGAAGAGGAGGAGAGAGACGAAGAATACGAGGAGAGAGAGAAGACGCTGCGCTTATTTATTTATTTATTTATTATTTTCTAATTTTTATTTTTTAAGCGAAAATTGGACGGACACCATTCAACTACAGGGAATTTTCAAACGCTCCCCTTAATTTTACATTTTGTACTAATATCTCATTAATGTTAGATTTTTCAATTGTGTCTGATTCTAATCAACTTATTTAATTAAATATCTTTAATATTATTTAATTATGTTTTAGCAAAATAAAAATAAAATAATCAATAACTGATACTAATATCATCAAATTTAGTACAATTTTTAGCTTAGAAAACTAAAATTAATTAGATTAAATTAAAATTATTAGATTTGCTAAAAAAATAAATTAACAATTAATAACTGTTAATTTTCGACTGAAAAGTGAAAACCCCCTCGAATAATAGAGTCGGGAAGGACCATCTCACAGTTTCCAATAATTAAGGGGTCTCGGTACATTTTCAATACTAAATTAATTAAATTCTAGTCAAAAATTTCCCTTACCACTTTACCAGTTCCTTTACTGTACGAGGTTTGAGGAAACTTTCTATGCGACTGATATATCCACCGTCCGATGTCCTAAGATAGAGCGTCTTCATTGGTCCACACATGGACGGTTCGGATGCATTTTAGATTTTGACATCAAAGGTGGATCTGACAGTCGCATAGTAACTACCGTGCGAGTGTTTAGATCGTCTACCACGCTCTTGGAGCCGTGCGGGGAGATAATCCACCGTTCAATCGGTCTCCGTTAAACCTCTACCGCATAAAAATAAATAAATAGCGTCAAAACTCGTGGTCTATTGATGTACTGCACGTGTCCGCATGCGTAACTCTCCGAAGAGTATTGAGAATGGTTTATAAAAAGTAACAAGCAATAAATAAAAAAGTGTTTGGTTTGGCAACAACTACTACTTTGGGGAGTTTGTATAATTGTATACATATAATTATTTTTAACGATGGATTTTTGAATCGTACAGTTTAATTTAAAATATTTTAAGTATTTATTACATAAATTTTACAAATTTTTTAATATTATTTATTTAGTAATCAAGATGACATAAAATTAATGATTAAAAATAAAAATCTCATTAAAACTTAATATATAATATTAAAATTATAGATCAAATATATTAATCTTATTTTTATATATAGTATAAAATTTTTTTATGAGAACAGGTGAACTTTCGTGCTTCCAAACGCACTGCAAGTAGGCTCATATTATATTTGCTAATACAGAATAATATTTTTGATTACCTATAGTCATACTATTAATTAATTTATTTAATTAATTTTAGATAATGTTATCAAAAATTTCAACATCTTTTTAGAAAAAATAGAGAGAGCTAGAGTATCAGTTAGAGAGAGAGAGAGCATAATTAAAAAAATAGAAAGAAAAATATAGTCGAAATTAGAGAGAGTGAGAGAGTTGAAATTTTAGAGAGAAAAATAAGTTTAGAGAGAGATATAAGGTTAGAGTGTAAAGAAAAATAATATTAATTAGCCGGCAGGTAAAAAGAAAGAAAGAGATTAGATATATTATGATTATCCCAATTAATTAATATGAGGATACCCATCATCCCTTAAGGAAATGAGATTAGTACTTTGGGGTGAATCATATTTCCAAATGAATCCAATATTATCGACTAGATTACTTAGTGCATTTAGCCAAACACCGTCATATTTTTTTATTCTCATTAGATTACTAGAAATTTTTAAAAAATAGCGCGAACCAAACCCGCCCATATAGATAAGTTATAAGTTATGTGGTTATCCATCTTACACGTATAAGTTAATTAAAATTTTTTATATTATCAACTACAAAAATTGATTTTTTTGAGAAAGAACTACAAAAATTGTATTAATGGTAGTTGACCTCTATAGTAGCATCCGCACGGTTTGGTCGTTAGGAACTTTCCCGTGAAAGCTGTGTAATAACAAAAAAGGGCAAAAAATCTATGTTCATAGGATTTTGAAAATTCGTTTCCTACCCATTCTAAGTAGCAACTTCAAAATTAGTGATGGCAACGAGCGGAACACGAGCTAGTTAAGACCACGAGTTGACTCATTAAAGTATCGAATCGAAAAATTCAGCTGGTATTCGGCTTGTTTATTAACGAGCTGAACACGTGCCGAACAGAAAGTGGTTCACGAATAATAAGTTAAAAAAATTATGAAGAATACGTATAAAAAATAAATTTATAAAATTTTTATTTATTTGACTTTGATCTAATAATTGAAATTTTATATATAAATGATATTTTTATAATTAAATCAGATTTTATATTTCGGTTAAGATAAAAATCAAATAATATATATATATATATATATTCCGAACTATTATCGAGTCGAAAATAAGTCGGGAAACGAGGGAGTTGATCTCAACTCGTGTTCAACTTATTTATTGAAGAAACGATTTGATCTCGAGCTACATCCGAGCAGGCTCGCAAACAACAAATTTAATTGCCATCCCTATTTGAAACTATAAAAAAAAGTAGAAGTGTTGTTTAGGAATAATGCTATCAGTAAATTGACAAGTCAATATCTTACATTTTATTTATTTAAAGTTTATATTTTATTAGTCTTATTGATTTTTTATAATATTAAATTTTTAAATTTTTGGATAAATAAATGTATGATAATATTTATTTATGTTATATATTATTGGCTAGCAAATAAGGGCTAGTTGCGTGCGCAACAAGCCGTGACGCGCGCGCCCCTACGCGTAGCATTTGCTTCGTTTGACGGGCCCGCGAGCAATAGCAAATAGGAGCATGCCATTTGGCACCACGCTATTTGGTGCTCTTTTCTGAATAAAGGTTTTGCGCCTAATTTAGGAGGAATTCAACGCTGTCACACTTGGACCACATCATCAATAACAAGTCAATCACATTTCTTCCTCTCAAATAAAAGTATAATAAAAATATTTTTTTACAATTATGATGGGACATATATTTTTAAAAGGATTAATTTGATTTGCTTGTTACGCCACGTCACTAATATACCCGTTGCATTCTAGAATTTTTTCTAATTTAGTCCCAAAATCCTGAGCCATCCGGAGTTTCCATTCGTGTACAGATGTCAACAACGCGCTTGTAAACGAGCCGATTTCGAGCTGACTTATTAAAATATTAAGTTAAAAAATTAAGTTTATACAGTTTATTTATTAATATATTAAGCACAAACTGACTTACAAATAATAATTTTATAAATATAAAATATATGTATTCGAGTTATTATCGAATCAAACACGAGCTAGCTGATCCCAATTTGTGTTTGGCTCGTTTATTAAATGAACTGAAAAATCCAGGTCGTATTCGACTCATTTACTAAACGAGTGATTCGATTTCAAACTTATTTCGAGCCAAACACGAGTTGGCTCGTGAACAGTGAGCTGGATTGCCAGCTCTACTCATGGTGCGGCGATGCCAATAGGTACGTAAACAAAAGTTTTATTAAAAGTTTAATTTTAAATAGTGGATTTATTCGATGCTATAAGAATATGAGTGTAAAAATAAAAATCGGACGAATTCGAATTTGAATATGAAGTTTGTCTGTATCAAATTCAAATAGAAATTTCAATTTAAACTCAAACAAATTTTACAATATATAACATATATGAATGTTTGCTAGTATATTTGAATTTATATTTTAAGAATTTAGATTTTAATATAATATGCTGGAAAAAATGGAAAAGAAATATGATTATTTCGGATAAAGAGAGATTTTGAATTTTAGATCAAACTCAAATTTGAATATATATTTTCAAAACCTACCGTGTTTGGATTCAATTGATTGTTGGATTTGAATTCAAGTTTTTAAAAGTTCGCTTTGAATCCAGCCCATTGACACCCCTACTTATCTGGAGAAAAAAAAAATATTAATTGTACACTCCAAGAATATGAATATACATCTTAGGCCTTTATTTTGTACTTTATAAATCTTTTAATTTTTTTAATATTATTAAAAAAAGGTTGACAAAATTAAAAACTAATAATAATCCGTAGATGATGGAATGTAGAAATTTATATATTTTTTTAAGAATGCATGAGTAGTATTTCTCTCGGAAAAAAGAAGTAGATATGGGACAACAATGTCAGTGGTTAATTATTTGCCCCATTTACTGTGGAGCATAAGCGAATTAATTTACTACAAGCTATTGATGTGTTAATAAATTAGTATAGATTCCAATTACATGTTCAACCATTTAAGTTTTAAGGGCACTAGTATTTGAATTTTGAAGTTATGATATACACCATAGTGGATGAATATTTTATTTTTCCAAGGGAGACTAAATGTAGAGAAATTAGCTCGGAATAGAAGCAAAAAAACCTTGCGAGAAAATATTAGAAAGCAGCTAGTTATAAGGAGTTTCAATGAGTGCAATTTCGTGCAAAAATAAAAAAAACTTAAATTTATTAATTGTGTTGTTCATATGCGGTGAAACGTATTTGAATCATCTGTTTTCGACGACTTTTTCTTAGCTCGAAGTTGCAAATAAACTACGCAGGCACAAGGTAGGCACACACTATGGATGATTTGTTATTTATCTTATCTCTTAGTTCTGTTTTTAGATTTAAATAGATCCTGCGATATAATTCGAAAGATCCTTATAGAAGTGGTGCATGGGGCCGGATTAATAAGCACTAGTCACCGCATAGAATAATACATTGATAAAATAGATTACCCAACGCACATCCCTTTATTGAACTTGTTTTAGAACAAAAACCTTTTTTTAAGAGAAATAAACTAAGAATCATACAATAAATTTTCATATAGCATACAGTTAAATTACATATACGTAGTACTTAAAAAAGAAACTTAAAGAGGGGCTTTAATTTATTGCATGACAAATTCTGAGAGGGCAATTATTAGGGCCTAAATTCATGTGAGATTTAGAATTTGAAAGATTTTAGCTAATCCACTCGTATGCTATGCAATATGTATAACTAGCTCACCCATGTCCACCACCATAGCCGGAACCGGATTCAGATCCGTATCCAGAACCTACGCCCGATTCGTAGCCCGATCCACCGCCGCTTCCACCACCACCTCCCATTCCGTATCCTGTGCCCTGGCCGGCCCCACCACCATAACCCGATCCACCACCATATCCGTAGCATGAACCGTCGTATCCGCCCCTGTGGCCCGATCCGCCACCACCACTGCCACCGCCACCGCTACTTACCGCCACCACTACTTACCGCCACCACCACCCCTACCACCACCAGAGCCATATCCTGAACCGTAACCTGCACCATACCCAGAACCGATACCCCCACTAGACCCGTATCCGGAACCACGGCCACCGCCTCCACCGCTTCCTCCACCACCACCTCCTCCATCTCCACCGCCGTCCCCGGAGCCATATCCGGACCCCCCGTGACCCAACTCTGCACCGCCACCACCGCCACCACCGCCGCCACCTCCTCCTCCGCTTCCGGTAACTTTAATCAGCGCCCTTCCCGCGGCAATGGTCTCGGTGCTCAGCAAGAATATGAGAGCAACTGCTACAACCTTAGAGCTAGCCATATGTTGTTAATTTAGTAGTGGCTACTTGTGGTGAGACAAAGGTGGCGAGGCGTGGTATATATATAGGCCTTGCATGAAAATTTACTAGTGTTTTTAAAATACAAAAAAAATGTACCACGTTAATTTAATTCTCAGAGTACCCAACACGTTGGCTCAATGTCAATGATTGCATGCTCGGAACAAAAATTCGAAATGAAAATTTGAAAATACAATAAAATCACCATGAAAGAAAAATTTTAGTAATTTGATTATCGCGACTAATTTTGTTGCCTCTAACTTTTAACCGACGCTGATATTTTTAGTCCTAGTGATTGGGTCGGTGGGGTGGGTTGGGTCCGGGCCCTGCCAAATCGATCCGACTCGACCGGGCTACAGCAACGCGTCGGATTGCGTCCCGGTTGTACCGCACTCCGACGCAGCAAGAGTACATTGCTGGTCCATTTCAGAGCCCACATTTTGGGTGACCACAACGGGATTCGCCTCTCCCGTGCTAACACGTGGCGTCCCAGTGGAGCCGTTGCGGAACATTCTAGTGAAAGAGAGTCACACTAGATGTAGTGCTGGTCGTTCTGACTCACGTTGTCAACTCCGTTGACTCTTAGGGTTCAGTAAACTCCTATATCAAATATCAAAATCAAATATCAAATTCTTCGCTAACTGCACTAATTCCGTAGGTCTAAGATCAAAATTTTTTAGTCACTCAAATTCTTTAGATTCTAAAAAATAGTTAAATCTAGATTATAATAAAACCCACCCTAATCTGCTGGATCTGGACCGTTCCACCCTTTACAATTTTTTGTTTAGATTTGACCAGAGCTTAATTTCTACAAATCCAGGATAAAATCTGGGTTAGAGGTTGGTATTTTTACTTTCTTTTGGTTGACCCGATGCATACTACTATTCTCTGTATTGAGCTAGCTACACATTCCAGGTCCAGGCACTTCGGTAAATATAACTCGGCTCGAAACCAAGCCCGACCGACCTGACCTTTGCTTAGATGGTCTAGTTGCACCGTGCTAGATACGACCTGACCTTTGCTTAGATGGTCTAGTTGCATAATCCTTTATACGCTAGCTATCTTTAGAAATTCGGATTCAGAACTTTTCAGAAGAGCGTGAGTGACTCTGGGCCAAGCCATTTGTGGCTCAGAAAGTATTTTCCAGGAAATTTTCCTAAAACAAGTGTACTAACACTTACTAAATAGTGTCTAACGGATTGAAATTAATCTGCATAGATAACATGCTTAATTAAATCATGGACAAGGTACAGATAGAGCCAATTAATTGATCAGCTTTAAGTATGAAGTTGTCTTAATTGTTGCTCTCACATAATTATAGCAAATCATAACGTTGGTTTTGTAATTGCTTAGCATGCATAGAACATTTGAAGTATTTGTCCAATCTTAATTTCACAGGAAAAATTGCATGAAATTAACCAACCATGTACTCAACTTAATTAAGGAGCTTTATTTTATGAGATACATGTGTGTAAGTTTAGTTGTTAAAGGATTCGAGTAATAAAATTGCATGGCCTTTATTTCACTACCTAACATAGGGAAAAAAAAATAAAAAATCAATGAGTATTTCGATTACAATTAATGAACATCAACCTTTCCCCCCCTACTATAAAGAATGTGATAACACAAATCAGCATAAGATATATATAATTAAAAGAGGTTAGTATTAATCCCCTGAAGATGCATTAGTGTAATTTGTGTAACAGAAGATGCATGAATATAGTACTAATTAACCTATAATTTTGTTCAACTGGGTATATTTTAACTGATAATGGCATTAACTCTTTTCATAGTAACGAAATCTTTTTTGCGTGATTTGACACTCTAGAGAACAGCCGACTATCCCTAACGCAAATGGTAAAGAACTTAGTGGTTGGTATTCGAGGTCCCAAGTTCGAATCATACTTATTCACATTTATTTTTAAATAAAATAAACGAAGTAGATAGCCATACTTAATTTGAATAAGCCGGGTGAAATATTCTAAAGCCACACTAATCATGTATATATTAATGATTGCGAAAAGTAAGTACATGGCTTGCTGATCACAAGGGTATGTGGTGATTTTGTTTATTTAAACAGTTGTCAATAATCTGTTTTAAGAAAATGCAAATAGTGAAGTAATTTTTATTCTTTGATTAGCCTGTTGTTGCATATATATACAAGCCAATGACAAGTCCCATATACCCAATTGATAATTGCTTAATCCATTGATGAATTTGTAATGTAAATTAATTTTCAGATAATATATCTCAATAAGGAAAAAAGAAGAAGTTTAACAAACATTGCCATATTTGTGAGTTTAATCTTTTCACCACCGATAAATTGAAGAAGAAATTCTTAAACGTTCATCATGGTTTCAATTTGGTCTTTAGTCTTTAAATACATTTCAATATATACCTCAACATCAAACGGTACTCCATTGCAATATTGTCTTTTCCTTTAATATTCTATAGTAAATGAGACAAAAATGCCTATGTATATAGCTGCATATATATAAGTAATATTAAGCCAATCAACACATAAATGAAGGCCGGGTTCGAAATTAAAATTAATTACTTCTATGTACGTAGCCACCGTATATATAAGCAGCATGATCAGCTTAATACATAAAATCTACGTACGTACGGTTTGATTTTTTGAAAGTTAATTGATTGGATATATAGATATATTTTACATGGTTCTTACATATTGCACGCACATCAATGATCAGAATTAGTCATACATTAGTTTGCCATCCCAAATATTTCTGCAACTCTCGCATACTACTTAATTTTTTCGAAATTATTATCATTACTTTCTAATCTCTTGCAGAGATATATAAGCATCTCGATAATTAACCTCCGAATTGGCTAGTGTAACATTTCTATAATAGAACACAATTTTGAATTAATGCTCCTATATATATGTGTGTGTTAATGCTAAAGTGATTGAGTTCAGTTAAAACATTATATATACTAACTTTTCTCAGTTGAAAAATAAAGAGGGGCATGTAAACAAACAATTAAAAAAATATATATAAATGCCTAGAAATCCATTTCCGAAGTGCTTTTGATCTCAAAGAGCTTGAGAGAAAATAACATAGAACTCACAAGCAATGCCAAATTCGTGGTACACACTTATTAATTATTTTACGTGAACAAGAAAAAAGCAAGAGAATTTCTTCAAACAAAGGGAAAGAAACAAACAAAAGAATATATAGTTGAGTATTATACAAAGGAAGAGGTAGAGAGAACACTTCATCATCATCTCGAGAGAAGGCCAGGTTTAATGGCAACGACTTGTGCCTAGCTTTGTTGCCTAGTGCATGCACTGGGATTTAGATCGAAAAGCATTTGTGTCCTTTGGGCTTTGGATACATGCATCAGGGTTCCTTTCGTGCACGTAATACCACTGGATAACGACACATGCTTTAGAGTTTGGACCACAAAATGAAAATCTTAATTACAACACTTTATTGATAGATATATGTACTTGCTACATCTCCTCCTTATCTACACTATATATCTAATTAATTAAACAGTATTTTTAATTCATTGGTTCTTTCGTATCGACAATCTTATGTACATAACTCAAAACTTTGAACACTGTAAGGGAACTAAAACCTTCATTCATGGCTACAAATTCTAATTAAATTGTCATCAAAAGTGTTTTTTTTTTTTTTTTTTTTTTTTTTTTTTTTTTTTGTGCAGAAGCACTATTGAATGCACTTATCTCAAAATATCACCACAAGAAATTTTATTATAAGGACGTTTTTCAGACGATGATGCTTGGAAAAGTCTTCCTAAGTATCCCTACTATATAGTAAATACCAATGCTGTAGAAAGTGTCTGTCATATGAATCGTTTATTGTATCAAACCAATTTATTTGAGGATAAAATGCACTATTACAATTATTAATTTTTTTTGACAAATCTTTGATGCTTTAAAGCGTAAGAATATATTTTGCCGACACATAGAAATAAGCATTTCTATATATGTGGCGACTGTTCATTTGCCGATGCTTTTAAATGTGGAGGTAGACTATATAGGGATGCTTTGAAGCATCGCTAATTATCAAAAAAAAAGCATCCTTATATCTCATTTTTCTTGTAGTGAATGCTAATAATTTTTTCGGTAAATAACAATTGTCTCTGGTACAAGTTGCAAAACGCTTGATAGTTAGCATGTGGGGTTTCAAATTTGAAGTATATTTACTTTATATTTTTAAACTAAATTTATTTCTAAAAAAAATGAATGAACTATTAGCATGCTATATATCATTCTCTCAAAGACTTTTTCGTTAAATGCTTAGCAGTAACTTGGCATGTTGCAGCAGAAGAGTAAGTTTCATGCCAAAGCTCCAATGTTTGAATCTGTGAAGCTCATTTGCTGCTTCTCCATAGCAAAAGGTAAATACTTTCTATTCATGAAGTACTTATTGCAACTATAACCCATCTTCTATGAAACTTAAATTTCACCATGAATACTTCTAGCTCACTAAATTAATTATTATTGCTTGACACTTAGAAACAAAGTTAAGAATACATTTGTAGTGTTTATATATATATATATATATATATATAAACTCATTCACTATAAAGCACTAGCTAAGTAGCTAATGGACTACAACACTATCTACACATGATATGTGTGTATATATATATATATATGTATCACAATGCATGCTTAGGTATTAATAAATTAACTTACGTTATTACACTTGACGATCAAGTACTCTCCATGAAATCCTTCTCCTCTCCCTTCTCCAGCTGCTTCCCAAAACAGCCCACCACGGGGGCGTGCCCCACAAAAAGCGCCACGTGTCCCATGAGCTTATCCTTCCGTGAGAATGTGGTCCCACAGGAGCACAGCCACTTCGTGTCCCCGCAGTGCTTCTCGTGCGTCCGCAGATCCGAGAGCACCGAAAACTGCTTCCCGTTGCAGCGGTTGCAAACGTACATCTTGGGGCAGTGGCTTCTCTTGTAGTGATTCTTCGCGCATATGATTGATTTCAAAGGCCGGAACTTCGCGTGCTTCCAGTTCCACCTGCACCCCTCGTGCGGGCACGAGTACCTTCGCGCTGCGGCAGCGCAATCTGCTGCGGCACCTTTGCCGCAGTTCCCCCCCTTCGGGGGTTTGGTGAGTGCAGAGTTGGTCTTGTACTCGTCGCCGTGCGCCCGCATGTGCATCCGCAGGTTCGCGTCCCGCTTGAACCCCTTCCCGCATACCTGGCAGTAGTGCGTGTATTTCGCCAGGAGGTCGGCCGCGTCCAGCTCTATTATGTCACACGATAACGATCCCGCCTGCTCATGCTCAGTACTATTTCCTTTGTCACTGTTCTTGGTGCTGCTGCTACCATTGACTCTTTGATGAGGAGCCTTCGTAGCAGGGCTCATTATGCTATTATTGCAATTGTAATTTGCTTCATGAACGTTCGTGTACAAGCCTTTTCTGGCACCACTAGCATCTATGTTGTGAAGGACATGGTCGATCACCTCACTTGTGGCTTGACTTGAACCATCGTAGGCAGATTTGACATGATTGTTGTGAGGGGACATCTCTTCTTCTCTGATCGCACCTCTCGAGGTGCCTAGGGATCCGAGCTCCGCTTGTTGGAAAGCGTACATCATCGATGAGGCGGCGCCGATGATCTCCTGGATCACCACTTCGGCGCCGGAGACCGCGACGGCCGCCGGCTCGGGCCGTGCGGGGCTGGGGGCCACCAAGAAGCCCACGAGGGTCTGCAGCTGCTGGATTTTGTCCTTTAGTACCGAAAGATTGTACATAAGGTTTTGAGCCTGGCCATCGACGTGCCCCCCGGTCGACGGTGGCAGCAACTCGTCAATCCCATCGAACATCTGAAAGTTTTGATGGTTGTGTTGGAAATACGGAGCGGTGGCCCCCGGAATCATCCTTCGGAGCAACGTTCCAAAATTTTTCTCTCACATTTAGGGGGAAAAGTTAAAGGTTTTTATAAGAAATAGATTGAGACGTAAGATATACAACTCCGTTTGTTTGTTTTTCTTGTTTTTTTTTTTTTCTGAATAGAGGAGGAAATTAAATGAGAAATGGTATGGTGAGATCACATAAAGAAATGTGAGAATGCTTCAAGTCAACTTAATCACTTAGAGACATCCCTACTTAAGCCTCCCTCGAATGTTACCGAGCCCAAAAAGAGCCACAACGTTTCAACTAAAATATATAGTTTGAGTAAACATTATAATACCCAAATCATGGTTAGGATCAAACATGTTGATCCCTAGAGTATATACTATTTTTTTACATGTTGGACTTGTTATATTACGTTGATTATAAACAATTTAATGGTCTTTGATTCTCGGGGCGATTTTACATGGTTTGATCTCTTCAAGGGAGCAAGCTTTAATTTTTTTTTAATTTTTAGGACAAATAAAAGAAGAAGGGGTGTAGAAACTGAGATTTGATTATGCGGTAATAGTTGTTGGCCGCTGAATCGACGGACAAAATTTTTATTAATTTTTTAATTTAGTAAAATTTAAAGGACGTGATTCGAGAGTTCGCTGTACTTGCTAGGCTGCAGTTACCAATGGCACATGGATTTCGCTTTGAGAACATTATTTTCATTTATTAAAGATGTTATAATAAAATTTACTACACAAAAGTTTCATTTAAATCAACGAAGTTTTTAAGTCATTAGATTTTCATTTCATTTGGATGACTCCATGCATGAATGAAGCTCCTTTTATTTTATTTTTTTTTTTGTAAGAGATTGGTAGCCCGCTACTTGCTTCGTTTATTTCATTTAGAAATAAATTTAGTTGGAAATGTGAATCAACTAGGATTCGAACTTGGGTCTCAGGTACCAACTACCAAACCTTTTACCACTTGCTCTAGGGACGGTCGGTAGCTCCTTTTAATCTTTAACCTGGAAATTATGTGGCGGTAATTTTATTAATCGTGTCATCTTGGAATGTGCAAGAGATGTGATAATTTCATAATATGTAATTCCACTGTCATGTTATTTTGTCATTGTTATAATTTAGCTAACATTGTATCTCAGAAAATGACAAAATTTTTAAATTTAAAAGTTATCACATTATCTTCAAGAAATAATATAACTAGTGAATGAGCTACGGCATCGTTAATTTCTCTATTAGAGCAATTAGACGGAATATAAGCAAATGATCCAATTAAATTAGAAATTAAAATTTTTGTAAGTCCCCCTTGCAACAACAAATTTAAGTGATTGTGCAGTAGAACTACAAATAGGCGAAGCAAATAAAATGAATTGCATGAGATCGATATTTTGAAACCAAGTCAAAAGGTTCTGATGCGTGCTAAGATGGAATTGAGTTCACTTTGGTTCAAGCATGTGTTGCATGCTCTGTATTTGAGTTAGACTGCTTTGCTTCCATACAATTACTGTACTGTTTCTGCACTCGAAGAAAGTGGTTAGAAACATAAATCCTGATTTTTTTTTAAAAAAAATTCATTCAAATATTGTTATAGCTAAATTTGATACATATATATGAAGGAAAAAAGGGCAAAACAAAAAAAAAAAATCAAGGACTCCATAAGTTAAATTTAACCCGACTTTTATCTCGTATTCGAGCTACATGCCTGCTGCTTCTTCTCTGCGAGTATTTTAAGAAAATTGAACATGAACACTACGTAGTCGTGTTTTCTCCTTATATTCTCCATCTTCCGCTTCTTAAACTTCTCTTCTTCCATTATAATCTTCTGACTCACACTCGCGGCTGCGGAAGACACTTCTGTTAATGATGTGTTTATAGCTTCTTCTGCAGATCTTTGAGCTCAGTAATGTTCATCTCCTTCAGTTTTTTATGATAGTCAAGAGATTGAATCTAATCTCGCTCGGAGAGTACCGATCGATGCGTTCTTGGATCATGGGCTGGACCATTCCGATCCAATCCAAGATGTTGGGCCCCCAAGGGCACTGAACGAGGCTAATGGGCCCTTCTTTAATTTAGCCCATCAGGCTCATATAGAACACTGTCGACAGAAACATTAACTTATAAAAATCCTATGAGAATCATCTCCCCTGGTAATTGGAAATCCTTTTAGACTCAGAAGAAAAAACATGGGCAAAAATTCTGCAGAGTTCATGCATGCCACACTTACTGCATGAGATGCACCCCGTGCAATGCTACGTAACTGATTATGAGATGAATTCTGAATAGGTGACGTAGCGTTTTATTAGATGTGTAGATGTGTCCGGTATGATAAGCGTAAGACACATCTTACAGAAATTTTTGTATATTGATTATATTCTAGATTAGTAATTAACTCAGTTTTTGTTTAAAAATGATACAATGATTTTACTTCGTCCATTTCTGTCTCTCTATTCTCTTAAAGGGACTTCTTTCCTTTTTTTAAGCTATAATAACAAGAATTGATAGTGTATCCAATATTATACGCAAAAATTCGAGGTTATAAAGTAAAAAAATTCCAGGAAAACTATAGATGCTGTCAAAATGTTGTAACAGAAGCTGTAACAAGTATACTAAGCGAAGTGCTTTTCCACAACACATTGATTTTTTTTCCTCCCATTCCCGTGATCATTATAACAACACAGGAAGAGGAAATCACATGGAAACACGAGGGGATCAAAATGGATAGGAACCATTCAATACATATATGTATCATAGTTAGTACAATATCCCTAGTATATCCCAAGATGCCGAGAAACAAAGAGAAAAGGAGTGATGAAAAAGTAGGTAATGCGGGTAATGTCAAGATATAGAACTCATGGTCTATTTATTCTAGACTGACCGACTTAATAACTTGTTGGTGGGTAATTTGGCATACCAGAAATGATATAGTTTTTAAAAAAATTAATGCGGATCCATTTGCAATAGTCAATAAGGCCAAATACTTGAAGAAACTGTGGGATGAATTTATCGCGACACAGTAATTTTAACGCCACCACTCCTCTTTTGTTTTTTTTTTTATTTTTTTTTTATTTTTTTTCATATTGACTGAGGTGTACTACCTCAATCATATAGCCTAGTTCATACTTTTTATGAATGAAACAAATAACATGCTACCTTTTCCTCAAATAAAAAAGAAAAATAAAAAAAAGTAGGTAATGCAGTGTAGCATATGCTAAGAAGATGCCATCACCCATGTCTCTTTCCACAAGTGCCATCTTTTCCCTCCAACACTACATAAAAAAGGATTCCCTCTCTAAACCCACTTCTTCTACTTCAAAGTCACACTTCCCCTTTATTACTTCTATGACCCTCCACAGCTCTCATATGAAGTGACCTCCTCCAACATGTATATATATATATGTATATATGCCGACTACCGATTTATGCTCATCCTCTCTCCTCCTCTTCCTCCACTCCTCTTTAGCTCAAATATCAACAT
Organism: Ananas comosus; assembly: GCF_001540865.1. Taxonomy (NCBI): domain Eukaryota; kingdom Viridiplantae; phylum Streptophyta; class Magnoliopsida; order Poales; family Bromeliaceae; genus Ananas; species Ananas comosus. The sequence continues at coordinate 2,711,539 of NC_033645.1, forward strand.
CTCACCATGTGACCATGTAAGAGGGAACTTGTTTCCTCACCAATTCCCTGTGTGTCTAATGATCCATTTTGTAGAATGGGGTTGGTGGAGTGAAAAAAAGATAAGAAAAGGTCTCTTTTCCCTCTTCCTCCTGCAGGGCAACTTCAAAATCTTTGGCATTTATCAAGTATAGATAGGAGGTCTCCCTCCCATGCAGGGCAACTGTAAACCTTTGGCATTTGAGTTCTCTCTGTAGAGCTCTAGGTCCTCGCTCGATCGATCAGACGGTCACGAGTTTGTGAGGAGGTAATGGATAGTGTATGATGGATCTTGTTCTCCTTCTGCTGAATAAAAAGGCTATTTTCAACCTCACGGATATAGCTCAAAAGTTTTTTCAGGAATATTGTCGCTGAAGGGGTATTGTTTTCCTCACTATTTGATAAATAAAGGGGCTTCTGTATCTTAGCATTCATAGCTTTCCTTCTCTAATCTAATTATAAGTTGATTTCCAAGTTATAGTCCCTGCGTGGAAGTACATGTTACAAAGCAACACCTAACAATTTGATCTCTCTGCTTTATTATACTGTGATATTTTTGGCTAACAAAGTGAAGTAACATTAACGCCTGTCGAAATCTCTTTGACCCTGGCAATGATTTGGCTATTTATTGAAGAAAACAGGAAATGCTGCTGAGGAACCCTTGCCTTTGTATATATTTCAAGTTACGAGTAGAAAATATGTTGTATATGTTTCACAACAACCAATCTTCAATGTTCACCCTTTATACTCTCCAACGATGCAGATGTATGTATGGTACAATACTCGGCAGCGTTCCGTCAATTCGGTGGATATAGGAAGGGTAGCCGTAGATATTTCAATCGATCATGAGGAATGTAATAGAATAGTCCCATGCGGAATAAGGTCTGTTCATTTCTTAGATCTCGAAGGTTAAATTCTCTGTCTATTTGGACACCAAAGCCGTAAGATGACACTTAAACTCCCACTTACAATTATACAGAAATTGACTATGGATTTCAAGTTTGTAACAAATTTATGAACTCGTCGCTCTGCGGCTTTTCACTTCCCAACCGCCCCAAACTATTGATGGTATCTCGATCCCGAGTGGACTTAATTAGTCCATCCAAGGACTGCGAAAACAAACACTGGAACTAAAATTGCTCTCTGTACTAATTCCCGCTCACGATTTTTGAGGACGAATTCTTCAAATAAAGTACTGCTTTGAGAAGCATGCGATACATACTAATATGCTCCGGCTTCCGAAACAACCAGCTACGTGTAACTTGTAATAAAAGCTACAATGGTCGCCTCTGCACTCTGCATCTTCCCTCTGTGCATTTGATTTCATCATCATTAGCTTTTCTAGATCAACCATATACCAATCACAATCAGCTTGGTTTATGGCCCCCTTTTATATACATATTGCCACAATTATTATAGGATTTCACCCAATAATATACTGCCCTAATGATTCACAGACTAGTTGCATTTGAATCTATTTATAATTGAACCTTCCCATATTTACATACATAAATAATCCACTGATATATTAAATTTACAATACCCAAGCATCAACAGCATCAGAAAATACAAGAACATGGGGAAAAAAAACAGCATAGAGTAGCAGTTTCATAACCAACCAAGTATGTAATAACCAACACTCACAACCCTCCCTGGCTCACTTGTAGTTTTTCGTCAACATCATCAATGTAAGCAGTAAAGACCTTATCGGCCAAATGCAGCATCGCCTTGCATCAAAGGCCTGTGTTGATTGCCAGCAACCAACATAGCCTTGAACTGGCTGAATGGAACAGCCATGAAACTCCTCTGTCATGATGCCAATAAAACAGCCATTAGGTTCTTACTGATAAGTGGCTGAAGCATACCAAGGAAAGATTGTATAGTCCAGGGAAACTAACTGCATCAGATATTTTACTTAGCGTGCATGAAGAAATGAAGAAAAACCGAGGGAAAGCATTAGAATTCTACAATTTACTCTGACTTGTCCCCCTTACAACACTCTGCTAGCCGGGGTTGATGACAAAGGGTATAAGTGGATATTGATAGCTCTCCAACTTACAGAATAGAAATCACAAGCTGTTTGAACGGCCCTTACGAATTTTCACATGGCCTGAATGTTAGCACACGACAATAACGGGATTTTATCCAGATTAAAACCTCAACGAAGGCCACAGAAGTAATTTAAAACCCTGGAACAATAGCCGTAATCTCCTACATTCACAAATTGTACCACCATGCTTCTCACCTTACTTATGTCATAACAGAAAAGATAAAAGAATTTCAACAAATGACAGCGATAGATCAGATTGAGTAGCCTTCTGTACCATAGCCGCGCAGCTTACAGACATCATACGGTAGATTAAATGACATGGCATTGCCTAATTCAATGTGAAATGTATGATCACTGGCAAGTTACTCCTTCACCCATAAATTTCCCGAATGCCAGTATAAATTTCAATATGATTTTAAATATGTTTCCACCAATTTCTCTTTGCCTCAGTATACATTCACATAAATCAGCTAAAAATCAAATAGCCTAAGCTACAACTACAATTTTCAGCTAAAGATGATATCCTAAAAGATACAAATGCTACTTTACATGCCCTAACCTCATCGTGTTCATTTTCTATACAGCTTACTCAATCTGGTACAATCCGCATAACTTATGACCCAAAATGAGAAATGCAAAATAGAAGAAAATAATGCTGGAATAAAAATTCATAGACAAGCAGTGTGATAAAAATCTTTGCTAATATAACTCTAAATATTTCTTGAATAGCATAAAGAATACCTCATTGTTGATGTTAAATTGCAGTTTAAGTTGCTGAAGCTGCAATTTTTCCCGTTGCCATCGTCGGCCTAGAACTACAATCCCCACTAAAGCAGCAGCCACAAACACAGACCAAAATGTGTTTGTCTCTTTTGCCTTACTATACAAAAACTCAACCTGCCTCTTCCACCATGCTTTAGAGGGCACACCAGATCCCTCACTTCTGCTACCTTCCTTAAGCACAGAAGCATCAACAAGAAACGAATCTGCAGACGTGTTACTAGGATCATTGGGTTCAACAATTCCACTGCTTTCACTAGAATAGACTGATCTATTTATCTCTCTTTCAGAATGAAAAGCTTTAAATTCAGAAGAGGTGTATATAGAAGGCTCTTCCCCAATCAAGCCCAGACCTTGCAGAGTCTTGCCATCTCCAAACTCCATATCACCTATAGAGAGACTCTTCTCCTTGTCAAAGAATTGATTAATTCCATGCAGATCGTCATCAGATTTAATCTTACAACTTTCTTCATAGTTTTTACAGGGTTCGTCAGCTTCTGTTTCAGAAGAGCAGAAATCTTGTTTGCATAACCCTTTTTGAACACCTTTACAATCAGGTTCTTTCAGAAGGTTTTCAATTTCATTAGGTAACATCTGAAAATGACCGGACATAAGCATCGGGTCAGAAGATTCATAATCTTTTGCTACATATTCAGTACTCTTATTTTCATTTGACTGCTCAATTTTTCCAGGACCAGGAGCAGCAGCATATACAGATGCCGTGAGAGATACCACCTCCCATTCATTTCCACGGGGAGATGTCGTTCCCTTACCATCTTTCTCATTGTCCGACATCTTAAAGACCTAAGGTTCAAAGAAATGTCAAATATGAAACTAAGTCATGCCAAATAAACGAAAGTAAAGTAGGATATTTCACAAGCATGTTTGGCTGATGTAGCAAAATATGAAGCTGAGCTGTTATTAAACCCTCAAAAAGAAAACATGGAAGCAAATATTCCAATTAAAAACAAAACTAATTAAAGTGATAAACAATATAGGCATTAGTATATGTTTCCTACAGAAAACAATAAATCAATGTATAATACCTTTATGTACAAGAAATACAAAAATTGAAAGGGAAAAAGAGAAGAGAACCCATCATCCTAATATAACCCAAGAGAAACTCCCAAGGAACTGAAAACAGTGGCAATAAGAAAGCAATTAAAAAGCAATAGAAATGATGCATAAAATGTCCAAATCTAAAAATAAACTTAGTAACAATCTCAACCATCATTTTATGAAGAAATGGATAAGTTTTTCACATGGCACTAGTGCATATATCTGTTATACATCCAAATAAACCAGGAAGAAACTAACAACACTATGACGGGAAGTATATTATAGTAGACCAAAACCACCCAAAACATGTAAAGGAACAAAGAGGTGTAGATGTAGCTGGCTCTCTTAAAGGTCCTAGTTCTGCTTAATATTGCATGTAAAATCGCACGAAGATACATAAGCAGCAAAGAAAACATAGTTAAAGGCAAAAATTGCAGTTTAAAGAGAAATTTCCTCTAATTGCAAACAATTTCATCAATAGATAGAAGTTTAGTATAGTTAAGTACACAGAGAAAAAATAAATCACATAAGTAATCAAATACGACCTAATTTTAAGACTCAATCAATTCATCTTAGAAGCAGCAGCTTCTGCATCAACAAAGACCGCTTTAATAACAATCAGATCCTATATCATTCATTCAAAAATAAACCATCTTAAATCGCCACAACAAGCAATTCACAGAACCACCTCAACAATTAACTAGTAACAAATCAAAACCCTAAATCAGGAGATGAACGATGAACAGGATCCAAAATCCAAATAAATAGCTTAAAAAAGGGTTATAAAATCCAGTAAATTCAAATCCAATGAAACCCTAACGATCGTAAGAGTACCTAATCAAGGGAATCTCGCAGGGGACGAAGAAGATAAGATCGATAGGAGAGAACGAACGGAGGGTTTCCGCTCCCCAAGCAAGGAGAGGCGAAACTTCCGATCAAAGTAACAGGGCGAAAGGTGCGGGTCCGCTTTTATAGTGGGCCGATGTCCTGTAACTGATTCGACCGGTTAGTTACCGGCGATTGGCGGTCGCAACTGAGAAATAGAATGAACCATCTGCACCAAGTCATCCGTGGACCGCACAAGCAATTTGCCCATCGTTTTTTTTTTTCAGGATATATATATATATATATATATATATATATATATATATATATATATATATATATATATATACACGTGGCTTGGGGGTCGACGGATGACATGGTAAACATGGTCCATTGTAAAATGTTTATCTTCGGGAACGCGCCGGAATCGGGCCGCGGAAGTGTTGTGTTGGGCTTGGGTCAAGTTTAATTTACTTCGAGTTAAACATGACCTGGCTCGATCAACTCGCAACTCAAGTCAAAACTAGGACCGAGTCCAACAAACGGATCCTAGTGCGTGGATCGGGGTTGAAACGTTCGAACCCAAAGCCACAGTTAGGCTCTTAGTAGGAATTAGTGCTTTGCTTTACAACCGAACCTACGCTTTGTGCTGCGTTTCCGAAACGCAACGCATGACTTGGGAATTGTTCTTGTCAAAGGCCACAAGCTACACATTTTAATTAGTAGGAATTCACGGCAAGGAAAATCTTCAACAGGTGCACTGATTATGAAAGCTCACGGTTTTGAGACTTAATTAATCAGTTGGATTGGATTCTATTGAAAAGAGTAAAGGGGAAGGGCCTGAGTACGCTTTTAATATTTTGCACGGAATACCGATCGTCCCTAGCGCAAGTGACAAAAGGACTTGATAGTTGGTACCCGAATCCAAGTTCGAATCCTAGTTGATTCAAATTTTCAGCTAAGTTTATTATCTAAATGAAATAAACGAAACAGGTAGCAAAAAAAAAAAATTTGCACGGAATAATATAAGATTCTGCTAGAACAGGGCTTTCATTGTATTTTTTCATTAGATTTTCTTCCTCTAGCTAGTATGTGTTATCGCTTATCAGATTATATATTCCGATAGGCAAACTCATTGTAAATTAGAGTTTGAAAATGCTTTCTTTGAATACAACCTTTTTCATACTTTAGAACTTCAAATGAAGTCCCAAAAAACTATATTGATTTTCTTTTTTAATGTCATTCGATAGTGGCGAAAATCTCTACAAGAAAAATATACAACTAGATGCTTCTGCAACAGAGAGATTTTCATTACTTGCACAACAAAATTTGTGAAGAAACCAAGTCTTATGTATATGCAGCTTGTTAGACGGAGAAGATGATCTTCAATATGTCACTTAAAACATATTTGGGGTAAAAGACGGAATCTTCAGAGAAGTGATTATTCGATTTTAGTTGGACAAGTTCTTCGAATCTATCTACCATAATATATACTGCAGAAAAAGCCGAAGCTTGGTCAATTTTTTGGTGCGAATTAGGTCCTGTTTGGGATAATGCGCGGCTTGTAAAAGATCTCGACACAGTTAGGCCTGATTTGGTCCACAGGATGTCTTTTGGGGAGTCTATACTGATCAGACCCAACCGAAAATATATTCAAATTTGTAGATCCAAGCTCAGTTCAAATTCGATTGAATCACGCAGGCCGACTCACTCCAAAACATATTCATATTTTAAAGAATTTGTTGGATCAGGCTGTGTCAAATAACAAAACCCCGACCCAACCCCAAACCTAACCGCCCAATATACCGGGCCGAACCGAACTAGATCGACGCGTAAAAAGCTGACGACAGCAGGCCGGGTCGGGCCGATTTTGTTCGGACCGTGTCAGCACCACGACTTCAATTTCAATTTCCTCCTCAGTTACGCGGAGAAGCACCAAAAGCATATTATCCAGCATATCCAAAGTCTTATAATTACTACACCACTTGGTCTTTTCTCACCCAACTCTCACCTTCCAGAATCTACCCCTTTTTTCTAGAGAATCAAAGTTGATTTACCAGTAAGTCACGAAATGCTATGGTTCTTACCTTCTTTGGATTTGCCCAACTTTTTTTTTTTTTTTGTCGCCAATATCTCCAGGTGGAGCAAAAGATACAGAAAACAGAGAAACATTGATTCATTTAAAAACGATTAACACTCATGCCACCACTCTTAATTAAAAAAGAAAGAGCGAAATACAAGTAACAAAATACCACCAATAACATCGCCGCGATTAAACACTGATTTTTATTTTATTTTTTTTATCATTTTTCCCTTTTTTTTGGGGGGGATTTATTCCGCCCTAATTCGCGATCCTCTTAGAAATCGTCGCCGCCGTAGCACCCATCGTCGTAGGCGAGATCGTCCTCCACCTTGTCCGCCGCCTCGTCGGAGATCTTATTCTCCATGTAGTCCACCCCCTCTGAGATCGCCAGTCCCCCGAGCAACCCCGCCGCCGCCCCCACCGCTAATCCCGTCCCCATCCCGAACTTCGACTTCTTCTTCTCCTCCACCACCCCGTACGGCGCCGCCCCGCCATACGCCGGCGCCGACGCCGCCGCTCCGCCGTACGCCGCCCCGCCGTACGCCGCCGATCCGTATTGGGGCGGCGGCGGCGGCGGAGCATCGTAGGGGTACCCCGCGGGAGGCGGCACAGCGTAGGGCTGGCCGTAGGGTTGGCCGTAGGGTTGGGCGTAGGATCCGTCGCCGGGGCGGTAGTCCCTGGACTGGGCGTAGGGGGGGGGCGCGGCGTAGGGGTCGTAGTAGCGGGGGCGCGGCGGGGCGGCGTCGCGGACGGCGAGCTTGAGGTCGATGAAGCCGTGGGGGCGTCCGGAGGGGCGCTTGAGGGGGAGGGTGCGGGAGGACTTGGATCCGATGCCGACGTCGTCGAGGACGTGGCGGAGGGGGAGGCGGGCGGAGCCGACGAGGGGCTTGGTGCCCTCGGCGGCGGGGCCGGCGTGGACGACGTCGACGCGGAGGACGGCGTCGTCGAGGCGCGCGTCGGGGGGCACCGGCACGCAGAGCTTCTCGTCCCACACCGGGTTGGTGCCGCCCTCGTGGTCGGCCCTCGTCGACACCCTCGGCCCGTCGTCCACCCACGCCACCGCGTACGCCACCAGCTCGCCGTGCCGCCAGTTCACGTTCTTCAGGTCCCGCGCCGACACGATCGTCAACTCCACCTCGTAGCGCGACCCCATCCTTATTTCTCTCTCTCTCTCTCTCTCTCCCTCCCTCAGGTATGTGCGGTGCTCTTTTTCCTTTTCTTTTCTTTTCTCTCACTACTACTACTACTACTTTCCTTCTTATGGACTCGGTTTTGGTGGTGGATTCCCTTCGGGGCGGATGGGAATGGGTATAAATATCGGGGTGGTAGGCATTTGGGTATGCTGTTAGGTGATAATTACGGTAGTGCCATCGAAGCGGCCAAACAAACGCGGAGACTGCATTACTGAGAAACGGTGAAAAAATATTTTTTCGTACATAATATTGTATTTCGCATATTCCGGTTAGTTATGATATATTTTTTATAATTTTATTGAAAAACATAGAAGTATATTTTTATATATTTTTTCTCAATTTTATTCTATTTAATAATATTAGATAAATCTCAATATCAAACTAAGCCTTGGATGTTTTCCTCAGACCTCTAGAGTTTAAAAATTCTTTTGAAATTTAATATAAAATAAAATAAAAGAATAACTCAATAAACAATTGGGTAAGGATCGAAGACTTCAAATATGTGCTTGTTTTTTTATTTTAGTACTTTTATAGTTTAAAATGTATCACTTTAGTATTCTATAATTTTATTTTATTTTTAATAGTCCCTGTGTTAATTTTTCTGTTAAATCAATAATAAAGTTAAAATCATATAATACTAAAGTAAAAATTCTGTAAACTATAAAATACTAAAAAATGAATATTCGATAAATGGTAAATTTTCATCTGAATATTTTTTATATAATTTAATAAATAATTAACAAAAATACTGACAAAAATAAAATAAAATTACGAAATACTGAAATGATATATTTTAAAGTATAAGGTACCAAGATAAAAAAAATGCCAAACCATACAATTTGTATTCCAAGTTTATCCTAATAAAGTTTTATCCGGGGAAGAGGGAAAATTACTGCCTGCCTAGATTTGGTCTACCATATCATCCGTAGACCGCCCCAGTCATTCCTGTTTGGTATTTCGGACTAACTAATTCTGTTCATCCAAAAAAATATAAAAAAGAATATGTTTAGTTAGTTTTTCTATTTTAGTAGAGCTAAATTCTATTTCCATTTATTTATAATAGAATATTTATATCTATACTATTTATAAAAATGGCTATTTTTATATTTTAATCTGTTGGAAGATGGAATCAACAACGGAATTAAAAATATTCTCCACCTTTCATATATGAAAAAAATTTGCTAAATGTGGAAACTAATTAAATATTAATTAAGATTTTTTTTTACTAAAAAATTTTGAAAAAAAAAAGTGTTTTATCCTTTCCTTTTTTACTTACTAGCCAAAATCTGATAAAAAATAGTGTGTCTCTTTTTAACTTGCTAGAAAAATATGATTAATAAAAAAAAATCTTAATTAATATTTAATTAGTGTATATATATTTAATAAAATAATTATAATGTGCATCGTATGTGTACTACAATTATATTTTATGAATTAGTTGTTTTACTTGCCAACCTAACGAAAGTCTATGTACTAATTTAATACACATATTTTAATAATTTAAATAAATTTAAATAATTAAAGATTAATTTAAAATCTTTCTTTTTCACTACAACTTGCTATTAAAAAAATAATAATGCCAGTAAATTACTTTTCTTATTGTAGCTTTTTATTATTCTATTGCATTGAAGGGGACACACAAAAGCATTTTAGGCTTAAGCTTCGTTTGGGATTACGGGGAAATTGCGTTACGTGCGGTGGGATTGCGGGGACATTGCGTTACGTGCGGTGAGAAAGTACGTTGGAAAAATACCCTATTTGTTTCCGTACGTAATATTGCGTTCCGCATATTGCGATGAGTCGGTTACGATATATTTTCTGCGGTCCCACGAGAGAACGCAGAAGCATATCCCTATATGCTTTTTCCTCATCTCCATTTTATCTAATAGCGTTAGATAAAGCTTAATACCAAACTAAGCCTTAGTTTGGCATTGAGGCCTATCAAACACTATTAGATAAAATGGAGTTGAGAAAAAAGCATGCTTCTGCATTCTCCGATGAAATCGTAGAAAATATATAGTAGAAAATATATCGTAATTGACTCATCGTGTCGCTATATGCGAAACACAATATTACGTATGGAAACAAATATAATATTTTTTCAACCTACTTTCTCACGTCACGTAACGCTATTTTTTTCGCAATCCCTAACGAAGCCTTTAGTAAATTTTGGATCAACTCAAAAAAAAAAATCAAGGTAGGTTCCTGGATGATGGACCAGGTCCATGCAATGATTTCCGTACGAAGCGGAAGTTCCTTTTGGCGAGCGAGGGAACCGGAGAAGGTGAGAAGGTGCGTGGAACCACGTGACGTGGGAATTACGAGGGCCCACGACGCGGGTTCCTGTTTGCTTCTTTCCCAAGGGAGAGAGAAATGAGAGAGAAAAGAAAAAAGAGAGAGAGAGAGAGAGAGAGACCCAGTAATATAAAGCTACAGGATGGGACCAGTAATACGTGAGAGAGGGGTATGGAATTGTGTGTCATATACGTAAGTTTATTGAGTGGTCGGTACTGGGATTTTTAGGCATAGTGGGGGTGCCGTTCAACGCTGACGCTCTGGACCTCTTAATTGACCTAAATTAGAGTGTTTACAATTTTTAAGAGAAATTATTGATGTGCGTAAATAACGATTCAATAAATATTAAAATAAGTTCGAACGACTATAAGCATTACAAATGCATCTTAATCACGGGGTGCATGCCGGCCTGCTGTTCAATATAGAAAAATTTATAAAATGAACAAAAAAATATTTACACCGAAATTTTAATTAAATAAATATATAAACTGTGTGATTGGTATTAACAATTTGGCGCAAGCAAGATTGTTTTTGTGAGTAGCGATAAGATCGGCATGTTGTACTCGATCGTGATTTGAAACTTTTTTTATTTTTTAGATAATATCAAAAATAGTTTTGATAATGTTATTATTATTTTTTTTAATCGCGGGGTGCATGCCGGCCTGCTGTTCAGTGAAGAAAAATTTATAAAATGAACAAAAATATATTTACACCAAAATTTTAATTAAATAAATATATGAACTGTGTGACTGGTATTGACGATTTGGCGTGAGCAAGATTGTTTACGTGAGTAGCGAAAAGATTCGTATGTTGTATTCGATTTGAAAATTTTTTTTATTTTAGATAATATCAAAACTTTTTTTTTTTTTCAAAAACTGGCACTGATGTATTTTAGTTTTAGGAAATACCTTTCAAAATTACCAAAATACGGATGGGATAAGGAGGGTGTGCACGCTCTTTCCACTTGTTGTTGGTGGCAATTCTATAATTTATTCAACAATAGATGGTGGTTGCGGATAGAGAAGAAAGAGGGAGCGGGGAAACCCTTGGGAAGCGGGCCTGATGGGGGTCCACTTTTATGACTGACGGCGTCCGTTTTTCTAGAAGGTGCGGGAAGAAGAAAGTGATATTATTGGCCGACGGCTGCTGCGCGAGCGACGGAGAAGAAACTTCCTCTCCCTTCCGTTTGCGTGCTTGGCGTGCGGTTGTTCCGCACGCGGGATAGACGCGCTCCTGTAAATAGGAGGCGCACTAATAAATCTGTTCTTTTCTTGTGATTAATGCATCCGACCGTACAAAATGAATCAGATCCTTAATCAGATGGCACGGAAGCATCCTTAGGAAAGAAAAATAAATAAATAAAATGTAACAGCCTATGTATTCTATGTGCCGTCTCTCTCAATCAATCACAATGACTCCCTAATACTTACTCATCCCACCATATTTTATAAAAATTTACTTTTGTATTTGCACGTAACTGCTATATAGAAATACTTCTCTCCGAAGAAAGCCTTCAATGGTTTGTTCTTTTCTCTTTTTTTTCCCTTCTTTTCGTTTTGAGCTGTGAAAATATACATGCAAGAATTCTGCATTTTCCACCAAACTGCAATATAAAATTAGTTTGTTATGTTGACCATCATTCTCTTTGAAAGTGCAAAAGAGAAAAGCAAAACGCCGAATCACGTCAATCAACCGAAATAACATTAAATAGAAACAATAACATAAACCAAGGAACAGCAGAATGAGAGCATAGATCGTCCACTAGCAATTTAAAATAGGGATCGCATTATGAACTGAAAGAGGATGATTGGTTATGCTGATAGTGTTGTGTCATAATCATGTTTTTTAACACATTTCTGCAGATACTAATGTTATATTTTCGTGAGCATGTTTGCAGGAACAGCATTAGCATAGCTTTTATAACATAAGTTCCGCTGCGACTTTTAGATCATGTAACTCGCATTAGCATAGCTTTTATGCAGCCAAACTTTTCGAGGCAATCTCATAGACATTCTCTGAGAGTCCATTTGCCGACATAATCATCTCCAATTGTGCCTGTACAACAGAAAAACAAGACTTTTAAGCAAGTTAAACAGCATAGCATTTTACATGCAGGAGGGAGGATACTTAGTAATAAAAAAGATGCCACTTTTTGACTGACTTCATCCCAAAGCTAAGCAGAGTATGGAAAAGAAGGAAAAGAAAGAAAAGAAAGGGCAAAAGAGCACAACAGCTAAGAACAAGCTCACCTTAGCAAGAGTTTGCCTGGTCTCATCATAGCGTCTCCACCTCGAGAAGGCTGACACCATGCGGGAGGCAACCTGGATTTCAACACAGTCGAGAAAATTGCAGCAACAAAAATCAGAAATTATTACTAGCAATTCTATTGTCCGTAAAAGGGAGAATAATTATGTGTTGGTTTACAATTGTTAAGTTCTGAACCCCCATACTCCTAAACTGAAACAAACCTGAGGATTGATCTTGTCAAGTTGTAACACGACGTCACCCAAGAACTTGTAGCCTGACCCATCTTTTGCGTGGAAATTCACAGGTGATCCGCAGAATCCGCCTATTAGTGAGTAAACCTGAATCACAAGCAAAAATGGTATTGTGTACTTGAACCCAAAAAAAGAGGGCCATAAACATGATACTAGTAAAAGACAGATTATCACCTTGTTCGGATTGCGTAAATCAAAAGCAGGGTGAGACAACAGCTTTTGAACATTAGCAACATTCCCTGGAATATCTGACATTGCTTGAAGAGCAAACCACTTATTCACAACCTATGATAGAAGAAATGCCAAAAGTTAAATCTGCTGCGCTAACACTTTGAACAATCAACAAGCAACAAATTAAAAAGTAGTTTTGGGCCTTTTTAATATATGTGAATAGCCCTGAAAAATCATCAATCATCTCCATTCATATATATGCCCCTTTAAAATATGAATTTTCTTGCAAAGCTGCCGAAAGTGCAGTTTTTGTCACTGACAAAAACTATGTTGGAGACTCATCCAATTCGAGGAGAAAGTTTGGTTTGGCATTTTAGAACATTTTCAAAGAGCGGCATTCCCCAAAAACTATGGTATACATGCATGAAGTTAAAACTTTTGAAAGTCATATATGGATATGCACATAAATTTCTCAATATTTTCTGAAATGAAACCTGCAATAGAAGGCATGGGATTTAATCTATCAACAAGATTCTTACCAAAAAGTCATCCTGCCACTTGTTATAAAAATCAGCAAGGACATCATCCCGGACTTGACCCGGATTTTGGGCAATGGCAGCTAAGGCGGCAAACTGCTCAGTCATATTAGTTGCAGACTTGTACTCATTCAATGCAAGTTCAGTGAGCTCCGGCTCATTCAATGATGCCAGATAGGCTACAGGTAATAAAACAGATATTTACATTTAAGTTCACCACCATGAATCATTCTAAATCTATCTCTGAAACTAAATTGCAAATTCAACAATAAACATACCAAGAGAGGTGTTTTTCAAAGCCCGACGAGCCATACTTGGATGATCAAAAACATATGGTTCTGAGCTTCTATTGTTTTTCAGCTAGAAGAAAGTATAATTGTAGTCAGTCACCAAGTGCAGAAATAAAAACAAACTACAAAGAAAGGAATCATATCTCAAAGACATAATTCATACAAAAAAAAAGGCAGCACAAAAGGATTGATAAACTCACAGTGGCGAGAAACTCTTCCTTTAGCTGGAGGGCCAGCTGCTTTTTAATGAAGGTACGAACGGCATGAACAGCATCAGGATCTGCAACTGCCATCATGTCCATAATCTCTCCTTCACCAGGTAAAGTAATGGCCTTTGAAATAAATTCCTACAAATCCAGGGTAACTTAAAATGTCAGCAAAGAAAATTGGAACCAAATGAGTGAAGCTTGAGAGTTAAGATTAAAGAACACTCTTACTTTATCCAAGCTTGAGTTGCACAGGATACTTCTGATCCCATCAACAAAATTTGGGTTGAGAACTAGTGACTTGTTTTGCTGATAGTCGGCTACAAGATTCAGCATCAACTTGCGTGCTAATACTTGACCAGCCTCCCATCTATTAAACAATTATACAAGCATTATTCTCATAAAAATGACGATATTTTGTTGAATGGAGAGATATTAGTAGAAGCATACCTGTTGAATTCATCTGAATCATGTGCAAGTAAGAAAAATAGATCACTGTCCATCAGATCAGAATCAAGACGAATTGGAGCGCTAAAACCTCTCAAGAGTGAGGGAATTGGCCGCTCAGGTATATCAGAGAAAACAAACTCTTCTTCCTTCTGGAGAACAAAAAGATAGTAGTGTGTTTAAAGCCACTAATAAAAGTTATGGCATAAAAGTCAGAAAAGAAAAAATGAATCCAAATGGCTAGTGTTTTTCTGTGTTGAAAGCTTTCTGTTTGGTGTTTAAAATTACTGTAGAACCAAACTGTTACTTTATTCATGATTAACAAAGCTGTCTCACCTATCAATGAATGTGAGGTTTGACAAAAGAGTTCAGATCAATGCCAGACAAGATACACAACAAAATGCCTTGTTCACCTATCAACATCACCTTGTCTCTTCAAAATGAATACTTCAACTGATTTGGTGTTGCACAATAAAAATTGCATAAAATTTGAAACTTGTACATGAAAAACAAATCAACTCAAATTTAAATCAACAGTATCACTCAAATAAATTAGTTGAAGTGTTAAACTACAGAATATCACTGCAAGGCATATTATGGGTGACGCAAAATTTTGAGCAATGCTAAACACTAAAATGACATATAATAGACAAGTAGTTTATCACAATTGTGCTTAAACACTCATAATTTTCTCACCTTTTTAACTTGAAGTACAGTGGTAAAGACTGGCTGATTGCCGTTTTTGAGTGCCTGCAGATTTCCATTGTTATAAATAAAAGAGAGGGGCATATCTTTTCCAGTAGAATCGAGGAGTCCAACAGCAACAGGTATGAGCATTGGTTCTTTCACCGGTTGTCCAGGAGTTGGAGGCACTTCTTGACTGGTAACATAAGAAGACAAACAAGTAGCTGAGTAGAGGCACAGCACGTAAATCACATTAATAAAGTTTTTGATGACTTAAGTTATAGTCAGCATCCCTTTATTGAGGAATTGTGGCTTGAAAGCATCAAAATGACTCTAACACTGCTATCATGAATATGTTTCCATTAGGATTTCCACAGATGGAATTAAATCACCTAATCTTTAATTCTTGCGGAGTATATTATTAA
This sequence comes from Ananas comosus, assembly GCF_001540865.1. NCBI lineage: Eukaryota > Viridiplantae > Streptophyta > Magnoliopsida > Poales > Bromeliaceae > Ananas > Ananas comosus. The sequence goes on from NC_033645.1 coordinate 2,727,098, forward strand.
AAATTAGGTGTTCCTCAAGGACAAAAGCTAAATCACATTCATAAAATTTTGAGTGGGTAAAGATATATCCAAGCCAATGTACGTGAAATAAATAGTAATTAATATTAACCTATTGAAGAAATAGTAACTCAAATTGAAATGAAAAAGAGCACAACAACAAAAAGTCTCTGACATTACAGTTGCCATGAAGTACTCGTAAAAAAAGAAAACTTTGTAATTGAACAAAGTTACCGAGGTAAATAGTGATAATGGACGACATAAACTGAATAGATGGAAGCCCAATAAAAGTAATTAAAAGACAGGCATTAGAAGTATGGACCTGAACTTCAAAGTAAATGTCTGCGCATTAGGATCATAGGAAGTAGTAACCTTAACGCTAGGTGTCCCTGCTTGAGAATACCTGTTGTATTCCCAAAATGTAAGAAGAGTTTGAACAAACTGGAAAGAAAAATAGAACAGCGCTGCTACTACCATAATAAGAAGTTAGAAAAGTCTGCACTATTTGCATCCCGCATAGCAGCATAGAAGTCTTCACAGGTCACAGCTTGTCCATCATGTCTTTGGAAATAAAGATCCATGCCCTAAAGAACCAAACAAAGTCAAGAACCTTGGTGAGAAAAAATTAAATACAGGATGACTTTCTGACACCCAAAAAAAAAAGAAGAAAAGAAGAGAGGAGCAGAGAACCAGTATAGATACGCTATAAGAGAACCAGTATAGATACGCTATCATAGCTAGGTATCAGCTTAGATGATCAAAGGTGACAATAATAGTAATGAAAATTATGATTCACTATCAGAAAGGAAGTGACATTCGTTAATTTAATATTAAACTATCTAGGAAAAAAAAGAAATAATAACAAATCACGTACAGTAAGATGCAGTAAGTTAGAGAGGGAGCAAATAAGAGAAAGGGGAGCATCATGATTATACCTTCCGGAACCCTGAACTCCCAAGCAAGGTTTTGTACATTCTAACAACTTCGGCACCCTAATATTTTTCACATATCATTTGCCTCAACAATTCAAATTTAGAAATGAAATAAGGAAATTAATATGGCAAATGATAGAGTGGCATACCTTCTCATAAACCTGTAATTGAACAACCGCGGGCACCGGATAATAGAGCATAGCAAGTTCAGAATGAAGAAGGAAATGTCAATGACTGCTAATATTGACAACACAGAAAAGAAAAAATAAAAGGAAATATAAAGACGTACCGTAACTGTATGTGAATGACAACTCAGATTGTTAAGCAAAATTTGTCACAAAACAAAAATCACGGAGACGAGTTAGAAAATAACCATAATAAGTACATAAAAGATTAACACTTAATAAAGTTTTCATATAATTATGAGCTTGGAAACGGATAGCGACGAAAAACACCTGTATAGAAGTTGTCCATCTGCCAATCAAATACAGACCAACACATCAAATACCATGTCAGGTGGTGAATAATGAACAACTTCCAGGAAAAAGCTTCCGAGTATTGAAGTACCAACCTTGATGTATGAATGTGGTCGAACAGGGTGTGCCATCGGGCCAGCATCCTGGAAATTGCAAAGAATTTAATCAGCATACTGATCTAGCAGATAACAAATGACAGGACAAGACCCGCTAATATGAGATAAGAATCAAGAAAAAGGAACAGTAAGCTATAGCCAAGTAAAATATCACAATAACTAAGAGACACACGGTTAGGAGTCCATGAATGTCGTGAGCTCTTGGACACATGACAAAAAGGAGAATAAACAATTAAAGTTATTCTAGTCTAAGAAGCCAGAATTTTGTGAAATCTACCCACTTAGATTGAACTTTAGCAGAATAGTTATAGATCATGAAAATACATCTTAAAGTTATTTCAAAGTTAATAGTAGGTATTAAAAATGGAAATGAATAAACCTGTGGAAACTGGTAATTTCGCAGCCTTGAAACATCAGCTATGCGTTTAACTGTACGACTACCCAAGTCAGATGAAAATTCCTGCCAACAAGTTATCAGAGGAATAACTCAGGGTTCCACAAAACTGTAGCATGTTATCTGAGGTACGAAATACATGCTAGTGTTAGCAGTACCTGATCTCTAAAGACGGTCAGACCTTCTTTGAGACTTAGTTGGAACCAATCTCGACATGTTACTCTGTAATCAGATTACTCATTTAATGATGCATTTTGTGGTGAATATATGAAATTGGAAACTACAATGAAACAGTTTGTGGCTTCTAGCAAACTCATTTAGAATAAAAGGAAAAGAAAGAGCCTATAGTTGTATCTTGCTGTTAACTTAGTGTAATAGCAGACTCACTTGCGGTACTACAATTTAGCAAGAAAAAGGAAAGAACTATACAATTTAAGATATGACAGAGAAAATTTATCCAATAAACATGGATTACATCACAAAGGGTCTTCATGATATTTTTCAGAAAACATACCGATTTCCAGTCCAATTGTGAAAATACTGAAAATCAAACAGGACAAGAAAAAAATTAGCTTCAATTCAATAAAGTGCCTCAAGTATACAATAGAGAATGTCGAATATTTCTCTAACAGGCCCTACCTCATGACCGATAACTCCCAAAATTGCAGCATAGTCTCCATCTGAAGCAGTTTCAGGCGATGCTAAGACAAGCTTAGAATTAAATATCTGCACATTTACAATTTAAATACCATCAGTTAGTACAATAAGTTAATTCAACAGTACGTAAATAGGCAGATTAACTTCAGGATTCTTACGTTCAAACTCTTGTTTTCCATGGCCCCCCTGCAAACAACAGAATCCCAGGTTGTTAATCCATTTTGAAGAAGTTACTAAACATAGTTCATAAACAGAAACTATCACTAATAATGGATAGGACATCATGTGACTGATAAAGCATTACTGTAATAATGTATCCATGTTCTGCAACCAAAAAATATTTCAAAACCACACTCAACTTTCTAATTTAATCTCATGGAATCACAGGGAGATAGGTTGAAACAGTATAAATATAACCAGCCTTACATGTTAAAATCAGGAACAGCAACAATGTTGAACAAGTCAAGATCATACTCAAGACCAAAAACCTGTTACATGAAGAAAGTCAAAAACCAAGTAATATCACCAATCTCATAGAGGATAACGCATATATCATTATCACAAATGCGAAATAGGGCAAAAATTTACTAACTTCTTCGTCCCACTTCATTGCTGCCTTCAGAGAATACATAGCATGGGCAGTTTTTGGTACATCCTGTGCAGGGGTCCAGATTCTCAATGCTACTTTCCGACCAGAACAAGTCACAAATGAGTCTTCTCTGCTTTCCAATTGACCAGCAACTAATGCAAACAAATAGCTGGGTTTCTTGAAGGGATCCTCCCAAAGCACATAATGTTTGCCATTCTGCAGATATAAGGGACATCACGAAGGTAAAAATAATCATTACAAGGGAATTCCACTACACCTCAACTGTTAATTTAATATCAGAATTTTATGCTTAGATCCCAATATACCTCGAGGTCACCTTGTTCTACAAGATTTCCATTTGATAATAGTACCGGATAGAGTGATTTGTCAGCTTCAATCCAACAAGTATATTTCGCCATCACATCAGGGCGATCCTGGCAATACAATATCACATTTCAAAGGTGATCCTTTGACAGTTTAAGATCAATTTTGTTGTGATGAAGATATGGGCAATAACGTCAGTTTTAGTTATTAAAATCTCATGTTAAATTCTTTATTATACAAGACATAAAAATAAAGACCAACCATGCCAATTAAAATAAAAAGTCAAGATATGAAAAAACAAATTTCTGTAAAATAGCTAGAGAAATTTATGGCAGATTGATAATCAAGTAGTAGTTTTGCGTCATAGCACAAATTACCTGATAAAAAGTGATTTTCCTGAATCCTTCTGCCTCACATTGGGTACAGAAATTACCAGAGGTCTTGTATAAACCCTATAAAAGAAGAAAAAATAAGCCTAAAAGCACCAACGTATAAGTAATATGGAAATATCGTTTGTACCTCCAAGGATGTATTGTTCTGAGGATATATTTCTGTAATAATCTCCAGTGTAAATGCAGAACTAGGCGGTGATGTCAAAGTCAGATAGCGTGAGTCCAATTTATATTCTTCCCCCTAACATAACACAAAGTCAGACAAAAGCATATGTCAGACAAGATGCTGTCTACATAATGATCTAAAATAATACAACCTAAATAAGTAATCAGTAACCGTTGGTGGTCTACAATATATCATCCCACAATCATATTATTTGGACAGCCTAATATATACACTAGTATTAGCAACTTTCTTGAAACAGGCATTTTAGATCGTGGCCTACCATTCAAGTGCGGTTTCATGGTCACAACAGTCCAAATTGTTACCAAGATGAAGGGAGCCCAAATTCATGGTAAGACGAGGCTTTATGCCTTGAGGTGTAGAAAAGATCACTATGTCTTTAACCTCTAGTTGACCATGTTAAGATAGCAGTTTAGTGATTATCTTGCAAACAGAAATAATTATAGGCTGAAGAGCAAGAGTTGTAAGATTACCACCTTCAGCTCCTTGCCGTCAAGTTTGATTGACAATAGCTTTACGTCACGCCCATGCAGAACCAGAGGACAAGAAATACCTGGCACAAAGAGGAATAATTAAGTAAAAAAGTTTGAACACTACCATATAGTAATTTTTCAAATGAGCTGCATTGGTTGAACGAGAGGATCAGCACAAAGTGAGCAGTTGTGTGATAATTAAATTAAAGATGACTTATAATACAAAGATAATGCAAAAGTTTTTTCCACATAAAATGAAACAAACATTTACCTTCAACTCTGGGTAAAACAGCTATTTTTGACGAAACTATAGTTTTGTCTTCGCCAAGCTGAAATCTCAGATCCACCTATAGCAGTTTGACATGAAAAAAGAAAATAGGCTTCAGAAATTACATTATCAAACATCCAAGGATGAATGCCAAGGGTAACAACAATTAATCTGCAGATGCGCTCCTAACACCAAGAGGGTCCACGAAAGCTCCAGGCCCAGGGAATTTAATCACATTTTGATTGATAGTATTTCAATCACAAAGTTCATGTAAGTCAAAAGAATTTGCATGATCAGGGTTATGAACCAGCTAAATGGTAGTTATACGTCATTGTTAAGTCTTGCTCAGTTGACAAGTAGCAGGTGAGAGTAAAAATTTCACCAGAATGCACAAACAATTCATTCCCCTAAAATAAATCCACTGTAGCACTGAAATTTTTGTCACAGCATAAAGCAGTAGATAAGTGAATGTTTATAAAGTTACCGTGTCAAACAGATAGTCAGGCATCTTGTAATCCTTCAAGAAAATCTCTTTTGGAGTATCCATTTCAGGTTCTTCAATTTGGGAAGGCTGCGGCTTTGTTGCAACTGAACAAATTAATCTCTTGCTGACTAGTTTTACCCTCTGAATCATGTAATCAAAAGATCAACAGAGCCACATATAAGGAGAATTCAGATTAACAAAAACAAATAAATATGGCTAGGTAACAAGCATATTAGACCATGTAAATTTTCGTCTGATCAAAGAAGCCTATGATAGGAGAGTGACAAATTAAGCATGCAATTATAAAGGCACAAGAATATCTCATCATGATTCATTTATGCACTACTAAAAATCAAAATTTTAGCTTACTAATGCTGATTCATGATTGCTCTATAAGACGAATGAAATGGAAAAAAATGAAATGAATAGGTACTCACAGGTGAAGACGACAGAACCAGAGATCTCCTCAAATGGGCATCCTATAACCAAAAAGAGTTAGACATATCATTTCAACCAAGAGAGAGAAAGAGCGAGAGAGAGAGTAAGCCATGGGGTGGTTAGAGAAAAGGATGCAATCTTATATAACAACAATCTTACCGCCTTCCTGATGTTCAAATGACTGCTAGAGTGAACTCCCTTTGAGCAACTCTTTATTGGTAAATGTGAAGACAAACTGCGGGTTGTAAGTTGAAACTGCAAAAAATCAAAGAAAAGCTCTTAAGTAACAATGGGTCAGAAATGGATGTCACTTGAAGAATTCATCCAGACAAGGCCAAAATTTATGCAATCTGCGACTCTTAAAAGTCACTAGGACAACCAGAAAGCAAACATCTAAATTTTCACTTTTCAGTACTTAAAACATGCAAGGACGAAGCTATTTTGTCGATTTCACAAAGCGTAAATAGTTTATTCTCAAAGCCAGCACAATGCTGTAACATATTGGACTAAAATCTAATTGAGATTGGGGAACAAAAATGTACGATGATGAACACAACACAATTCATTTCAATTCCATCATAATACGCAGTAACATTTATCTGTAGTAAACAATCAAATCCAGAGAAGTCGACTAAGACATTCCCAGTAATCAATAAGAAAATAATAAGATTGTGTGGTCTCTAATGATGCTTTTAAATCAAACGAAACAGTAATTACTACACTCCTCAAAATTATTCAGATATATTAATCAAAGGGATAAGCTTCTAAGCACGACCAGAATGAAGAAAAGTAACCTGAAAACACCTCTCGAAACCAAAATAACCTAAAAAAAGCTCCCACTCAACATGAAATTTGGATAAGAGCCAAAACAACAGGGTTCAGATGATCACATTAAAGGACGAGAACATGCCCAGAAACCGTGTCTTTACCAAACTCGAACCTTTGCACGGAACTATCAAACGAGCCATTTCGAGTGAAACCCCCATCGCCTATTTCTGATAGAAAGAATCCAATCATTCCCCAAATTTTCACAAACACAAAAACCACTAAAAATCCGAAAAACTGGAGAACTGCAAACCGATTCACATGAAGATAAGTGTTATCCATCAAATTAAAGTGTCAAGTAACACGATATAACTTAGAATCATCATAAAAATCCCCGAAAAATGGAGAATAACAAAACTGATTCACACGAAAACAAGTGTTGTAGCCGATTTAAGCAAACTACAGCTTATGATCATCAGAAACTACGAAATGAAGGAGAAAACAAGACGATTTCACGAACGACTGGGGCGGTAAACTACGAGGAAATGGGAATCGAAACGCGCATGAGATCGAGATACCTCGGATCAGAGGCGGAGCAGGAGAGCGGTGGGGAAGGAGATGGAGATCGGTATCGAAAGAGTTTTCGATCCCCCAAACACTTGAGAGGGGATTGGATGGAGGAAAGATAAGTATATTTATTTATAGAATTATAGTCGAGCAAAACGAGGTGAGGTCGCGATAGGACGCAAATGTCCCCACCCGTTAGAGGTACCGGTTAAAAATATCTTAGGTGAAATATGCAGGAAAATCCCTCAGCTATACGATAATCTAGTACGTGGCCCTAAGCCTTTTTAAAATTTTGCTAAACTTGTGTGAAACTCGTTATCAGAACTGGTAGTTCTACTTTGATTTGACTATATGATTTTTAAAACTTTCGGTTCCAAAATTTTGCATGTTAATTTTTTTTTCTTTTTTTTTTTTTTGAGACTAGATAGCACGCTACCTGCTTCATTTATTAAAGATATGAATTAAGCTATTACTGTGAGGCAACCAGGACCTCGTGAAAAGGGTCCGCAAAAAAAAAAAAAAAAAAAAAAAAAAAAAAAAAAAAAGTTTAGTGTTTAGGATTTAGTCAAAGAATGTCTTTTCAAGAATCAGCATGTTAATTTCTTTTGATTTGGGTTCTTTGATAGCTCTTCTGTTGTAAAATTTCTAAGGCCCCGTTTGGATCGCGGGATAAGCGGGGATAACGAAAGTTATCCCCGCTATTCCGCCAAACGGGGTGAAATTTGGCCGGGATATTTTATCCCGGTCAAACCTTGCTATTCTCGGTTATCCCGGAATAGCAAGGGATTTGCTATTCCACCATTTTGGTGGAATAGTGCTATTCCAATGCTTAATTTCAAACTTAATTAAACTTATAAATTGAATTAAACTAAATTATATAAATATAATATGTTATATATTATAATACATTATTTTTATTATAAAATTATTAATTGTACTATATTAATACATATTATTTATATTTAAATATTATAATAAAATTTATAATAAATTATATTTAAATATTATAATAAATTCTTTTTATTAAATTTAAATTTAAGTAGAATTTTTAAAAAATTTATAAATTTATTATAATAAATTATTTTTATTAATTGTTCCCACCACTATTCTTATTTTAAAATTTTAAAAATTAAAAATTTAAATTTTTAAAATTTATAATTTATAATCTCAAAATTAAAGTTTAAAATTTAAATTATAAATTTTAAATTTTAAATTTAAATTTTGATATTTTAAATTTTTGAAATTTAAAATTTGATATTTTATATTTTTTTTAAATTTAAATATGATCTTAAATTTAAAGTTTGAAATTTAAAATTTAAAATTTTGAATTTAAAATTTGAGATTTTAAATTTCAAAGTTAAAATTTTAAATTTAGAAATATAAATTTAAAAATTTAAAAATTCAAATTCAAATATAATAAGTGGATAATATCATTATTTTTTATTTACAAAACCCATTATCTTTTTTATTCCATCTTACCTAACCAAACGCTATTTTTTTTATTCCAGGAATAACCCAATTTTCATCCAAACGTAAAATTGATCTAATCCTCGCTTATACCTCAATTTATACCTATCCCTAGAATAGCCACTTTTTTTTTATCCCCGAACCAAACGATACCTAAGTGATCTAGCTATGTGAATTAATATATTTTAATTAAATTTGCTAAAATAAAAACAAATTAATTAACATTGGTATATACCATGTGGATATTATAGGTATGAATTTTTAGATGTAATGTACAATTTTGGCACCGTAAACTTATGAGGTTCTTCTATCTTTCGGAAAATAATTGAAGTAGAAATTAAAGCTATCTCACTTTTCTTTCTACTTTGCTCCTCGTTTACAGCAGGAAAATGTAACCTGCTACAATCTTAAGCACAAAAGTGTACAGCACAATGTGAGAAACAACACTCTCTCTTGATCATATGCTCCAATATGTAAATGACAACATCTTATTCACTCACCCTTTTGTTCACCATGTGAGGGGAGTTAAAAGAAAAATATAACCACAAAAATTTTAAAAACAACAATAATTCTTGCTTTTGTTTTTCCCCCTTCTGCTGATACAATGGCAGAGAGTGTACAATACTAAATATAATAAATAGGGGGTGGGGTAGAAATAAAATATATCCTCTCAAACTAGTGGCAAGAAGCTGAGAAGGAAGAGCACAAATCTACCAGTCTAATTTCAAACTATTTTCTAATCAGATTATTCTAATTTGAATTGACTATGTCGGATTTCGAAGCTTTGCTTTCGCCTTCTCCTCCCCACAGCCGCACCCGTTCAGAAGCTTGCGCGGCCTGCAAACGTAACACATCTTCAGAATGCTGAAATAAAACATCTTTCATAATTGTTGGTTGTATTCTGATCCAAAATTTTTAGAATTGCAAGCAGTAACAACTAAAGAGTAGCTGTTACCTAGTTAGCGACTTCTTCGGTCTAAAAGATCTTTATATATTTTAAGGGAAAAAAAGATCAGAACAGTAATGCTAGAATTATTTTGGTGCAGTTTTAGTTTCTGAGCAGAACAAAATTGGAATTTACCTCAGCTTTCCAATCAGTTTTCCAAACTACATACAACAAAATCGCGGTTTGAAGTGCAGTTCCGCAAAGCATTCCGGCCCAAATTCCCTGTGAACATTGCATTAAATCATGCTCAATTTGTTCTAAAAAGTTTTTAAATTTGTACACGTATTGAAATTAAATAAAGTTCTAACAAAATCGGCTTTTCTACGGAAACGAATGTTACCTGTGGACCCAGGTGGAGCACATAGCCCAAAATGAACCCCAGAGGAAGGCCAAATATGTAATAGCAACCCAAGTTAATATATGCAACAAGACCTTGCCATCCACCTCCAACAGCAACCCCTGCATCGCATTGTTGCGACAAGTTTACGGATTTAATCACAAGTTATTTTGCTGCATATATGGTGAGAAACTTTACATTATGACTCGCAATCAATTCTAGCCCAAATTGTATGGATAGTTCCTTTGCTTCTGTTAACATTCACTTTGGTTATTTATTTACTGAAATTTCCCATATTCTGAAATGTCATTGTTTGCAAGATTATGTGCAGAGCACAGAGCATGCAACGTAGGAAATTGCTAGTCCTAAATTACTGGACCAAGTCACAATATCTTCGAAGTACAGGAGTTTACGCGTGCATTTTTATTCTTAATTTGAAAGAAACATTACTTACCTGATATCACAGGCTGAACGCTGTTAAGCACCATAGTAACTGCAAGAAGGTACGCTAATTTTGCGACGGCACGTTGCAGTTCCTTGTCATTTGTGAATATAACTGCGAAATGCTCGCGAGATGCTAATATGATGGCCATGGCGAGGAGCCCGATAGCCAGCGACTGCACGACGACCACGATGACGGCGTACATCGTCGCCCTCGGCCGGCCCGATCCGAGCTCATTTGAGACACGAACACTGCGAAGAAGTCACAGATCAAGTATAACAGAAGTATATGTAGAAATTCTCAAAGAGTTTGATTTTTTTTTTCCCCCTTATTCTCACTGTTCTACCTGATAGCAGCATTGATTCCAATGAATAGCATGCCTTCCCAACCGTTTATGCTCATGCTGAAACAGAGCAAAAGAAAGAAATCCTGGTCAAACTTAGTTTTTCCTATCAGTGTTAGCGATTTTGTTCAGTTTCTGAAGTAATTTTTTACTTATAAAATAGAACTTAAGCTGTAGCGCAACTCAAAACCAATTTTGGATGCTGAAGTGCAGATAATCTGATTTTAATTTCTGTTTCTTGCAGTAGTATAAAGTTGCCGTCCCTTTTGGCCCACCGGGAACCTGAACCAGTAGCCGTTTTTGTAGAGCTGTTTGGAGAAGCATCAGCATGGCCCGAACCCCACTCTAGCTTCACCCAAAAGCAAAAGTTTGGACTTTTTTTTGCCAAGTTTCTAAATTTCTAGAGCTAGAGCTTTTAATTTGAAAGTAAAGCTAAAACGAACTAATAACTCTCAAAAGTATAACCTCCAATTTAACTTCTAAATTTCTACTGATCATTGTATCGGACGAAGAGATTTTAAAACAGTCAGTTCTAATTAGACAACATATCTGCGCAAGCTCTAGTAAGGCAAAAGCAACAGAACGTGAAACTTCTATACCAAGTGTAATATCGAATAATAGTTGCATGAGATCGAGAGGTTCGATCATTACCAGATAGAGATGGAGTCGACGGCGATCTCGGCGTTGTTGAGGTGTCCGGTAAGCAAGACGAGCACCATCATGTACCAAATCTCGAGGCACAGCATTATGGCGGAAGCGAACGACAACTTCACGAACGCCCACAGCTCCCTGAACGCCGCCGACGACAACCCCCTCCATCCGTCCTTACACCACCCCACCACGTAAGTCACCTGCGTACAAGTTTGCAGCAAAATAATGATAAATTCGACGTTCTCATCGTAGAAATGATTTTTTGCAAAATTGGTATTTTCTAAGTGTTTGTTTTCACAACCTGCGCAACCGCCACCATCCACGCCGACAGATTATACGCGACGGCGGCCCCGGCGAGGCCCCAGCCGAAGACGAAGATGAAGAGCTCGAGCATGGCGACGTGGGCGACGAGCGTGGCGAAACCGATCCAGGCCAGGAACATGACCTTGCTCTGGGCCTGGAGGAACTTCTGGGTGGGGAAGTTGACGGCGATGGCGAAGAGCTGGGGGATGATGCTGACGGTGAATTTGCCGGCCTCGACGGCGATGGCTTCTTCCTGGCCGAGGAGGCGGAGGGCCGGGGTGGCGAAGACGTAGATGGGGCACATGAGGGCCGCGGAGGTGAGGAGGATGATCCACGAACGTTGCAAGTACACGCCGAGCATCGCCACCTGCCCGGCGCCGAAGGCCTGCCCGCACAGCGTCTCCAGCGCGCTCCCCATGCCCATCTGCCCGCCATGTCAGTCAGCCAGTTAGTTAGTTAGTTAGTTAGTCTGCCTGCTGTCAGCTAGTGTGGCAACAAACATGTAAGATGCAAAAATAATAAAATGAAATGAAATAACGCGTTTCCGGATCAACCTGATTCGTATTATTCGCGTGACAGGCGAAATCTCATGTCAAATTAATACAGTTTCTACTAAATTTTTATTTTATTTTATTTTTGGCTAATCAAACGTAGTCAGAAAAATAAATTTACAAAATAATATAAAATTTATTTGTGAATATAATATTACTCTAGTTCCAGTGTATTTGGTCCGGGTATAAATTAAGGTTCCCAAGCGTTGTGTTTTTTAGCCAGAATATTTTATTACAGTTAAACTTAGCTATTCCAATAGCATCGGATAAACTACTCCACCTTTCCAGTGGAATATTGTTATTACAAGTTTTAAATCCAATTTTTATTAAAATTATAAATTAAATTAAAACTAATTTATGTAGAAATTATATCTTATTTATTATAATAAATTATTTCATTATAAAATTATTAATTGTACTATATTAATACATATTATTTATATTTAAATATTATAATAAATTATTTATAATAAAGTATACTGAAATATTATAATAAATTATTTTTATTAAATATTATAATATATTATTTTCATAATAAATTATTTTTATTAAAAAAATATTATAATATTTAATTATACTTTGGTAGCTGCCTATAGCTTGGTTGGTGAGTTATTATTTGAATTTTTGGTTAGTTAGTTCGCACGCACAATTGTTGTCGCCATGAACTAAATGCTTGATAGGCGACTAGTTGTAGTGGTCCTACGTTTGAGATGCTTCTGCTCTCACGGCACAGTAACCGATGAGCCACCGTAAAGTCGTGAACGGACCGAATCTCATGGCTCTTCCTCACCACCCCCAACGCATAAACTTTAACGAACCACGTCTAAGACTTCGTTGGTATTACGGAAAGATTACGTTACGTGCGGTGATAAATACCATAGAAGCACAAAGATAGAAGCAGAACCAAACAAACCCCAAGTAAAAAATAAAAGCAAAGAGAGAACGAGAATGACGAATTGGGATTACGAGGAAGCCAAAGGAGAAGGTGGAGACGACGGAGAGGCTGATGGCGACAGCGGAGAGCTCGAGGTCGCCGAGGTGGCCGACGAAGATCTGGGTCGTGGAATTCGTCCCGTAGAGGCATATGATGTTGAAGGCGATAGGNTATTATGGCTCGTATGAAAGATGTGCTAACAAAGTAAACATAACATCTTAAATAAGGGCTTGTTTGGTTCATCCATTTTGGATATGGAATGAGAATCGCCACGCCTCCCCCGCCGTCCGCACCACAGGCGCGTCCTCCGCTGCCGATTGCGGCGATACTTCCGCATCCTCTTCGACGCCCTTGTCGCCGTTGAGGAGGAGAGGAGAATCCATTGATCCCATGTAAGAAAATGAGGAGGAGCAGATGTAAATAAGCTCCTATATATTCCTTTTATTTTTTGTGCAGTTGCTTGCACTTTTGTAGCTCTAATGGTATTAAACTTGGACACGTGACGTGGTAGTTAGAGACACACGGTCTCTACCACGGTATCTGGTGCGTGACCGTACCAATCGCAACGTACGAGTCGACTCTAGTGTAACGGAATCGGATCTAAGTACGCAATAAACAATTTTAAAAAGTGTAAAAAATACTTATTTTTAAAAACTTTTTGACTGTTTAAATTTGATATATTTCTAATTTCTAACTGGAACAGTTAGAGCAAGTGAAAATAAAGCCGTCAAAATTACAGAATCCAGAGGGGAAAAAAAGTAAACTTTGGACTTCGTTTTAAATGCCCTGCATATTTTTGTCGAGAATAAAGATGTGTTTCGAGTAATTAAGTTGATCCCCATTATCACTACACTCTTCATTTTTTTTTTTTTAATGCAACATTCTAATTCATGAGTGCAGTCACAAAATACAGTTATTGATGCCAATGAAAAGAACGAAAAAAAAAAGAAAACTTAAAAAGCTAATGCTTTTTTTTTTTTTGAAAAATAAGTAGCAAGTTACATGCTTCATTCATTAAGAAAAATGAACTGAGCGTACAAGATGAAAGCAACTAAGGCCTTCTGGAAACAGGCAAAAGAGAGGTAAAATTAAAAAGCGAAAGAGAAGGGGCAAGGTGAGAATATAAAGAAAAAAAAAAGAAAAAAAGTCTAGTGACACATCAGAGTAGTGCGGTCCAATTGCTATTCAGAATTTTGACACGTTCTAGAAACCGGGTAGCGTTGGGCGGATTTTTTCGAAAAACGGAGTTGTTTCTATCCGTTTAGACCACCCACCAAATCGCAACTAGAATGATCAAGCCTTGTGTTCTCAATGAGTCAACAGGGTTGCCAAAAATTACGGCCTAAAGACTTCGGACGTCGCCCGTGATGTCGTCAGTTGTGTCCAATCCTTCCACATTGAGGAGAAGGTATCGTACGTAAACACAGTTACTGAATAAATGATCGCAGCTTTCCGTAAGTACCACACAGAAAACACAGTTTTGGTCTACAAGCATACCTCGATTGAGCAATCTATCAGTGGTGAGTAATCTCTTCCGAAGTAACAGCCAAATGAAGACTTTGATTTTGATTGAAATTTTCAAATTCCAAATGTGCAAGTTCATCGAGACTCGCTGTCCGGCATCTGTGATGAACTGGTAAAGAGATTTGACTGTAAATAGTTGATTGGAGGTCCACCGCCATTTGGTTGAGTCTGGTCTGTTGCATGGGTAGTGGCCTAGGAGCAAATCTTTAAACATCGTTAGCCGTCTGCGACTTTCGATAGATTGGGACGCCTTGAAACCGCGACAGATTAAGCGCTATCTCCATCTGTCAGGGTTCCAGCACTGAGATACTTGGACCTCCTTGTTTCTAATGTTCCGAAAGATATCCGAAAATAGGGTGCGAAGAGCGGTTTCTCCAATCCAGATGTCGGACTACATCTTGATATTTCTTTCATCACCTAGCTCATAGGTTACTCCACAAGTAAACACTTCTCGACACCGGGCCACACTTTTCGACCGCTGGAAGTAGGGGACGAAGGCTCTACCCTCGAGTAGTGGCCTTCTTCTGACATAATAGAGAGATCTAATTAATTTGCACCAAAGTAGGTTTGGCTCATTGAAGAAGTGCCACCATCATTTGGTTAATAAGACCAAATTCATGGATCTTAAAAAGCTATTTCACTGTTGCGTGTACTACATGACATCTTATTTTAGGTTTCTAGCTACATTAACATTAAAATTTGACTAGTAGCTAAGTAAGCCACTGATTCACTCAATCATTCCTATTTGATGCCTGCATTGTGTTTAATGTACGATAGTGATTATGATACTGATTCAAGTAGTTAGCTAACTAATCAAATAATTATTTTTACTTGTCTTATTTATATTTTTTTCATTAAAAATTTTAAAAGCTATTAGATTTTTGAAACATAAATAATATGTAAAAATAACATTGTAAAAAATAGTCGTCGACTACTACGTTATCCGGATTGGTATTCTACTGGTGGGTAAATTGGGAGGTTAGGAACAACGTATTCTTTAGAAAGATCCAACAGGACCCGTCCCTTGCAGCTTACAAGATTAAGCAACTGACGAATCTTTAAGAGCAATTTCTATCAGCTAATTGGCGGCACGCTTGTAATCGGTAGTTTTTTTTTTTTTTTCCTACGCCCCCTCTGAGGACTGTGTTGTTTCACTTCTGTAGTTTAATTCACTTTTTTAATAAATGAAGTGGGTAACGTACTATCTATTTCTTAATGTATATATATATATATATATATATATATATTATTATTATTATTATTATTATTATTATTAAACATTTGATGTGGTATACGAAACATGCAGATGCATGCAATAACTTATTCTTAGTTAGGTGCTTGTTGCGACGCCCATTAATTTTGTTGGAGCAATGTTTGGAAATACCCTTTCTTTTATTTTTCTATCATTATAATTTTATATTACGAGGAGCGCGTTCGGTATTGCAACTCAAGCAGACGAGAGAAAATAAATTATAACCGACTAAAATAATTTAAATTTTATTTTTTCAAAAAAAAATTACAAAATATTTTTAATTATGAAAGCGCGCTATGACCTGCGTGTTTTTTCTGAATTTTGAAGATTGAGCTTGCGAACTCGAGAAAGTTCTCGGCATCAGAGTTTCTTTTTTTGGTATCGCAATCACAATTGTACGGGGATCGGCGTGTGACCGGAACAGAGGACGAAGAGGAAGATGGTCTAATGCTGATGTGGTGCACCAAATCTAGCCAAAACATTCAGAACACAGTGATAATTATTGTCCTGGACCCACTATTGCACAACACTAGCCATTCTTTGGACTCCAAATTAAAAAAATCTGCCGACAATTTGGTGGTTCGGCTTATTTTAGAGTCAACAACGACTGAAAAGTGTAGCAATTTATCGCAATGACTATCTTACAGTTTCATTTAAGACCGGCAATTATTTGTGAGTCAGCTTATATTTAATTCAAAATAAATTTAACATCGTTCGCTTATTTAATGTGTCAACTCTAAATTTTCATTTTAAGAAATAGATCTTTACACCGACCGTTCCTAAAGTAAGTGGCAAAGAGGTTGGTGGTTGATATCCGAGGCCCAAGTTCGAACCCTAGTTGATTCACATTTCCAGCTAAGTTTATTTATAAATGAAATAAACGAAACAGGTAACGTGCTATCTATCTCTCAAAAAAAAAAGAAGAGGAAATAGATCTTTACGGTAGATGTTTAACAAATGAGTCAGACTCATGTTTGATAATAACAAGTGACCTTATTATGGTTCGGTGCAGTTGCTACCGGGATCGCAAAACCTCCTTCCCAATCTCGGTCTAGATCACACGCATCGATTCGTGATTGGCAAAGAGTGGCGAATTGGAATAGTAGAGTAGTATGTACTTCAATTTTTCTTAATCTAATTTATTTAGTCACCTTAAATAAATGTGATTTCTTAGATAGAATCATAAAAAAGAGTCATATATACTTGTATAGAAAAAAAAGTTGAGAGTACTGTTTTGATTAGAAGATAGAATATTTAATTGACCTTAATTGAAAGAAAAAAAAATTATATGGAAACAAAGAGAAGTTACTCACTTTTTTTACATACATGTCTATCTATATTGATATTCTAAATGAATCATATTTCAAAATAATGTTCTGACTAATTCTATCTCTCTCGTACTGCGTTCTAGACAAACTACTGAACCATGTTTTCACATACATCTACCACAGCATGCCATATTTCAGATAACTTGTGCTTTTGTGCTGAGTTTGAGCTCGGGCCTTAATTCAGGTCGTTGGGTGTGGTGGGGGAGAAGGTGTGTTAATTGTTGGACATGAGCGCAATTGTATCATCAGAACTATTTTCCAATTTTTATTGAAAAATATACCAAATTATATAAAGATTAAAATGTGTTGAGATCTTCTTAATAAGTATAATTTTAATGTGTTGAGATCTTCTTAATAAGTATAATTTTTAAGTTATCATATATAAGCTTTTGCATAAGAGGATCTTGCTTATTGAATTTTTAATTTTTGCCGTATTGAAAAATATATATTTTTTTTTAGAAAAAGGTAGCACGCTATCCGCTTCATTCATAGAGGAGTTGAATTAGGCTACAGTGGTGAAGCAACTGAGGCCGAGAGAGAGAGGGAGAGAGGAAAAAAAAAAAAATCTAATAGCAGGGACGAGTGAGTGCCCCCTGCCTTGAACGGCTCACTGCACCTTTTAGCATAGGGGAAATAAAACAAACGGTTTTTCAGCTTGGGGGTGACAAAGCGAGTGAGTGCCTCCTGTCTTGAACGGCTCACTGCACCTTTCAACATAGGGAAAATAAAGTATAGCGAGTGAGTGCCCCCTGCCTTGAACGGTTCACTGCACCTTTCAACATAGGGGAAATAAAGCAAGCGGTTTTTCAACTTGGGGGTGACAAAGCTTCGGGACCTGACGGGTTCCCACTTAAATTCTACCAAACTTTCTGGGACACTCTCAAAAGGGATATTGTGAACATCTTCCAGAAAATGTATGAGGAGAGGCTATCTACTAATTCCATTGGTTTTGAAAAATATATAGAACGTTAAATAAAGAGTGCTAAAGTCTCTATTATTTCGTTGTGCAATGTTATGCTCACTTTACATGAGTGTTTAGCTACAACTTGGGCTAAAATCAGATTGGGCCAGGTCGTGTTTGTGAATGCTAACAAGTTCCACCAACCTAATCTGAGTTGGGCCTAACCAACTCTTTTTTTTTTCTAAATGCATGAGAGCACTTTTAAGGACATTTATAAAGCTACAAACACGAAATTTAAAACAATTTTACATTGTAAAAATGCATGAAATATTTCTCCAAATAAGTCATTGCCTATCCACACCTCAAATAGAAATGATGGTGATTCTTTTAGTATTTTATACGCCTAAACCATCCACTGATAGTCTGATCGGTAAGTTACCTCACTTTGGAGGAGCGGGTGGTGGATTCGGTCCCACTTTGTGTGAGTTACACGGAGTTACCACCATTCTTAAAAATTTTAGTGCCTTACTATTATATTTGTCACTATTGCTAAAATTGAGTAACAAAATTGACTCGTAACTTACTCCAAGGGCACGTTGAGTAGCGTTGAACTTGAAACCTGTCGATCTGTAAGGCCTATCATTTAGTGTGATGTATATTTCTGAATCACTGACGTCTCAGTTAGCTAGCAAACAATCACGCAACATCAGAATGTTAGTGTACAGTGTTGAGTCTAGGGCCAAATTCGAACTTCTGAGCCACTAAGTATATGTGATCAGTATTATAGATTCCAATTGACACAGCTTTGTTGAAGTCTTCAGCCTTCAAATTTTGGATTCTTCCTCTGAAGCCCTTCAACTCAACCAAGCTAGTCGACGCAGGGCGGTCGGGCTTTGGCTAGACATTTAAGAATTTTCAAAATTAATTTCGAAAGGGACGTCGAATTTGATCTTATCTTATTTGCAAGAGGAAGGTTTACTGGTAAGAGTCATCCGAGTCGTCCGTTCACAAGTTTTACAACTTCTTAATCTACTTATGTGGCAATTCATTAACTATTTTTCTCTCTGATAATTAACATTTGTTTGCAAATTTTGAATGATTATTATCCTCACATTCTGTATCAATCATTTAACCAAATCTTTAATTATCGTCTGTTGCCACTTAGAAGTACATGGAGACTCGGTCAGGAATTCCCTCAACTACAAGTCATCCTAAAATAGACACTTCAATTTGTCTTGGTCGTTTTTTTAACTTATAATTTTTTAAATAAAAAAATTTAATTTGATCAGTTTAATAATTAGCTACTGATAATCAAGTAATCTAAATTTATTCGCTACAAAGTAGTTTACATTATTAAATTTGATGGAATAATCAATTATTTAATCTTTCCAACTAAAATCACTCAATTTTTTTAAAAAAAACATAAGATGGAGAGATCTTAACTAAAAAAAAAAGGATTATAGTTCAGCATTTGAAAACGGCATATATTTGAGAGGGTCTCCACATATTTCTTTTTAATCTTAAATTAAACATTTTTAAAATTTTGACATTTGAGAATCAAATTAAAACAGTAAATTATAGAAAGTTGAGTTAGAATGCTATAAGTAACAAACATGCTGCATTACCGACCATTTATTTTTGACGAAGGAGACTCCATATCGACAATCAGCATTGTTTTTTTTTTTTTTGAGAGAGAGATAGATAGCACGCTACCCTCTTTGTTTATTTTATTTAGAAATAAACTTAGCTAGAAATGTGAATCAACTAGGATTCGAACTTGGGTCTCGGGTAATCAACCACCAAGCCCTTTGCCACTTGCTCTAGGGACGGTCGGTGACAATCGACATTGTTGAACATAATTTATATCACCTGAAGTATTCAGAAACTCTTTTCAACATCATTGGTCTAATGATCACATGGTTTCAAAAGTTGTAATTTTAATAGCTAATATAAGATATTTTTTCATTTAATGGCGTAAAAATATCCAAATAAATTAAATTTTAGTTAAAAAATTACTTAAACTATTTAAAATAAGATCTATACTATTAATCTTATAATCGTTATTTTTTAAAAGATATTTATTTTCAATTATTTATTTTTATATCAACTTAATGGACAAAAAAATAATATCAAAAAATATATAAAATTTAATTTTGAAATATTTTAAGTAATTTAAATTATTTTTAACTGTGCCTGTCCATAGTTATGAGGCTCCATCCTCAAAAAAAAAATTGGGAAAACTTCAAAGACGCGTACCCCCATTGTGGTTTCATTTTTTCTCATTTTAGTATCATGTGGTTTAAAGTGTATCAAATTAGTACTCTATGATTTTGTACTTTTTTATTTTAGTATCCTGCGGTTTAAAGTGTATCAAGTTACTACCCTGTGATTTTGCATTTTCTCACTTTAGCACCCTGTGGTTTAAAAATTACAGGGTACTAAGTTGATAAAAAAATAAAACAACAGAGTACTAACTTGATACACTTTAAATAATAGGGTACTAAAGTGAGAAAATGCGAAACCTCACGGTACTAACCTGATACACTTTAAATTATAGGGTACTAAAATAAAAACGTGCCAAACTATAGGGAGGTTTTTGAAGTTTTCCCAACATTTTTTTAAAAAAAAAAGAGTGGCAATAAATTCTGCTTGCTATTGAAACAGCAGTCCAAGTGTCTGAATAAGCATACAGCGGAAGGTGGTTGTTTATATAATTTTATATTCAACAGAAAATATCTTCATTTCTGCGCTGTCCAACGTCGGCGTAGACTCGTCGTACTACCGTCGACGATGAGGGTTCCCAACCCGCCGGCGCTCTCCGACGATCGGAGGTCGCAATCCAGCAACCGGAAACCTACCATCGGCCACCGAAAACCTGCGGTCGCCGCGGCGGCGCCACCGACGACCCCGGAACGGCGCGGCGCCGCCTCGCGGAGCCCCTCCGCCGCGCGCGGGACGAGGACGCCGCCACCGCCGACGCCGACGCCGACGCCGACGCCGACGCCGACGCCGAGCTCCGGGAAGAGCTGGATCAAGTCCTTATTCCGAGCCATCAGATGTCGCTCCGGCAACCCCGAGACCGGCGCCTACCCGGCGACGAAGCCCTCTCCATCGGAAAGGGTGTTACGGTCTCCGTTGCGTAAGCTCTCGATATCGCCCTCGATTGGAATTGACCTGCTTGTTTCCGCTAGATCATTATGAGATCAAGTCCTTGTGATGGTTAAAATTTATGAAAAATGAGAACTTTGTTGTTCTTAGGAATTTCATTTCGATTTTGAAGCTAAATGAGTTTAAGATTTTCCTTAATCGGGTTATTCATGTGTGAACAACTTCCTAGAAATATGAGAAAGTTTAGGCAAATTTGTGTAAGAAGCGCTTAAATCAGTGTGAAATTGATTCAACTCTATTTTGTACTACTTTTTCCTTCATATTAGAACCTTTCACGAATGGACAACTGTTGGATTATAAAAATTAGAATTTTTGATAAAATATGGGTTACGAAGAACTCAGATTATCAAGATATTGATCAAATTTTACATGATTTGATCATTTTGTAGCAACACCGCTGAGGGATAAGAATGGGAGTTCCCGTGGTGGTGGCAGCATGGGGAGGAGGTCGGGTAAGGGGACATATAGCGGCGGCAGCTATCACGGTTCGCCGAGGACCTCCTCAACTATGAAATTCACCCTGACGGAGATCCAAAGGGCGACTAAGAACTTCTCTCCGGCCTTGAAGATAGGGCGAGGCATGTTTGGCACTGTTTATAGAGGGACACTTGACGACGGCACGCTTGTTGCAGTTAAACGCGCCGAAAAGGTTAGGTTCTGTTTTGATATCAATTTGGGGTCTTGCAGATTGATCAAAGTATTGATTAAAGAGAGAGAAATTCATCTGGAATTTTTTTTTTTTGGCAGAGACTGGATGATACCCAGCTGGGTGTCGAGTTCCAAAGCGAGATCAAGACTTTGGGGCGTGTAGAGCACTTCAATTTGGTTAAGTTTTATGGGTGTTTAGACTGTGATGGTGAAAGGATTGTTGTTATTGAACATGTACCTAATGGAACTCTAAGAGAACATTTAGAAGGTATGTTCCATTAGCTTCCTTCTTATACTTTTCTTTCAATCTCCTCATAATTGTCCTATAATTCTGCTTCGCTTTTGAAGATTAGTGGGAACACTTTCTAGTTTGAGTATTAGTTTTGTGTATGGCGCATATCAGCTAACTAGCTCTTAGTCAAATGCAGGTTTCTATGGAAGCCATCTTGACCTTACTGCGCGGCTAGATATCGCAATTGATGTGGCTCATGCTGTCACATATCTTCACACGTATACAGGTAACTTTGAGAAGCATAGTTACTCATGCAACTTAATATGTTTCCAGTATTATATATTGTGACAATTAGTTAGGCTATAGTACTAAAACTTTTATGGGAGTTTCATTGTTTGTAGTCTCTGTGTCATTTTCTTCTGTTAAATGAAGTTGATAAAATGACATAGTGTTCGTATAGATTGCTCATTTATGAAACCTATAATGCCTTTACCATATTCGATACAGTTGAATCCTAACATACATTCTTGTGCTCATTAATCATAGTTTAGCACAAGTAATTAATGAGATTTTTATTCTGTGCAGACCATCCTATAATTCACAGAGACATCAAATCCTCTAACATCCTTCTTACCGAAACTCTCCGAGCGAAAGTTGCTGATTTTGGATTTGCTCGATTTGGTACTGGTGATACCGGAGTAACACATATTTCGACCCAAGTTAGGGGGACTGCCGGTTACTTGGATCCAGAGTATCTTAAGACTTACCAGCTTACAGAGAAAAGTGATGTATATTCCTTTGGTGTATTACTGGTGGAGTTGGTTTCAGGGAGGCGTCCGATAGAGACTAAGCGGGAACACAAAGAACGTATAACAGCTAAGTGGGTATGTCTGGTTCTCCACTGATTTTTTAGTGCAAGCTACATCATTTTAAGAGCGACTTATAAGGTATTTTAGGTTAGTGAGTGAGTAACTTTTTCATCCAAGATATTAAAAACAGAGGTCTGAATCAAGCTTTAATTTAATAACATGACTAGTTGCAGTAGAGGATTCTGCATGTTAGGCGTTCTTTGTGCATCCTTATTTCAAATTTCAGGGTAGAAGGTTATTTATCACATCCTAAAAATTCAACAACTAAAAACTCTTTCTACTAACTGTGTGAGCTGTGATGGCTCCTCGCACCTCTCAAATACCGAGTACCTAGTGCCCCTTGTGAGAAAGCAAAGAACCTATATGCCGTTCAGGATTTGTTCAAACAGATTCTTAGTATTTTATGATGACACTGATATTAGTCTCAACTGGTTTTGTCAGTATAACCATCACTTATTTGTCCTACATTCATAGGCAATGAAGAAGTTCATGGAAGGGAACGCTATCGAAACATTGGATCCAAACCTCTCAGTGACTCCTGCAACCAATCTGGCTTTGGAAAAGATACTGGAACTCTCTCTACAATGCCTTGCTCCGACAAGACAACAGCGGCCGAGCATGAGAAGGTGCGCAGAAATTCTATGGAATATAAGGAAGGATTACTGGGAGATGTTGTCCTCTGACCCCATCTCCAAATCCTCCCATCATGGCAGGAAGTCTTCGACTACCCTGGAAAAGATTTAATTAACAAATTATCTGCCAAGTTTATGCTACTCCTATACTATTGGGTTAATTGCATACACCTCCCTGTAAACATCATGAAGTATAGATATATCTCTACAAAGTCCAACTTTTTTATGTTATTTCTATAAAAGTCCTATATTTTCAAATATGTTCCTGCCGCTAGAATCCGTTAGAAAATTTTAGTTAACCATAGGTAAAATACTTAATCATGATTAGTCAATGAGGTAAATTGATATTTTTATCTTTCTTATATTATAATTTCTTCTCTCAATTGAAACTCTAGCAGTAAGAACTTTTCTTCTTTTTCCTCTTCCTCTTCCTCTTCCTCTTCCTCTTCCTTTTTCTCCTTCATGTTAGTTTTGAATCCGTAATTAGAATTTCTGTCCCCATTCATCCACAACACGTGTTGCATTGTCCATGTGGAACGCTTGTTGTTTTTCCATTTAATTTTTTGTATGACTTTTTTTTGCTCAAAAGAGAAGGTTTAGAAAAAAAGAAATAAGAGAAGAGGTTGCAATAATGGTGGATTGGATTGAGTTTTAAAGAAGAAAAAGATGAGGAAGAGGATGACCATTGAAAATTTTTTAGGGGAACATTTTTGCATGATTATAGCAATTGGAGCTTTTGGAGAGATAAATTTGTGATGACAAAATTGATATTTCACTTATCTGCTATTAAAAAATAAACAGTTTTCTAACAGTAACAAACAGAGGGAAAAATATGAATATTACTGGACTTTTACAGAGATAGTATAAGAAAGTTGAATTTTGTATGAATATATTTATAATTCGCTATATTTATAGGGAGTTGTATGCAATTAAACCTTTACTATTTATATATATATATATATATATATATATATTGAAGTTCTCCCCATTATTTGATTTTCGCCCTTTTGTATATATGAGATTAGCAGAGGCTGGCAATGTGTAATTATGTTTCGCAGATTTGTAATGCTCGATAATCTTATCACAAAAAATTAATAAAAGGACAAAAAAGGATTTATATTTTGTGACTGTACAAGTTGAAAGGGGTAGCTTTATTATTATTATTTTTTATTGTACAAGTTGTGCTGTACTGTACTATGAGGAATGCCTCGGTCAAGTCAATCAACCTGACGTCACCCACTGGAGATGAAATTTTGGTGGTAAATTTTTAGTCAAGTCAGCGCCCGCCATATGAAGACTGAAGGTTTTGACAAAAGTCAAAATTTTTCTCCGGCCGGCTTTATAAAAGAGACTGTCTATTCTGGACAACCTATTTAGAAGGGGTGGGGCAGGTAACAATGGGTGTATCATGTGTGGCACTGAACTAGAGATAGTAGATCACCTGTTGGTGGGTTGCGTAGTCAGCAAGGTCGTTTTTATTTCCGTTCTAGACGTGTCCTACATCTACCCCTCATGTGAGGACGCCAAGATCGTTTGGGAAGAGCCGGTGAGGAGAAGGTCACAGACGGACACTCCGAAGCCTCAAATTTTTGGAGCGGCCATCTGGTAGGTGATTTGGTGCGCAAGAAATAATGTTATTTTTTGAAACATATCCATGAATGCTATCTCTACTGCTCACCATATTCGAATTCCGGCGAAAGAGTGGACCGATTTTTGCAGAGTCGGATGACGTTTGTTTTGCTACACCTTTTGGTTCGGACATATGTTTTTGCTTCTTTTGTGCTCTTTTTTTTCTAGTTTCTTTCTTCTTCGTTTTGTTGTCTTCCTGAGGCCCTAGCTGCCTCACCATATGTAACTAAGTTCATTTATTCAATAAATGAAGTAGGTAACGTGCTAACTTTCTCTCTCTTAGGAAAAAAAAAAAATCCTGTTCATCCAATTTTAAGATGGTGTCCAATTTCTTTTGGATTGTTCGACTACTTGATTCACTCAAAAATTGGATGATACTGAAATTTCGTTCCTAGCTAGCTCACATGTTTCAGATCATGTCGAATATTGTCGTTCGCGGATTCGCATGTCTGATTATCGAAACTGAAGTACAAGTGCAGAGGCATCCATCTTTCCAAAAATAAAGTAAATCTACCCAAAGTATCTCCTATTTATGTATAATTTATATCAACTTCTTTACTATCATGGCTAATTAACATGCATATGTATATTTATTAATGTTATAGCCCATTCCGTGATCGCATATTACTAACTATTTTTAGCACAAGTGACTAAGAGTTTAATAATTAGTATTCAAAATTTTAAATTCAAATCCCGATTGTTTTATATTTTTGGCTAAATTTAGTTCAAAAAAATGAATGAAGCGAATAGTACGCCACTTTTCTCGCTCTCTATAAAAAAAAAAAAGAGTTAATATTGCAACCAATTAACAAGTGGGCCAGAGCCCAGCCCAAGCCACAGAGTCTGGTCCAACCTAGTTTTTTCTTTCTAAAGGCACAATCTCATGCCAAAAAAGGGGAATAAAATTATACATTGGACCACAATCTTTCTATATATAGCAGTTTTTTACTTCTCGAGAAAAAGTATATCAGATCATAATATTCCTATGTCAATAGATTAAATTAACTTAGATGAAATTGCTGATCAGGTTTTCTTAAAATTAATTATAAATAATGTACTATTTCTGTTGTACTTGTGCTTGTACTCTTGATCGATGTTTCTCCTCCTTTGATTGGAAACTAAGAAAAAGATAGTACAATAAACAAATTGGATAGTTTTTTTGTTGACTTTTATGATTTGCATGCCTTTTTTTTTTCTTTTCTCTTTTCCTCTTTCAATGTGACAGATAAATTTCTTAGATTCATCAATGATTAAGAATATGAATTATCTATTGGCTCTTACTTTGGAAGAGTTGCTACTCAATCTACTTTAAAATGATTCTAAATATCTTACAAATAAATTAAAAATAAATGGAGTATGTATATATATATATATATATAGGCCATGACTACTATACTATTATGAGTATTGGAGCTCTCGTACTCATAAGTTGTTTTCAATGATGGAGCTTTCGAATCGACGATCCACTCAGTTAAATATGATCTAGAGTATTTGAAACTTCTAAAAAATAAATTTCGTAAATTTTCGAAATCATAATAAAGTCCATCAAGTGAGCATAAAATGAACAGTCAAAATCGAATGACGTCCTAAAAAGAGATGATCGGATCCTTCAATTCAAGATCAGAGTTATTGATATTTATCTATGTAGTGAATAGAATTTTCTATCAAAAATTCAATAAATTTCGATTCTTTTACACCGTTAAACTAGCAAGATATTCCATACCGGCCATTAAAAAATTGCTCAAAATTTGGTGACCCTTAATTCGAATGTAAAGATGTCGAAATTATAAAATTTGATTTCTAGAAATTTTAAAATCTGTTAAATAACCGTTAACATTGGATCCATCGATCGGAAGCTCTATTATTCAAACAAACTTATGATACGAGGGCGATCAGACCCATAATAGTATAGTAGCCGACCCTATATATATATATATATATATATATATATAATATATATATATAATATATATATATATATATATTATATATATATTATATATATAAAATAGCAAGATATTCCATACCGCCATTAAAAAATTGTCAAATTTGTGACCTCTTAATCGTAAGGTAAATGATGTCGAAAATTATAAAATTTGATTTCTAGAAGTTTTAAATCTGTTAAATAACGTTTAACAGTGTGGATCATCGATTCGGAAGCTCTATTATTGAAACAACTTATGAATACGAGGGCGATCAGTATCATAATAGTATAGTAGCCGACCCTATATATATATATATATATATATATATATATATATATATATAATATATATATATATATATATATATATATATATTTTATATATATATATATATAGTACGCTTGAGATGATCCTTATTTACGTGGACATTATTGTTTTTACAGGAACTATATTAATTGTGTGACTTTGTACTTTTAAAAAAAAAAAAAAAATCCTTTTGACCCTCTCAGTGGGAACGGACGGTTTGGAGGATCCTACCCGATCTTAACAAAATTATGTAATCAAATAAAAAAGAAATCGTAGGAAGTGAAGGACTTAAGCTCTTTATTTCTATGTATGGAGTTTTTTCTCTTATTTGGCCTTTCTACTTTTCACTTCACATTTAACGCTAGAGAAATGCTACGGAGGAAGTTATTTGTAAGAAAAAGATTTTCTGAAAGAAAAAAAGGAGCTCTATATATATATATATAGAGAGAGAGAGAGTCTAGGTACTATACTTATTATATTCTTATGAATATAGACCTTCTTGTACTCATAAATTTTTAACCGTTAATTGATGGGATGTGTGGTTACGATGATGGTGGTTAATTTCCACTTAGAATAATGGTGGTTCCCACTTAGAATGATAGTAGTCCTCTAGAGTTGAGCGGGTAGTTGGTTGAATAGTATGATCTAACAGGTGAAAATAATCAATGAAATATATAAATCTAAAAGCTGAAAACTTATGAGTATAAGAGAGCCAATACTTATAAAAGTATAGTAACCGGACTCCTTATAAGTATATGTCTCTTTATATTCGTTAGTTTTCGACAGTAAAATATATTCCTTTCATCATTTCCACCTATTAGATCATACTATTTAATTAACCACTCACTCAACCATAGAGGATCACCATCATTTTAACTGGAAACCATTATTATCCTAACTACACATCCCTTTATCCATCCACTGAAAACTTATGAGCACAAAAGAATCTATACTCACAAAAGTATAATAGTCCTAGCATATATATATATATATATATAGAGAGAGAGAGAGAGAGAGAGAGAGAGAGAGAGAGAGAGAGAGAGAGAGAGAGAGAGAGAGTTGTGCTGGTATGCTTATGGAAGCACGGAGGCTTCCGTGCTTTCAAGTCGTTTTCGATGTTCGGACTTTCGAAACGACGATCGGCTCCGTTAGACTTGATCTAGAGTATTTGAAGTACCTAGAAAATAAATTTTGTGATTTTTCGATATCATTTGCCTAGTGATCAAAGGGGCTCAAAATCAATAATTTTAATGGCCGTGGTGAGCCGTTTGCAAGTTTAACGGTGTAGAAATATTCAAATCACGTGAAATTTTGATAGAAAATTCTTTATACTATATAAAATAAGATTAATATCTTTGATCTAAATTTTTAATGTCATATCATCACATTTTGTGAGATTTTTATTTTCAGCCGCTGATTTTGAGCCCCTTCGATCACTAGGCAAATGATATCGAAAAATCGCAAAATTTATTTTCTAGGTACTTCAAATACTCTAAATCAAGTCTAACGGAGCCGATCGTCAATTCGAAAGATCCAACATCGAAAACAACTTGGAAGCACGGAGTGCTCCGTTCTTCCATAAGCATACTAGCCGCACTCTATATATATATATATATATATATATATATATATATATATATATATTACAAGCTAAAATGACACACCTATATCAATAATTATTATCTAGCATTCATTTTTCCTTGTAATCCCTAACACGTAATGAATAAAGAACTGTTTTTGTTGGCAAATATACCTGTACCTAGGAGGCTGGTAGCTAGGCAGTAAGACGAGACATCAATAATTAATATTATATATACTTTGAAAAGTGATCTCTTACAACATAATAAAGTCGAAAAAAAGGAAGAAACTAGAGCTCCTCTGATATTTATTTCTAAGGTGCGTACCTGTTAAAGAGGTTAGGAAATTTAAATCTCAAAGCATTGGATGAAGGAAGAGGGTGGCTCTAAAAGGAGCTTAGGATTTGACTTTGAGGCTTCTTGCCTCTCCTTTTTTTGTTTTTCGATCACTTGTCGAATTTGAGAATTCAAACGATTGATTGATCCAAAGAACGTATGCATGGTAAAACATTTGAAGTTAAAGTCCAAGGCAAGATTTATCCACCTCTTAAGGTCAAAATAGCAAACTATGTACGAATTTTTATCCGTTAAATTATGAACAACTTTATATTAGCTGATTATATATAGTGTAATTGTGAATATGGACTTGTCACACGTAATTGCATGCATCTGAGTTTCCCGAAGAGTGCCAAGAGTAGTAATACATGATATACTATCACTTACATATTTTACAATCTTTTTACTAACTGATTAACATGGTGATACGAAAGATTTTAGTTGGATCGATGATTGATATAATTTATGAGGAGAGTGCTGGTGCAATTCGTGTAAAAAATGAGTGGTAACCATAATATATTGTTAACTAAGTAAATATTAGAGAAACAATGTGACAGCAATACATGTAGGCATGGCATTTTTGAAGAGTGAAATGTACCGCAAGAATAAAGGGTATATATGGTGCATCTCATAGTAGTGAAAACTTTTTTAAAAAAAAGAAATTGAATGCTAATAGTGAAAACTTAATTGGAACTTATTAATAAGTTCCAATTAGTGAAAACTTAATTGGAACTTATTAATAAGTTCCAATTAGTGAAAACTTAATTGGAACTTATTAATTGAAGCTTCTAACCCTATTGAGGATAAGTGATTAGTTTATGTTAAGCATCTTTTAATCACCAATTATATAAGGCGGTCCCCTACCTTTCATGGGGTAGATCAACGAGGGTTACTTAGGCATGGTTCCCTGCGCATTTTTAAGTATTTTTTTTGGCGGAATGCCGTATTAATGCATGCTTAGTGGATTCTTTTTATGTCCTTATTCGATCCGCAGGATGTTAAAAGTGAGGAAGTGATTTCAAAAAGATTTGAAAAAGGAGGGAGAAACAAATTAGAGGGATCGAGGACCACAATTGGATGGTGGTAAGGATGAGCTAATTAAGAGTGTTAGATGCTAATGATCTTCTAATATGATCTCACATGCAGGTCTAATATATAACTTTGGAATTTCGGCTGCAACTTGCTACTGCTTTTCTTTGTAAGACTAAGTTGTATATATTCAAAAGAGTAATTAATGTATTATGGAAACTTTATGCTGAATCCATGTGAAGGGTGGTCCCTTTATTGCTAAATAAATGAACTATCTCTCAAAGAATATGCAAACTACAGAAAAGGATTATACCATCTACAATTAATCCAACATTTGCCCATCAAAGTAAATGCCTGTTTGCATAGGACCAAAGATATTAGATGGATACCAAAAATTGTGCTAGTCAATCATTATCTCCATTATATTGATCTCATGCACACAACTTATCATAGATCTAATTTCTGTGATAAATAATCTAGTCTACTTTTCACGTTGATGAGGAAGAACTGGTATTAATTGTATTAAAGAATGAAAACGAAAGCATGATCTTCTTTCATTGGGCATGTCCTTTAGGCATGATTGATATCCATCAATCTTGGAAAATCTCTGGCATAGGAAGATCATGTCCATAGTATGTCATGCCATATTAATTCAAGGTTATTCTCCAAAACAAATAAAAAGAAAAGGAAAAATGCGACATGCTGGTGGACTTTGACATACTTTGAGAGAGAGAGAGAGAGAGAGAGAGAGAGAGAGAGAGAGAGAGAGAGAGAGAGAGAGATCACCAACTACATACGTACTAGCTTCTGAATTCTTGATTCAGTCCTAACTAATGTATATATATTCGATCAGAAAATTGATGTTTAATAAAACTGATAAACTGTCACCTATCACAAATTCAAAGGTTTGCAAAAGCTCTCGAAAATGACTGATGCTAACCGATCATGGCACCAAACTTGCACACGAATCTTAAACACGTACGCCCTTGACTTTGAACAACTCTAGCAGCACTTTCATTGATTCACATTAATTACATATGCATTAATTCAATTCTATGGAGTCAATGTTTAACTGTATGTAGTTTAACTTTACATAGTTTTTTTATCTTCTGCACTCTATAAGGTTTTAGAAAAGTATTTCCGAAGAATCTACACTTAATTAATTTGCACATATTACATTCAGAATAGAGGAAGAAATAATTGTCAAGAGGGGAAACAATTCATTAGAGAAATCCCACATTGTGTAAGATATATATCTACTTAATCTCAAATTGCTTAAAATTTCAGAGTACATAGAAGATCACACCAATATGACATGTTCCTGTAGTTTTGACATACATAGTTAGATCACCCAGAGTAAGAAATTAACTTTATCAATTTATGTCAATTGATGAAAGGACAAAGTACTGTTTGAGGGGATTAAGTAGTGTTCCAAAACCTTACTAAGAGATCGTTTCAATGTAGTTGTGGAAACAACATTAATAAGCATATCAGATTGTGTTTTTGTGGAAACTCACATTGATGCTGTCAAATTTATTTCCTTCACGTATTAAGATTGATGGCAACTGATAAGCTTATTGTCAATTTTTTTTAAAAAAAGGGAAGAAAAAGCAATCAAGCAATAAGAAAACTCTTAATAGTTGCACTGGAAAAAGAAAGTAACATGCATGGTATGCCTTTAACCATCTTTTTAAATTCTTTCTTTCTTCCTTTTTCTCTTTATTATTATTATTATTTGTTTCAATCACTCTCACATTTGCAATGCCACAGTCCAACAAATAATACTTAAGGAGCTGATCACGATCTCGTCAAAGTCAGTAGGCACAATGTAGCTTATTCTTGGTTAAGTGGTGGCTTGCGAGAATCGGAGATGTCGACAGGAGATGAAGGGAGAAGAATAAACAAAACAAAGATGTATCTCTCAAAAAAAAAAAACATCGGAAACCAGTAAGAAATTCCATCAATTTTGAGTGTTGTGCTGTAAATAAGTACAACAGAACCTAGAGAAGAAGCCAACAGGATTTGTCATACTCAATTTGAAGCAAACTATCAAGTTTTATTCATGAAATTATTGGATTGGGAAACTCAAATAAGGGTTCTTAAATGGAAGTTAATCCCTACATAATTAGATTAGCAAGGTATAATTACCAAACACTTGCTGAATAACTAGACTAATTAAGCAATTCAATATCAAAACTTTTTGGAAACAACCTCAACAATCACGGTAAAACATACATTTTATATAGATATTATACTCAAAAAGAAAAAACACTTTGTATAAGATTTAATCCCTATATATGAATGCCTCTTCATATTATATGACTTAAAATACATATAAAGCCAAATTAAAATAATAAAGCTACATGCAAAGGGATTAATGTTTGCCATACTAATTGCTAACTCAGTAAAAGTAAATTATTACTCATTTGATCGCTTATGATTGGTTGTCCTTAGTTAATGAACACCATATTTTCAGGTAAACCTAGTTAACAAGGTCTCTCTCTCCTATAAAATTAAGGGCTTTGCACTTCCTTGTACCATGCCCTATGAAATAGGTTACTCGCGACATGATCTAGCTCTTGAGTATAAACCTAGAATTATGATTGATGAGGTTGGATTGATCAGTAGCCATATATAATAGAACTATTCCTTTAACTTTAATTGGAAATTTTTGTTAAGCTGACATCAAAGCTGAATACTTAGAACAGTATAACCAATGCAACAGTTTTTGTGTTTCTCTCAGTATACCCTAGTGTTGCAAGATTTTATTTATTTATTTTTATTTTTTATTTTTTGTGAAAGTTACAGGGGCTAGTCCTTTTAAGTTTTGATCATTAAATTAGAAGTGTTGCAACAAAATCAACTTCTCAAAAATGCTATAACTCAATCAAGTCAACAGGCTGATATTCCTTTTTTAAAAAAATTTCCCTTGCTTCCTTTTTTCTCGAGAAAATTTGGAACATATTCTCAAAAGGGGGAAAAAAGGATGAGAAAGAAAAAAGAGCAAAAAATTTAGCTGCACAAAATTTTGGTCTGAGATTAACACTTTTCTCAAGCATATATATCTTACCATGTATGCATTGCAATTAAGCTCTTGCTACTGATCAAAATGAATTCAATCTTACAATATAATTAAAGCACAATCACATATAAGAGTTGATTATTCTTGATAATGCTGTGGACCATGAAGCTTCTATAGTTGAATTAACACTTTTCTAATGAAGCACCACACTTGATTGTAGTAATTTAATTTACATGCTCTAATTATATGCAGAGACTAAGCCACTAATTAGTAAACCCTTATATAAACTTCCTTGGGGGACATGTTCATGATTTCATGGATCGATCATCATAGAAAAACAGCAATACAACTCATGCAATTTGAAAAAAAGATTAATCAGAAGAAAATAAAAGCAAAAAAAATTAAAATGCGCGACTTTTACCTCAAATTTCTAATTAGAGACTAGAAGGTACTCATGATCAACTAAAAATGTTCATAAACAAACCTAAGACGATGCAAACTATATATGTCTCAAAAGAGCAAATATCATATCATGAGAATATCGATTTAAGCCTAATTTGCTACGAACCCCATCCATAAAACAAACCTGATCCACAAGTACAATCTAAAGCGTAGATAATAATAGCATTATCGCAACATGATTATGTTGTCGCCTTTGTTAGAGTGCAAAGACAAATGTCATTCATTACTACCACATAAATTATATACTACCTAATGAAATTATAAACTGATCGATGAACCGAGTTCCTCATCCTAAAAATATATAGTTCGTTAATTGATCACCTCCGTGCAGTGAGTGGCATCTCATGATCATTCTTCTTCTTTCTTTCTCTTGATTCTTCGTTCGAGCATATTAATTCATTCCTTTTAGTACGGTGGCCTCGCGTGCGCCCATGCGAATGCGTCGTGCCCCAATTGCCCGCCGTTCGGAACCAAATTCGGCGGCAAGTTGTAGATCGGCAGCCCCGAGGGGTCGGGCAGCCCCGAGGGCCCGACTGCGCCCATCAGCGGTGCCGCGGACACTCCAGGGGGCAGCTGCCCGGGCTGAGTGCTGGGCCCTTCCTCTTCCTCTTCCAGCGGCAGCCGCTCGTACGTGGCGTTGGCGAACGTGGAGGCAACAACCATCACGGGCCCGGCGGCAATCAGCGAGCCGACGACACTTCCCCCGACGACCTGCCCCTGGCCGCCAGCTAGGTAGACGGTGAGGCCGGTGGAGCCTGGTGGGGCCGGGCCAGGGAGGAAGGTGCCGGTGAGGGAGAGGATCTCGAAGCGGCCGTGCAGCGTCACGACAGCCCCCGGAGCTGCGCGACGTTGGCGACGGTGCCAGCGCCGCTGAGCACGCAGACACCGCGCTGGCGGCGGCGCGCGAACTGCGCGATCGACTCGGCCACGTCGGCGCCCCCGGCCACCTCCATGACGTGGCTTCTCAGCGCGTTGGGGCTGTCCCGGGTGACGAATATGGGGGGCTTGGGCTTGTTCTTCGACCCGGGGGGCCGGCCCCGGGGTCGGCGGTTGCTCGCCACGACGGCGCCTTCTCGCGGCTCGCTGCTGTTGTCTCTGTCGTCATCATCGCCACCGCCGCCGCCGCTCGGCTCAGGTTCTTTGGTCGGCGTGTCTTGATTCGGAGGCTTCGAGCCGGAGGGGCCTGATCCCGTGTCGGAGCCCGGGAGGCCCAGGTGCGGGCCGGTCCACCACCGGTTCGCCAGCTTGTTTTGTTTTGTTGGATGTTGTAGTAGTAGTAGCAGTAGTAGTACTAAGCTACTCTTCTTCTTCCTCCTCACTTGCTCTTGCTACTTCCTTCTCTTTACTTCTAATATATGGACGTCCATATATCCCTTTAACCATCTTGAGATAAAGCACATAATTGGTTACAAACAAAAACCCGCTAGTTAATTAAGAAAGATAAAGAGGAAGAAGCACCACAAAACAAGCTTAAATATACTTATGAAGGACCAGTTTGTAAGGGAGAATTAAAAGGAGGAAAAGAGTATATATATGTTAGAAGGAAGAGGATTAATAATTACCATCTATGTATGCAGTGTTACATGGTGGAGATTCGCGAAGGAAAGATAATATTCTACTTGCACTTGGGGGGCTTTGATCGAAGAAGTTGGATGTGAGGAGATGATCAATAGCAGCTTCTAGGGTTATTATTTCCTCCCCTTGTTTCTGCAACTCATGAAGAACTCAAAGCAAAAAGGGTATAAAGAGAAGGGGAGAAAACTCATTAACAAAGTAGACTTAATTGCTAGAGAGAGAGAGAGAGAGAGAGAGAGAGAGAGAGAGACTTAAATGGGTTTAAGGTAATATTATATTAGTAGTTGTAGGGAGAAGGTGGTAATGAGATGGATGTGGGGAGGGATTTAAGGGTCTTTTGAGTTGTTGGTGAGGTGTTGGTTTAATTAGGAAGTGTGGAAAATAAATAAAGGTGGAATTAAGTGGAAATGGAAAGGGGGGGAGAGGAGAGGGGTTTGTGTTGGAGGTAGTAGAGGAGTAAGAGGGGAGTAGTGTGTTGCAAATTAGGGTTTGCTGTAGGACTGCGTGTGGATGGATGGATGGATGGATGGGCAGGTGGGGAGCACGTCGCTTTCTCTAACTCCGACATCCCAACCCCAGAACCACATAGAGAGAGAGAGAGAGAGAGAGAGAGAGAGAGAGTTTTTTTCTTTTTCCCCCACTTTTTAATTGCAGAATAATTTAGAGGACAAATGCGAGTTTCACTTATATTATTAAACTTGAATCTACTTACTAAATTTTAGTTTTAAGTTTAATAGATTTCTTTGCTTCTCTAACAGAGAGTTGATGTACCTTATTTTTTTAAGTGTAATGCTAGATTTACAATTACTTTTTGGTTGTAATCTGTTGTAATTTTACAACTTATACATTACCAACTCTTTGACGCTAGTCATATCATTCTTTTATTTTTAAACATTGATAATTAACAAGAATTGTATAGATCCTAGGAGGTAGAACTACAACTCTTGAATTAAGGATTGTAATTCTCCGATCCTTTTTGGGTTTTTGGCTTAATATTTTTCATATTTTTTAATTAGTTATCCTATCATCTTTTAAAGATGATGTCACTGATCCGCTATCACATATTTTTTGAAGGGATAATTATCTATGTACTCCTCAAAAGCGCAAGACTTTCATATTTACCCTAGAAAAGTTTTAATGATGAACTACGTATCCAGAATGAGAGAGAGAGAGAGAGAGAGAGAGAGAGAGCGAGAGAGAGAGAAGGGGAAGGCGATCGACTGTACGCCGATCAAGACGACTAGGGAGTTGGCGACCACGGCGACAGGGAAGACGGCGGCCAAGACGACAGGCAAGACGGCCAAGACAATTGGCACGACGGTGCTAGGGAAGACGGCGGCCCCCTGTCCCAGACAGCTGGGGAATCCTCTGCGTCGGTCAATCGAGCGAACTGGAGCAGTGAATGTCATTTCATCTGGACTGAGTATAGACTTGGAGCGGAGGTTTCAAGAGCTTAAACATCATCTGGGCAATGGAGTTATGGCAACCACCCACCCCTCAAGCTCCAGCATTAATGATCATTCCTTAGCTAAGAAGGTGATCTGGGCGGACTCAGCTAGATTGGACTTGGCTCAAGTTACCTTCTTCAGCAAGGATGATTCCCCTACTGCTCCTGCCCCTAGTGCTCCTGCTCCAGCTGTAAAGGACACGGACGGTAAGGGAGCGCCTGCGGATCGGCCTTGGACCGAAGTGCATTACAAAAGAAACGGACGCCTCGCTCCTCCTGGCAAACCGTCCTACAAAGAGGCCCTCCTCTACGCAGCCCCACCCTCCTCTTCACGCAACCCTCCATCACCTCTGCGCAACGCTCTCTCGCGTAACCCTCCGCCGCCACCTCTGCGCTTCGCTCCCGCGCATCGCTCCCGTGCCTCACTCCCTTCGCGTCACCCTCCACCACCTCTTCGTAACATTCTTCGCAACACTCCCCCCAAGCGCTCTTTCAAGGATCGGTGTTTCCAGTGCCTGGGACGGAACCACAGAGCGGCCGCTTGCCGGGAGCCTTTGCGGTGCGCTCTGTGCCTCAAAACGGGTCACAAGGCGCGGAGCTGCATGGATCGCCTCCCGATGGACGTCTACCGCTACATGCGCGCTCGCCCAGCTTACCTGAACGTCTTTGTTCCGCAGACAGAAGACTTCTTTGCCCGGCAGAACAGGCGCCGTAATGCACTCCTTGTGGATGTCGTCCCCCCCGCGAATCTTGGCCACTTCGCTCAAGACACTATCGCCAACGGTCTCGCCAACCGTTTCGGAGGCTTCCCCACGGACTTTTTGGTGGCTCGCTACAGGGATCGAGAGTTCGTGGTGTTTCTTCCAGAATGGGTTCCAAGCGACTCCCTTGTCCGAAGGCTAAACCTCAGCCTGGGGGATATTAGATTACCATGCTATGCCTGGAATCCCTACAGTGGCGCCCGCCGTTTTTCTCCCCCTTACAAAGCTTGGATCAGACTGGTATCTCTCCCCTATGAATGTTGGTCTTCCCGTACCGTTGCGGCTATCGTCGGCGGCTTCGCCCGGTTCATCAGGGCGGACGAGCACACGACTCGCATGATAGATCTCTCCGGCTACCGCTGCCTCGTAGCCGTCAACCACCTCCATGACATACCCGAGAATCTGGAGGTCGCCTTCGGGGACGTCTCTTTGTAGGTCCTAATCCAACTTGAGCGTTGGGCTCGGGATGGCGACAATGGCCGTGGTGATCCTCCTCCCCCGCCCAACGAGCGAACGGACCATTTCGATCCTGACATGAGATCTTTAGAGGTGGAGCGTCGGTACTTTGGTGAAGTACGAGCGCGGAGGCCCCTGGACCACGACCCCAACTCGGACGGCTCCTCTAACTCCTCCGAAATCCGAGATCGGAGGCGCTGCCAACCACCTTCACTGGGCCTCATCGCCCCCCTGGAATTGGGGTCGGTGCCGGTGACCGAGGCTTCTCCGACCTCCCTGGGGTCGGGGTCAGCGCCTGTGGCCGAGGCCTCTCTGGTCTTCACGGGATCGGGGCCGGCTGGTACTCCGGTCGGTGACGCCTCGGCTGACTCTCCGGTCGGTGACGCCTCGGCTGATCGCATCCCGTACCCCAAGGGCCAGATTTGCCTTTTTCCAAATCTTTCCTCCTCTGTGCAAGTTGACCTTCCTGTTGGAGAAAGTACTGGCCTGCCTGCTGATCATGCCTCCTTTTTGTCTCACCATACTCAGCCTCGCTTACCGTCTGCCTGTTGTTGGAAAACGAGCCCTTCGGATCAAGCCGAGATCAGCTTTTGTACAAGCCTCGTTTATCGGGAAAAGTCCCTGCGCATTAATTCTGCTTGGAGCCTCTCCCCCTCAGGTCCAGTACTGTACTGCTATGTTTCAAATTTCAAACTACGTTATTTGGGCCTCTGTCCGATGGGACTGTCGTGGACCCTCCTCTTCGCTGCGCTTTTATCTGGCCCACATATCTACCCTGCACTAGGCCCCGGGTCATTCAGTTGGACCTCGGATTCATTCTGTTGGACCTTGGAAAGTCAGCGAACGGCCCGGGCCCACCTCTTCTCCCTGGGAAGCCATTTACTAGACTCTACCGGTTGGTCCACCTTGGGCCTGGCCTTGGAGAGCCCGGGAAGCCAATTGCTGGACTCTACCGGTGGGCCCAACNAGGGTAAATATAAAAGACAAGTACTTTTGAGAGTACGTAGGAATTACTCTCATTTTAAAAATGAGATGATTACAATAGTTTTTGCATTTTTAAGAAAATTTTGGAGCTAGCTAATCGTTGAACTGCAATGTTCTTTTCACTTTTTTTGTTCAAGATGAAAAGTGCTATCTGTACAATTATGCATAAGTGTAAATCTTACATCTCCATCATCTTAGAAGTCACAAAAACTTCAATAGATTTTTAGTTAAAAAAAAAAAAAAAAGATAAGACAAATAAAGAATAACCAATGTAAGAGTGAGTTATAAGATTTGTACGTAGTCTAGGAGTGTACAAGGTAGCGTTGCTCTTTAAAGCTTATATAATAGCTAGCTGAGTTAGCTAATATGCTATCCTTACTCTAAGATTTTTTTTTTTTTTTTTGAGAGAGATAGATAGTACGCTACCCGCTTCGTTTATTTCATTTAGAAATAAACTTAGCTAGAAATGTGAATCAACTAGGATTCGAACTTGGGTCTAGGGTACCAACCATCAAACCCTTTGCCACTTGTTCTAGAAACGGTCAGTTACTCTAAAAAAATTGAAGTTAAATTATTGATAACCTGTTGTGAAAATTTAAAATTTGGTGCTCTAAGAAATGCTTCATGATAAATTCAACGACCAACTGCTCAATTCATCTTATTTTACTTGTTGCTTTGTTTGTATACTCATTAGAATTCAACCGTGTGATAGTAAACTATATCTTAATTCGCCACCTCTTCGTTTACCCAAGTTTGAAACTTTTGTTACATAAATCGACAAGACAATAGCATTTTTCACAGCCGTAGAGTTTCAAGACTCTTAATCGATAATGTGGGTAGCTCAAAAAATTAATTGTTAATGAAAAGTTAATAGAGAGAAATGAATTTAAACAGTTTATTTTTAGCTTTTTTAGGTGTTCTCTGAAAAAAAGGCTTAGATAGTTGGGAGTTGGGACTAGGATGAAACAGGAACATGATTAATTGTAGTTGCAACTTGATTAATTGGCATCATGTAATAAGAAGGTAGTTTAATTTGTTAATTATCTGTGTCCTTAATGTTTATAATTAATCAGTGGAGTCTTCTACTTACATAAACATTGTCACCTCTAATTATGGGTGCTTCTGACACCTGCAGCTCAAGGCCCTAAAATTAATGATAACAATACATATCAGTAAACTACAAATCAAAGGTAAGATCAAATGCATTAGCCTAGTTACTGCCTTGATTTTTGTAATTAAATACGATTTATTGCAACTAAGTACATTGAAGAATGTGAAACACATGTGCACATCACGTATTAATTAGTTAGGCATGCAAAACCTTTTAAATATACTTGGTTTTCTTCTTCAAAATATTTCACCAATCTAACTAATAACTCTTTCTTTTGTTCAATTATTGTATAAAGGGATGCTAATCATGGTAAATATTTAGACTCAACAGAAGCTGTTACCAAAAATAGAATATTAATTAATTATGTCCTTATAAATACTATCTTGGTAAATAAATATTACAGCAAACTGAAGTTATTAATTTCTGTGTAGTAGTGGTTTTTAGTTGACGAATAGAAAAGAGAGGGTTGGTAACAAAGTTTTAAATATGTTTAGCTTATTTAATTTTGTATCACTACAGTACTGTTTTAAAAATATTTGTAATATATTCTTATTCAGTGCAGTTGATCTGTTGATAATATATTTTTTTAATCTTTTGTTACATATGTACAATAATGTAAACTAAATCATCATTATTAATTAAAAAGCTTTTCCTGATTGGCAATGTGCTAGTGATCATTGACATGAGCAGAAAAGGATGCTAAGCTCAAACGTGTCGAAAGACGAGATGTTCAATGAAACAGCTCGAAGATTATTATATATAAAGGGTAAAAGATTATTCAAAGTTGTTGATCTTGATTTTAAATCAGGAATTTTATTTGTTGAGGATTTGTCCTCTTTAGAAACCATGCCTACCCTACTATCCGAGGAGTCATACGAGAAAACAAAAGAAAGGTCAATTACATTAACAAATTGCCCAAAATGATCACTAGGGCCCCAAATTAAACACTAAAA
This sequence comes from Ananas comosus, assembly GCF_001540865.1. Taxonomy (NCBI): domain Eukaryota; kingdom Viridiplantae; phylum Streptophyta; class Magnoliopsida; order Poales; family Bromeliaceae; genus Ananas; species Ananas comosus. Next base: position 2,768,255 of record NC_033645.1, read on the forward strand.
TTGATCCGAATTATGAAATCTTTTGGCTCGCCAACTTTAGAATAGATAAACCTTTTAGCAAGTTTGGATTTTTATTAACACTTCGCATGCAAATTAAGGGACCATAAATCTTATATAACATGGTATTTTTGCTGCTTTTTTGTTTTCATAGTATCAGAACTCATCTTGTTCAGCGACCCAACAAAAGAAACACACTCAATTTTGTTGAATTTGTGTGTTTAGAAAGAATAATTCATTTATTTGTGTACCAACTTAAGTATAAATTAATCACGTTGAAATGCGAGTAAAGTAAATTAATCTTCGTTTAATCCTGAAAAATCTAACAAATTAAACCAACAATAATTTGACTATGAAATACAGATGAGCATCGATCTGATGAACTATATAAAGCGACCTACCAACAACAAATTAAGCTGAGGGGAAACTGCGTTAGTCCCATCTCATCTAACGCGACATTAATTAATAATAAACCCCCCACATTAATTAATAAATAAACAATATCTTAATGCTCCTTTAGTGCTCCCAATGAGGCATGGAACTAGATGGGCTTTCACGAGAAGCTGTTTTTTTAAATATATCGAAAAGCATAGAGATTCCTCATAATGGTGGTCCCCTAACACAAGTTGCAAAGTACAACGGCTCCCCAACTAAAGATCCTCTCATGCTCCATTAATTTAATCTCCAATTTGCCTCCCCCCTACAATTGATTCGTGAGATATTAAAGTAAACAACCCAAGAGTTATTTTCTTTTTCCTTAAAAAAAATTATTTAACTGATTAATGATAATATTAATAATGATAATAATAATAGAAAATTGTTTGGAGTGTAACTCGGCTTGTATCAGATGGATAACCTAAGCTTTGTCAAACTTATTTGATGGTGGTGTGCGTGACATTCCTAACCGGGCCAAGATAATTAAGATTATGTTTTGCGTTCTCTACTCCAACCCATGATAATAAATATAATTAAGATTCGTACAGGTAAGAGGCACATGAAGAGAGCTTGAGAAAGAGATGAAATGATAATAAAGATCGAAGATCGAATATTGTCGAACGCGAATCTCGAGTAACGCAAGCAAACATGCTGTGATAGAAGGTTTCAATTGAATAATTTGTAGTCGATCGAATACATACAAGCTAAAAGTACAGTGGTTATAACTACAACGATTTTGCTTGATTTTGTGCAATTGTAATTGTTGCATGTACATATTCTATTTGGGAATATGATATGATCTAATTAAACACAGCATTTAAATTTACATTTAGTTAAAATAGTGATATTGTAATAATTACTTGCTACAAAATAGTCTCTTACATATTAGTGCATCAAGAAGACAACTGTGGCATAATTCATGCATAAAATAATAGCTGTAGTAGCAAAAGAGAAGCAATAAAGCGTGAACAAACAATAGTAAATATTGTAGATGCCATGGTATTTATCCTCGAACAAGTCTTTCTAAAATCGATAATCTGGGGCGTGGTTTCCATAATAGGATAGCAGAGAATAAATTTAATAGGAAATATACGCACCAACTGCGAGATGAAGATCGATTGGGTGGATAAAAATAATGGTGAAGTGGTGGTTTTTTAAAACGTAGAATGTTTAAATACTAAAGAGTTTGGTGAAAACGATAAATACACTATTCGCTGCAATTATATATCTACTGATCGAATCTAGGAGAACAGCGAAAATTCAGGGCTATTAAGTATATAATCCTTTCTTCATAATGTGTGTTTGGTCGGGCGGCTCTTTGTTTTTTTTTTAAATTTTTTTAGAGAGAGAAAGATATTATACTACCCAATTTGTTTATTTTTTTTAGAAATAAACTTAGCTGAAAATATGAAGCAATTAGGTTTCGAATTTAGGATTTCAGGTACCAACGCCTCTTTGTTACCCCTCATTTTGTTACACCCATACTATCAAATTTCTTAGAATCTTCCGAAATCTTTCGGTATATTTTCCCAAGTTGTATAAGACAGATGAGTTCTATAAATTTAGTTAATTTGATAAGCATTTTATATTATAGAATTAAAATTCATCTCAACAGATTATGTCATCTATATTAACATACAATCATCATGATATATATTATATGATACATGTGACCAGGCATGCGGTATTTGGGCATGAGAAAACGTTGTCAAATTAGACAATGTTAAAATAGTTCGCTGAAAAATCATAATTGAAGTAACAATAAAAGCTCTAAACAAATGTAGCATGAGAAAACATCAGCAACTTTTGTAATTACAGTAACAGATAATTACAATCTTCAGCACTCATAATATTTACAAAATAACAGATCTAATCTGACTTGTATCAAAATGCATTATATATTACACAAAGATGTAGTATCGGTATCGGCACGAAAATCCCAACATAACTTCAGAAGTAGAGCAAGGGTGTGTATCTTATGTTCTTAAAAAGCTACAGCAAGTAGCGTCGAAGTTGGATGCAACAAAGAGTTACTTGGTCATGTAATATATGAGCAAGAAGAGAGCAACGAAGGATGCCACAATGGTAGCCATTTGACGACTCGATTTGTTCTCAAAAACCTGACATGGAAAAGCTTGGTGAATCAGCAGATTAGTAGAAAGTAACAGCTAAAATAGAGAATCAAGTTTAAAGTTAATTACCATCTTGAATCTGTCCACGGTTCCAGAAAGGATTCCCCTAGACGCATCCATATCATTTCCCTGAATCAGACCACACCGTTCAGGCTACTATCATATGCTTAAGAACATGAGAGAGAGAGGAAGTGAGGAACTAAGTACCATTCTGTCGAGCGTACGGTTGTGACTCTCCACTTCTTCATGAATATCACCAGTCAACTGTTGGAAGACAAGCATTGTATTTGAGACCACATATAGATATGTGGCAACAGCCGAAAGGAGGTTGCCATCCCAAAAACATCAAACATAGGGCTTTAAAAAGTTGAAACTTTGGGAAAGGGATGGGTCAACAAATGTTCAGAAAAGAAATAAAAGTTTACAGGAAATCAACATGGTTTCATCATTGTATATCGGCGGCAGAGTTCATTTATTGCCTAGCAGATCAACAACAAAAGCCATTTACGTAGCGGCACAAATAATGGAGAATTTAGGGAAGAGCAGCAAGACTTCTAATTGATATTTACTGATTTAGAAAAATCTTATGTTAGAGATTTTGAAAAGTGGTTAATTTAAAGAAAATAAAGTTCCACTAGATTTATTAACATAATCAAGTATTTCTAGAATGGAACTGGGAACTAGGACTAGTGAGACGTGAACGAGACAAGTGAACATACTGAGGACAATAGGGCTGCAGCAAGGTTTGGTTTTAATTGCTTAGTTATTTTCATTAGATAGAAATGTACTAATCAACATACTCAAGAAGAACTTTTTATACAAATTAAACACATTGAAAAGGTTGTTGACAAAGTCGCTTTAGTTAATATATTTATGGTACAAAACAAATGAACACTACACAGTGTGAAGAAGAAATTTACATATTGTAAGACTCTAGAAAAAGCAGATCTTCCCTGTTTAATCAAAAAAAAAGAAAAAGCAGATCTAAGACTAAAAAAAAAAAAGACTAATGCATTACTAGTAAATTTAAGAATCAGAACGAAAAAAGAATCATGAGTTTTATCAACAAGTGTCTAAAGGCAAGTAATTTTGCTATATTGGATCTATAGTTCATTGAGAATGAGAGATTGATAATAAAAGCAAATGGCTAAAATAGATAACTACATATATCCATCAAAAATTGAAAAACATTCAAATAATGAATCTAACTTACTCTCTTTAGAAAATTAACTCTATCTTGCAGTCCTTCAATAGCTTGATCATTTTCATGCTCATCAATTTCGTGAGAGTAGGACAAGGCCCGAATCCCACCCTCCTCAATGCCATCAAACAGAGCAGCTCTGTTGCTGCGATAGTCCCTAATATATTTAAAAAATTAACAAGACTATCATCTCCCAGAAATCAAAATGAGTGGGAGAAAGACAGAAAAGTTAAAAAAACAGAATAAAGAAAACTACTCAAATGATAAGTTGAATGACCTTTTAATAGATCTTTGAACAATATACTGTACAGAAATAAACCAACATTTATATTTAAAAATGAAAATAACCCCAAAATTAGGGTCATTTTGCGGGCAAATTTTATGTCAAAAACGAAGTTAAACTATAGGGTTGGGATAAAGGAGACTTTGAGTATATCATATGTGTAAGCTTGTTCCTACTTAGCAGCAGACACTACTAGAATTGGGGAGAAGTTTTAAATATCTGTACTGAGCGGATCATGATTGAGAGGGGGTGGTCATAACTGATAAAGATTTCTTAGCTTTGCAGAGTATGAGATATAAAAAGTGAATAGAAAATCTGACTTATTCCCCGATTCGCCCATACCGTAAATGTGAAAATGAATCACTAAGTTTATCTGTTCACTAACTGCATCTAAAATTTGGAAAGAAGTAACAGAATAAGAACCATCAACAAGTTTATTTTACACCAGATAATTGGACTACAATGGTACTGTCCGCTTTTACAATGTCACTTTCTTACATAATTTTTGGCATCTGACCTGAAGTACTTCAATTCTTCATTTGACATCATCATTCATAAGTTGGGCAATTAATTTATTAGCTTTAACTGCAGTCTCAATACCAAAGAGAATTTGGCTATTCTTTTTGGACAATCATCGTATATCTGCTGTATAATATGCTCTCCTGGTGAATTTTGCTAAATGGTGATTACTAGAAACAGAAGATGACAACTTACAAAAGATGTTACAATAGTGCCATTATTATAGTGTTCTTATAATCAATTTCGAACAAACAGAAAGAAAGAAAGAGCTACAGAAAAATAACCTTCTCGAATTCATGGCTCCACTGAGAACTGAGAATTATGCTGCTCGTCTAAGAAAAGGTCCCAAAATCCTATTTATTCGCCATATTAGGAAGCAATTAGAACATCCAGCATCAGAATTTATCTATAAACCAATCAATCAGCACATATATGCAATGCAGTAGTTTATTTTCCCTAAATTACATCAACTAAACTATTTCGTTGCATTGAAGTGTTGTAAGGAAACACCGAAAACGAAATTGACCGTGTGTGATCGAAATTGAACCATCCATTTCGCTGTTTCCCCAAATCTACGCCAAAACGAAAGTTAACAGGATCCAAAACTTAATTAACACAGCATGATGAAAGAAATACCGAATCAAACAAAANGGACTAGAAGTTATTGTTCGATCGTACTCTCTTACTGTACGCCTTTCCCATCACGCGAGCGGCTCGACCTTCTTCATCACTAATGTTTACGGGCCCCCCACCTGGGAGGGTAAGGACGCCTTCTGTTCTGAATTGGCTTCCCTCAAAGATATTTGCTGCACCAACTGGGTCATCTGTGGGGATTTTAACTTCACCAGAAATCAAACCGAAAGGAGTGGGCGTACTTGGAGTAGAAAATCCATGGACATGTTTTCGGATCTCATTAATAACTTAGAGGTCATTGATGTTCCGCTTTCAAATCAAAGCTTCACTTGGTCTAACATGCATCGTCAACCCACCATGGCAAAACTAGATAGGTTCCTCGTCTCCACGGAATGGGACCTCTCTCACCCACTGTGCAAGGCCAAAGCCCTCCCCAGAATCACCTCTGATCATACTCCGATTCTCCTCTACTCTAGGCTCCCCCCTCCGACGCGTAGGTTTCATTTTGAAAAGGTCTGGCTCACGAAAGAGGATTTTATCTCCAAAGTACCACTATGGTGGAACGAAGTCAGCCCTAAAGGATCAGCGATCCTCACTATAGCTGCTAAACTGAGGCACTGCAGAGTTCGTATGAAGGAATGGTGCAAATCGAACTTTTACAATATTACCGTAGCTAAGAAGTCCCTTCTGGACGAGCTCCAATCCATTGATCAGATGGAAGAGCTCCAAAATCTGAGCTTAGATCTCCACGAAAAGAGAGCACGCATCAAATCAAACCTCACACAGATTTTGGAAGAAGAAGAAGTCCTCTGGAAAACCAGGTCCAAACAATTATGGCTCAAGGAGGGGGACGCTAATACCAAGTACTTCCATGCTGTGGCCAACGGCAGGAAACGCACCAACTCCATTGAAGTAGTAGAAGATGACACTGGGAGACTGTTAAACACGGAGGATCACAAAAGATCATTTTTCTATCAGCATTTCCGCCGATTGTTCTGTCAGGCAGAGGACGGACCTTCCTCCTTCGGGGACTGGAGCGCTCTCTTCCAATCCAACACGCTACTACAACCTGAGTGCCTAACTGCCCCCTTCGACATGGAGGAAGTCAAGGCTGCTACTTTTCAACTTGGTAGTGATAAAGCTCCTGGACCTGATGGGTTTCCACTTATCTTCTACCAAACTTTCTGGGAAACCGTTAAAGACGACATTTACAAGATTTTCATTGACCTCCAAGGGGGCACGCTTTCCACAGCCCCGATTGATTACTCCTTCATCTGCCTCATTCCCAAGAAAGAAGGCGCGCGCCAGGCCAAGGATTTTCGCCCAATTAGTCTCATCAACGGCATCCAGAAAATTATCTCCAAAGTTCTTGCGAATAGGATTGCCCTTGTTCTACCATCTATTATTTCTCCTTCCCAATCGGCCTTCCTCAAAGACCGACTGCTTGCGGACTCGTTCGTCAACGCCTGCGAATTAGTCAGTTGGTGCTCCAAAACCAGGAAGGAATGCGTCAGTATCAAAGCGGACTTTGAAAAGGCTTTCGACAACGTTCGGTGGCCCTTTCTGAAAAGAATCATGCTTTGGCTTGGGTTTAGTGAGAAATGGTGGTCCTGGATTGAACAGTGCGTCTGTAATGCCAAATTAGCCATCCTTGTGAACGACACTCCTACAAACTGGCTGAAAACACGAAAGGGTCTTCGGCAAGGCGACCCTCTCTCCCCCTATCTCTTCTTGATAGTTGCAGATTGTCTTTCTGGGATCGAAGAACATCAAACATCGTCACCCCTCTCCTCTTCTACCTAGCCGCTTTGGATTGCGCTCGTCGTTCGTCGAACCCCTATAGCCTACACCGCGACTCGGACCACTACCCCATGCACCTGCTGGGGGCCCTGGCTCGCCGGCGGAGCAACCACACGGCGTTCACCACGCCGCAGCTGCCGCGGTGGTCCTTCGCGCACTGGCAGCGGAAGACGATGAGGCGGTGGGGGCTGGCGGAGGCGGCCGCTAAGGGGACGGAGCTCAGGGAGTTCTAGTTCCGGTTCGGGGCGCGGCGGTACAAGCTGGAGTAGGGGCTGCTGACCCCCCCGATGCGGCGCGGGACCTAGCGGCTGTAGCGGGCGAGGAAGCTTACGGAGTGGCGGGAGGTGGACGCGGCGTACCAGCAGTGGCTACGACTAGAGCGGGAGGAGCAGGCCCCCTCCCCTGGGAACGAGGAGAGCGAGTTCGAGCTATCCACGAGGCCGAAGAGGTGGCTACGGGAGCGGGAGCAGCGGGCTAGAACGTCCATAAAAGAAAAGACGAGTATTTTTTCTTACCGGGGAAAAGAAGATGTGAGACGCTCTGGAGGAAACGAGCGTTGTCGTTACAGCGGGGGCGGGTCTGGGTCTGGGTCTGGGTCTTCGAAATGGTGAGGAGAGGGGGACAACCGGACAAGACAAATAAGAGGGAGGACAAGAGTAGGCGGAAGACATGAACAACGGTGCTGACAAATAATGAGAATAGTAGCGTTGTACGTCCGCGGAATCCTGGAAGAAGAATCTTCTGTCGAGCTAACGGCTCTTCCCAAGACTTACCGAGGCCCTCGAGCGAGAGTTGTTACGGCAGGAGCTCAGAGATTTAAAAATAAACTGGCTCGAGTCATCGAGCGGTGTTCTGGAGCAGGATGAGCGATCTTTGACGGCTAGGGACCGCAGAAACTTCTAGCCGCTTACACTACAAAGACTAGACCACCTCAAAAAGGCATATCGGTGCCGTGACGTCCTCAAAACACCCCCTCATAAACTACGGGGACGTCCGAGTCGACTATCCATGTTCTTGAAGGCAAAAGGTTGAAGCGACGCGAGGGACCCAGACTAGATGTACCCTTGCTTACTCCACGTGTGGCATGAAGGTACACGGCCGCGTGAGTCGTTCAATCTAGAAGTCATGTGCAAGGAGTCGTGGCTCCTAGTAACGGTCGACTAAGTTGCTACGGGGTTAGATCTTTAAGATCTCCATCCTTGATGCTGTCGAATAACACATAACGAAGCATGTTCAAGATTAGTAGAACACTCCGTACTCCTTTCATGAGAACAGAACTAAGGACGAAATTAAAGACGTTGTCCAGTCCCTGCACTAGCCCCTGTCTCCCGATCTTCAGCAGAGGGCGTGGACGTTCTCTAACGCTTCTGAGTCTCATCTTTCTCCCCTACTACTCGTTCCTCCTGAGCTCCTACTTGTCCCGTCCCAAAGTGTAGTTCCCAACTGCCGTTATAGAGCCCCGACGGGACTCGACGTTATGGATCGTTATGTACAGAGACTGTAGTGGTTACGCCGAGAGCTTAGCCAGCCGTGAACGTCGTCTTTAGAGAGACTAAAGGCTGAACAGAACGAACTGTCTCTTCTCTTATAATGTCTTAACGGGGAACTGTTGCCTCAGGCGCGGTACAACTCACCGACGAAATTCGACTCCTCCAAGCGTGAAATGGAGTCTGGGCCTCCCGAAAGCCTACAGCCAGAACCAATATAACCCCTCATGTCACGATTGTAGGCCATATACAACGACCCATTTCAACCCCTCAGACTAGAGCCCGATCTTTACAAAAGTTCCCCAACGGGATTGAACGTCTTCGACCTTGACTCCCCGACGACGAAATCGCTCGCACGAAACCGAGAGCGCCATTATGTCGAAAGTCGTAACTTTATGAATACCCAAGTACCTATGTCGCGTAGAGGTCTGCCGTCCCTTGAATACCGGTACCGTGCTGGTAAGACCTTGTAACTCAAATAAGGAGGATATTAACAATCATTACGCCGACTACTATCCCCTTGGCCACGTCTCTTAGCCCGAGTCTATGAACGCATGGCAAGGGAACGACCATTCTCCTACCTAACGGGTCTTAGACATTAAGTAAACGTAGGTTGGACTTCCCGTGTATAACATCGAAGAACAATCAAAGGAGAGTAGTGCACACAACTGAGAATCAGTAACTCTAGCAATCCACATTAATACAGAACAAAAATACAGTTGTGATCAAACTAGTGGCTAATAATATATGATAAGTCCTCTCTGTGGACTTGTTCAGTGTAAAGAGTTCAGTAACGTGTAAAGGAAGTCATAGTAACCTGTATAAAAACTAGAAATGACGACTAGCAATACTAGTAATACCTCACGGTAGTGGCGTAGACATAGTAGGAGCTACGATTACTCAAGAAGCGTCACAAAAATAACGATCACGCAAGAAGTTTTACAAATATATAAGGTTACGTGTGTATTATACACAAGTAAGACAAGCCGCAAGTGTATCTCGTGGTTATCTGGGAACATGGTAAATCCTAAACAGGGAGGGCAGTCGGACAAAACCCTAAAGCGAAAACGGCAACACATAGTGATACGAGACACTAAGAACCTCACACTCTTCTACTAGACGACACAGTTGTAAAGAATTGACTATTCAAAAAAACAAGAGATTTAGGACTGTGTAGTAAACCAATTACTGAACAAAGGCTAAAGAATAAACAAACCATAAGAATACCATACATAGCACAATATTGTATACGATCGCTATTTAGTATAGAACCGTTCCCATATTACGATAAATAATGACTTTGATTATAATAGCAGTGATTAACCTAGTCGTACATGATGTGGACAGACGCTTTATCTAGATCAAAGAAATAAGCACCCTTTGGAGCGCTAGTACAATAGTGTTAAGATTGAAGTTGTTTTTGAACGTTTTCAATTGTCTACTACCGAAAACGTTACTTAGGCGATTGTAGTTAAGCCATCCTACCCGTAAGAGTCTTAGTCCATTTTACGATAAAATCAAGGACCCTACGTTATTCTTAATGTCCTTATTTTAGAATGTGTTACAATAAATCGAAGACCATCCCACCGTTTATATATTGACCGTCTGTCTGGTATTATCGACAATATTTCGTTCTAGAAATACGTTTTTATCTACTTCGTTTACCTTTATCTATATTGTACCGACTTTAATGTTACCAAGGTGGTGTATCTATCGAGAAGTTCCTCGTTTGATTGATCCGTGTAAAGAAACAGGGACTTTAACCTTCGTTGGTCTGCCATCTACACGCAGAAAGTGAACGAGCCACTAATAAGTAAGGTATTCAGTGTGTAGTGAGGACATTCCAAACACGCTGCAACCTTGGTGGACTTTGGTTTCGTCAAATATGCTAATAGCTGTACTCGTCCTCGGTAAACCAATTTTCAGTTCGCTCGCCTCAGCCCCCATTATGGCATAGTCGTCTACCATAGGTGAGTAAACAACGGCCTAACGGGGACGTCCTTTGTACCGGCAGCCTACGTAGTCACAGTCCGCATTAAACCTTCCTCGACGGTAACCTAAAGAGGTAGAACTACTTCGGACATGGTCAGACGGTTCGTTTTCCCCATCCATCCTCGTCCCGTACTCTATACTACTTATATATATATATATATTTTTCTTTTTCTCGTCTGTACTTTTTATATAAAATATACATGTCACACCACGACGAACAGCTGCGTCAACTCTAGTAGCATCATGAGACAGACGTGCATAAGGAGATGGTGGAGTGATGGAAGCGTTTGGTTGAAGACGTTATATTGCACGCTGTGTCGTTTGTTTAAGACTGTAAAGGATAGGTTCAGGATTATGTGTCTCTCTCCTTCTAGATCTCTCTCAGCTTCCTCCTGGACCGGCCTCAACCGGAGCTCCACAACCTTGAACACCACGAGCCCCTACCTCAGCAGCGCCGCCCTCCCTCCTTCCCGCAGCCGCATCTGCCTCCTCTTCAGCGACGCCCTGCCGAACCTCACCGCGACCCCGCGCTAGGGGAGCTTCATCAGCGCGCGGAGGCGGAGAGAGGAGAGGAGGAGGAGGCCCCAGTTCACGCGCAGCGAGGCTAGGCCGGAGGTGCTGTAGAGATAGAGAAAGGGACGCGGAGCGAAGGGAACGGAACAGAACCGAACCGAACGGGCCTTCTATTAATTCTATCTATCTACACACGCACACACTGTCCGATGATGCACCTTCTCGGAAGGGCCTGACGCACACATATAGGAACGGAACACCTGGTCTTACATTCTCCGGTGTGAAGGGTGGTTTTATAGACCCTGATTCACAATTTCCCAATAATGTCCATTTATATTCATCAGAAATTTCAAGCCCTTTACGTAAACTAAAAAAAAAAACTCTTTTTCCTTTCCGTCGTGCGATAGACGAAGTAAGTAAATCTTCTACTTAATCCGAATGTATTACCTCCGTCGGCCCCGGAGGCTTCCCTCTTTCTCGCAGTTTTCGGTCTTTTTGTTTCTGTTCTTTTGCTTTTGCTGTTCTCTGATTTTGGTTTTCTTTCCTTTGCTCCCATTCCCTTCGTTTTCGCTGTTTTTGATTTTGCTTTTCTCCTTCTTTCTTTCTCATTTTGCTGTCCGCAGTTTTTCGTCCCTAGGTCGTCCCAGTTGCTCCTCGCTAGATCCACAGTTCGTCGTCAAAGTGGGCAAGGTCCGTGGCTTATCCCAACCCCCGTTAGAGAGCTTTCTAATTTGGTAAGGAAAGGCAGGTTTGCTGGGTGGTTTACCGTCTTTCCTCCCTCTCCCTTCATTCAGATAGAAACCGCAGAGAATCTAGTTATTCAAATCTGGTCTCCAGGGAGTGTAGCAGGCGCCCTAGTCTGTCTCGGAGGTTCGGCGGATGCGAGTCGTTTTACTTCGCTTGTTTCTGTGTCCTTGAGTACTCCACCAGCGTTGAAAGGTTTAATTGCCGTGTCTTTTTTATACAAACTAGGCCATCGGTGGGGACGAATACCTCGGACAGACGTCACCCCTAGGAGAATGCTTCATCATCGGTATTCTTATGAAACTAGAACGGTCCTTATAAGTTAAAGGTCTATACAGCTGAATCCCCCAGATGGTACGGACTCAGGCACTCTTTCACTATCTCCCTAGACTGACTTTTGAAAACCAACCTCCAGGTTGCGGTAAACTAAACCAGACCTTCGACTCAACCGGCCTACCCGGCTTCGTTCAGGTATTCGTCCGAGAAAACAGATACTATCAAGGGTCCATCTCCGGGACGACCAGGCGCCGTCTATATAACGGTGGCGGTTGGTAATCCCGGGGTCGAGACTCGTTATCAACAGAGGAACAAAGCCCATACCGACATCTACAGCCCCTTCTCTCATGCTTCCCCTCGGAGCGGTATGGTTTAACTACTGGTTTAGAATTATAGAAACGGCAAAGGCTCCAACATCCAACATGGCGTAAATTTCTACAGGGCCGTAGCGTAATGTGAAAAGGTGGTGACTCTTATACCATGCTTCCGGGGCGGGAGTAAGTCTCCAAACGCAGATTATATTATTTAGCTAGACTGATTGAAGAAGGTCCCATCTAGACCAAGCGATTTCTTCGCGGTGGTGGTGAATCAATTTTCGCGACATAAGTATCAGCGGTTTAGGATCTAAGGATCCGGAGGAAGAAAAAACGAAAACGTCTGACGAGAGGTTAAATGCTCCGTACGGGGAGGTCTATACAAACTCGTAGGCGCGGTTTTCTTTCGAGAAGAGTTCCGAAGTTAAGCCGCGTCTCGGGTAACACCTCGAAATTTCTGCCTCTCCTTCACTTCACCGTATAAACTTTCCTGTCTCAAGTGCTCCTAGTTGGAGGGAGGAACCCTCTCCTCGAACCGGAAGGTGGGAAGTTAGGAGAATAGTTACGCCAACTATTACTAGCTGGTCAGGAGAAAAGCGTTCCTAGATAACGTTTCCCCATCGGGGTCTATCGCCTATCCCTCCGAAGGTTGAACCGTCGGGTCCTACAATCGTTCGGACCATCGAGATCTCCACAAACTCGGGTCTATCATGTCAAGCCTGAACAGGTATAACTAAGCCTCAGGTCTCCGGGTAAGTATTTAAAAGGTATTCTTTGCGTTTAAAGCGTCCTATATAAAGGACCCGAGCGTCTTCTTCTAGCACAGCAGCCGTTTAACTTAGTCTTATCAGACTGTCAGGCTTCAGCCCGGTTAAGGGGCTTCTTCCGATAAGGACGTCCGGTACAGCCTTTCAGACNGCCGCCACTAGCATCGACGGAGGTGTGGGTAAGGTAGAAGAGAGTAGCGCGGCGTCGACGTGGTGCCAGCAGAGGAAGAAGAGAAACCACAAGAAAAGAGAAATGAGAACAACGAGAAGGAAGAAGAAGAAGATGAATGGTTACCTTTGGATTGGGAATCGAGAATGGGGATTAGGGCGAAGTAGTTGCAGGAGCTCGTGGGATTCGGAGAAGTGTGCGTGGTTCATTTTGGCAACGCTTCGTACACCAGAATAATTAGCGGTTCATTCCTAACGGTTGGAATTATTACGTGGACAAGGTTCACCACGTCATTGATGAACCACTCAAACTATTCACCGCTCATTCTACAATTTGGCGGCGATGATTTCAAAAAGTGGCAGATGGACGGTCGATAACTAGGCGGTTCACTTATGATATGGTGAACAGCGCATAGGTGATAGGACGAATCTATCCAAACAATTACGGCCCATTTAGGGCCCAATTAAACTAGCCCGAGCTAGATGGACCTCAGTTTTTATAGGCCCCCGATTAAATTACACTATTTATGCCTATGAAGGTTATTGGGCCTTTAATTGTATTGTTTACTACTTTGTCAAATTAGGCTCGGAAGGCCAATTTTAAAATTTTGTGAATTACCAAATTAATTACTAGTATCATATTAGTTTTAAGTGGGTTCTAATTATATATGTTCTAGATAAAGACACATGAAGCTTTCAATTTTCATAAGTCCGTGCGATTGATGCAGTCCCAAATTTGCACCAACTTTTCACCACCACAAATAATTGACGAGTACAATAAGATCCAAAACTTCTAATTGTTATGGGACGCAATCATTCATGCACTGTTTAAATAAGCAAAGCTTGTTTGTTGAACATCTTGTTGCGCATCTAAAGTGGCCATGGCACAGGAAGAGCTCTCGTCGGCGGCAGCGAAGGCGACAGGATCATCGTTCACGTATGAATGTGGGTCGTAGCATTGATGAGGTGCAGGGAAAGAGATCGAATTGAGAAGCCCGTTCTCATAACAAAGCATGGTTTCGGCGTTAATCGAATTCGATGGCTTCTGGGAAAAGCCCGAGCCATGTTGTGCTTGGCTGGGTAAGAACCTGCTACTGAAGTTGTCTTCTTGGAGGCTTAAAGTAGAAGGAGAACAGTTGATATGGCCTTGTCTTGCTTGGGCCTTTAAAGAAGCTACTTGTGCTTGCAAATTCACTACCTGAAGAATAAAAACAAGTAGTTGTAGATGTTAATGCCCTGAAATATTTGCCAAAACCATGGCTTTGTTGATTTGTCCCTATCAATGTTCAAGGTTCACAATTAAGCTATTTTAAGTAGTGATGAACTGGTCAGAGTGAGACTTCAACTTTGTAAGATGTCTTTTATTAATCGGTAATTACCTGCTGCTGGAGCGCGAAGATGTGAGCGACGCAGCCGTAGATTGGGTCTCGGACCCTGGCCTGCGCCTCGTACGAAATGGTGACGGCCGCCTCGCACCGGTCGGCCACCGGCAGGTGCGCGAGGAGCTTCGAGGCGTTGCTCGCCCCGAACACCTTGTGGATCGCCGCGAAATGCGCCGCGCCTTGCTCATGAGAGAAGTAGGGGGCAAACACACATCGCTTGGCGCACTTCCTTCTTAGAAACTTGCATGCTCCGCAAGGAGAGCCAAACCCCGTCATCTTAATTTGCTTTTAAATTTTCACTTCCTGTTCCAAAACTAATGTGTAGAAGAAGAGAGTATCATCACCTTGTTATTTATAAACACGAGGGAAATTGAGATGATCTTATTGTATCGAATAGTTTAATTGCTTTTGTCTCCTTGATGGGCTACACTTTTCATTACTTTTAGTCACGCAATGGATCACCTTACTTTCACCTCATCATCTCGAGTTCCATACTCGTTTTGTGATCCCATTGAAAGGAATAATCAAAGGACAAAAGGAGATAAAACACCAACCAAACTCCAATTCCAATGCATGAAAGTGTGACTTGTTTGCTGTAGTGATTAGTTGGCCCCCTCTTTGCTATTGTTTAGGTTATTGATCACCCTTGTTTAACTTGTGATCTAATTATAAGCATTTTGTCACACTACAGGCCCCCCAATATATTTGGTTGAGTTGGCAAATGAATAAGTTTGTTTGGCTTATTGCTTTTGATGTCAGTTTGGCTCAATTTTTACTTCTGCTTTCGACGATAGTCGTATAACAAGTCATCTTTGTTGCAACAACTTCCGATATATTTGTTTTCTAAAAGCATTGTTAGATAGTCTATATTCAACAATACAATATCCTACAGCAAGACGAAACTGGGACTTAATAAACTTTGTAGAGCCGCTTAGAGGCGCCCGACATATGGCCCTACTGATGATAATGCACCCTAACTCTATTAGCTAGGCTGCCTAATTCTGTACTTGATCGTCGCATTCGAACTAACCCTTGGCGTCTTTAAGAACTAATACATAACCTAATGTGTTGCATTTTATATTAATAGCTGCTCTTATCCTTGTGATTATCGCTTAGCAATAGCAGATAACAACACTAATTTCCAGAGAAACAGGAAAAGCAACCATTGTGAGAAAAACAAATTTGAAAACTATAACTCGGACTATTTCAAGTAGCAAACCAACATCACTTTGTTTAGAAAAGGTGTTGCAACATCAGATGGCTACAGTTTATAAAGGAGAAAAAGAAACTCATGAGAGAGGAGGAATACCCTACCCTCCCCCCCTTCTGTGTTTCCATAATAAGCCTTGTAGGTGCCACTCTCTCTCCTTTCTATGTGAATGGCCCCTGCGAATGGGTCGTGACTTTTCTACAGCTTCGAGCATGGTAGTACAAAAAGATTGTACGTAAAAGGACTTTCACGGTGAGTGCATTTCAAACGTCGACCGACATTCGAGAAGTCAGGATTGAATACAGATACTATCTGAGAAGTCAGAGATTTGAATCCTGCATTACAAATGTACGCACAAAGATTTAATTCTCAGACAATCAACTATTCTAAACAGTGATTACTTCTGAAATGTTTAATTGATTATTGCTAGTTGGAGCAAAACGTAAGGCCCACGTGTCACGAGTCACGACCGATCGCAAGCCACGTGGGCCACCACGGACGGTCGGCGTGAATCAGCTCGTGCCGCGTGGACGACAAAGGAGGGCCCACCGAAATGCTAGTCCGAGTAAGCATTTCGTCGTTTGGGGCTTTTGGGGGAGGCCCAGCTCTGTGTTTGGGACCAAACCAAACCAAGTGGGGGTGGTAAGGTGGTTGGGTTGGAAAGGGAGGAGACAACCCATACTACACTACACCCAAAAAGCAATGTTAAAGGTTATGGAGCTGCATTAAACTATTAATTGAGTTTATGATTTATGTATTATTATCTCAATCATTAACTTGCTAAATTATAATTTATGCAGCTAACATCTAAATTGACTAATCCTCGTGTAAAAGTGTGTACTAAAGTAAGGAATTATTAAAAATTTCAAGAACCAAAAAGAACCAAAGAGTTGGACTTAAACATAAAATCACACAGTAATTGCACAATTTACAATTTGGCCCATTAAACATATTTTTGGGCCTTGAACTCTGGGTACTAGGCCAAGAGGATCATAGGCCCAATGACCATTTATTTCAAGAGGGGCATTTTCGTCAATTCGATCTAAAACCCTAGCCCCAAATATGCAGCTATAAAGCTTCCCTGTTCTTAAAACCCTAACGCCTAAACCCTCTCCGAGCTCCGTTTCCCTTCTCTTCCCTACACTTCTCTTATCGATCGACAAGGTGTGTGTGTGTGTGTGTTTTTTTTTTTTTTGTTGAGATGCACTTAATCTGTATAATTTTTTCATTTATTTTATTTTTTTAGTCCGATGTTTAATTAGAAAAAGCGTTAGAAAATAGGCACATATCGAAGGCTTGGGAGGAGAAAAAAAATTAAACACTCCTTGAGCTCAAAAATTGTGCAAAATTGTAATCGTCTCTGCATCAAATGAGCTCCCGCAATATATAATTGCGGAGATCATTCTAGGATGACGGAAATTTTTTAATACACCAAATTATCACCTTTTTTTTTCCCTGAATTTGGTCATTTCCCTCGGAAAAATTCTAACAAAAATCTGATCTTTCTACAAAAATTTATGCATCTGGGTAGATGGGTTTGTTCCAAAATCATAAACTTTGTTGTATAATTGCCTTTTTTTTTAATTCTTTTTACTCTACCTAATTTGTTCATCCGGGTACATTGGTCAAAAATAAATAAATTTGCTTATGATTCCTTTTTTTTTTGGTATTTTGTTTCACCAAAAGTAAATAAATGGGTTTCTTCAGAAACTGGTAAATTCATTGTATAATTGCTCACCGCTGCAATCTTATATTGTACCAAACTAGTTCATCTGGCTAAATGGCTTGTTCAAAAATCATTAAATTTGTTGTATAATGTCTTATATTTATTTCTACTTTTCATTGAACAGGGCTTCATTAGGTCTAGAAATAAAAAATGGCAAACCCTAGGTTTTTCTTCGACCAAAAATTATTAAATTTGTTGTATAATGTCTTATATTTATTTCTACTTTTCATTGAACAGGGCTTCATTAGGTCCAGAAATAATGGCAAACCCTAGGGTTTTCTTCGACATACTGATTGGAAAGGCGAAAGCCGGGCGCGTAATAATGGAGCTGTTCGCCGATGCGGCCCCGAAGACCGCTGAGAACTTCCGATGTCTGTGCACCGGAGAGAAGGGGCTCGGCATCTCGGGCAAGCCACTTCACTACAAGGGCTCGACGTTCCACCGCATAATCCCCAATTTCATGTGCCAGGGCGGGGACTTCACCCGTGGCAACGGCACGGGCGGCGAGTCCATCTACGGCCTCAAGTTTGCGGACGAGAACTTTGTGAAGAAGCACACTGGGCCCGGCGTGCTCTCGATGGCCAATGCCGGCCCGAACACGAATGGCTCGCAGTTCTTTATTTGCACCGCAAAGACAGCGTGGCTCGATGGGAGGCATGTGGTGTTCGGGAAGGTTGTGGATGGGTACAGCATCGTGGAGGCGATGGAGAAGGTCGGGTCGCAGAGCGGGAGGCCGTTGGAGACCGTTGTGATTGAAGATTGTGGGCAGCTCGAGGAGTGAGTGAATGTGAAATGTTAAGCTGATGGTCTCTTCTGCTAGTTCAGAGTAATAAGATTTGTATAATGAGATGTTCTTGTGGCTTAAAAATGAAGTATATTTATGTATTCCCATGAAAGCAGTTGTTTTAATGCATCAGCATTGGGTCCCTGCTATCTCTTTTTGGAATTCATTCATGAAAACTCATTCCACCTTAAGAATAAGAGTAAGGCAAAGTTAGATAACAAGGTTCTGAAAGAAGAATTTGTTCTGGAGCAGTAGCTCCAGTGAAATGTTTCAGTTACATTCCCTAATTGCTATGATGAATCAATGAGATGAGGTCGAAAGAGTTACTTTTCACTATCTTTACAATGACTTTTGAACTTAAGAGAACTATTCTTTATCTGGTAAAATTTAGCCAGAAGATAGTAATCAGATTCAATGTATTTTACTATCACAGCCACAGTAAGGACACCATATTGACTCAGGTGTGATATGCAGCTCTGGAAGGTAAACTGCAATCCTAAGCTGCCCATTTAACTCAGCCAGCATTACTTCAATCTCGTCCGACAAAGGATGCGAGAAATCGCAAGCGGCGAACTCATGCACTATCCTATCAATCTCAATCCAACTACATCCTTTGCCTCTCTTCTCCACCTCTCCCGCTTTCACCTTAGTCCTAATCTCTGCGACCTCGTCCCATCTGTTCCCCTCGGCATACATGTTAACCAGAAGCATGTAATGTGCGCTATTACTTGGTTCCAAATCCAACAGCTTCTTCATTGCAACCGCGCCAATCTCCATATTACCATGGATTTTGCATCCAGAGAGCAAAGCTCCCCAAATAACCGAGTTTGGCTCAATCTCCATACTATTTACTAGAGAAAATGCCTCTTTTAGAAGACCGGCACGGCTAAGAAGATCGACCATGCAACCATAATGCTCGATTTCTGGAGAAATTGAGTAATCTTCAATCATGCTTGAGAACATCTTTCGGCCTTCTTCGACAAGTCCTGTGTGATTACAAGCACTAAGAACACTCAAAAAGCTAATACCATTTGGGTTGATCTTAGCTACCTTCTTCATCCTATCGAACATATTCAATGCCTCCTTGGCAAGCCCATGAACTGCTAATCCCTCGATTATACAATTCCAACAGTATATATTCTTCTTCTCCAACTTGTAGAACACCAGAAGAGCTTTCTCTATCCTCCCACACTTTGCGTACATATCGATCAATGCAGAGCCCATATACACATCGAAAGCAAACCGATTGAGCATCAAATATAAGTGCAACTCCCTACCCAAGTCCAAAGCGCCTAAATGCGCGGATGCTGAGATAACTGTGGCCATGGTCACTTCATCTGGGCTTATTCCAACGGATATCATTGCTTCAAAAGTCACAATGGCTTCTCTGAAGCATTTGTTGCGAGAGTAACAGCAGATCATGGTGGTCCACGAGACTATGTCCCTGTTCGGCATCTCATTAAAGAGAGAAGCAGCCATCTCAACATTACCCAACCTCGCATACCCTGCGATCATCGTATTCCATGACACAGTGCTCCTTTGCGGCATTTCGTCGAAAAGTTTCCTCGCCAACTCCATATCCCCAGCTCTAGCATAGGCGAAAAGCATCGCGGTCCACGAAACGACATCTCTCTCACGCATTTCATCAAACACTTTCATTGCTGCGCCGATCCTCTCAAAGTTTGAGTAGAAATCGATCAGTCCCGTCTGAACCACGAGTTGCGACCCAAAACCCAACTTGCGAATTTGCCCATGAACTGCTTCACCCAACCCAAGAGACGGTATCTGTGCACAAGCCTTTATCAAATAGGAGAATGTATAACTCGTCGATTGAATCGAAGTTTTCAGCATGCACATGTACAATTCAAGGGCTTCACGGGATCGAGAATATTGAACGAGGCCACCAATAATGGCATTATACACGAAGGAATTTGGATCAGACATTTCGGCAAACGCTTGGTAGGCATGATCGATTTGGCGGAGGCTGGACGATGTGGCCACAAACTGGTTCATGAAGAAGGGGTCTTGGTTGAGATTGGTCTTGATCAAATTGGCATGGATGGATTTGAGATGCAAAAATGTGTGGCATCTCTGGAGTTGGGAGGTGATTGGATGGTTTGAGTAATGAGGGGGAAGTGGTTTGTTGTGGTTTTGGAGAGCTTCCACGAGATGCTCCTTTGGGGTGAATGAAAACCTAGATAATGCAGTCGCGGGGTTCTTGGGCTTAACGGTCATTTAAAAGCAAGTGATTGAATTGTTAACAATGTGGTGTAGCGATCATACTAAAATCCTTGATCTCTCTCCATAAAGTGCAAAAAAATTGATGATCTTATTATACCTGTAAAAGCTTGCACAGGAGCAAATTATATACTCTCTACTTTCACAATATTCACTTGGCCTAACCAATGAAATTGCAATGAAACAAAACCTCTTCTTAACAAAATTATTTCATATCTCCCACCAGAAACAAATAGACAGAATATGTACATGTAAAACAACTTGAATACTACAAAGCATACTCCATCCACTAAAAATACGGTATGGAGATCGAATATCTAAGTGATACATGACATTGGTATATAAAAAACATTGTGAATAAAAGGCCGAAGCCATGAACGAACCCGCTTTATTAAAACTCAACATAGGCTTTTTTCATCTCCAATCGGCAAGCTTTTGAGCACATCCCGTAAAGCGTAATAGTGGTTGTCGCATTTATGGTCGGAAATCAAGTTACCGGACAGCAATATCCTCTCAAAATGTTCACCGGGGTGCCTTTTCCACAATGTATAAGATTCTATACTTTTCAAGCTGCCACTTATATCATCAATCTGCCTCTTTATGTAATAGAGTGTTCCCGGTGCGAAGAGCTCCTCCGACTCCGATCCATCTTGTTTAACAATGGCCGAAGCCTCTGAGCGGGATTTTTCAGGAGCAGCAGAGCTTTTACACAAAGAGGCATCTATTAAAAGCACATGACATTAGACGATTACAATGGTATATAAACGAGTTTCGAGTACAAATTCTAAAATGATGCATGAATTTGATTGGTATAGATTGGTACATGTAGGGTGCTCTGGTATTATATATGGATTGAAAGGATCATGCCTCTTTTTCAACCAAATTAGTATGCATCATAACACAATTACTGCATGAAACTTACCAAACTTACTGGAAGTATCCGATGCATTTCTAAACTTCGCATAGTCGGCAAATTTTCGAGCCACGTCTTGAACAGAAGACACAAACAGCTTAGCATTTGTAACTATATCAATGATACCCTTCAAATCTTCCTTTTCCAGAATAGTCATCCTGAAAAAATTGGGGAACTATCAAAAGAGCACAATCACAGAATTGAACCACCAATGTTCAGGAATCAAAAGTATATCAAACAGTGGGTTGTTGCATCTAAAGAAACAATAAATTTAGTCTAACAGGATATTCTTGTCGGCTAAGGACCCAAGAATGATCTCTTATTTATGCCAAAATGAAGAATACATGATGGATGAACCAAAATGTTACGAATACACTCTGCATGTATTACTAAGGAAATAGAAGAGTGGACAAGATACAGAACGTAAAGTCGAAAAAAAAAACACACAAAGGAGGTATATCATTTTACTTATTTTACTTACCAATCAGTTTCAAGGATTTCATTTCGTAATCTTGCCAGTGTAGATGTACTTAACCTAGGAACTATATCATCCTGCAAAATATAGTCAGAGAAATAAAAATTAACGAACGCTTCATTTGAAAAGCGAAGAAGTAATCAGATATGCCTTTTATCAACCTGCAATACAACAGTAGAGACATAGCTAGCACAGTTTTCCGCAAGTTCTCTCGAGACGCAAGGAGGAGTTCCAAATCCAACAGCAGAAACAATGTCAGGACTAAATCCCAGCTCCTCTTTTGACTTCCTCCGCAACATAATGGCAAGTAATGCAGCCGCAGCACCTCCAAGAGAATGCCCCACTAACCTCAACTTATAGCCCTGCCCATAACTTTAGCTCGCCACTATAAATTAATGTATGAACTTACAAATACAGTAGCATAAGAAGAGTAAGACAAAAGGTAATAGCATATTTCAAAATGGGCTCTTTCAACTTTTCGAATCTTGTTGTTTCTGTCAAAAAAGTCACAGGATGGTCCATCGAGTAGTGGGATATTTCATCAGGTAACAGAATATCCTGTTATGTTAAAAATGCAATTTTGCTTTGGTGGCGAGGCAGTTAAATCAAATGTTTTGAAAGTTCATTTACCCGTTTCAAAGTGTGAGATAGTTCAGGTAAGATCTATACATAATTCTCGAATATACAATTGAAAGTAACATACACACTATTGACTGCAAGCCTACGAACCTTCTCTCACCTTGTGTTTCTCTAGGCATTTCTTTATTGTTCCCATCTCATGTCGAAGGTACCAGCGAGCAGCCTCGGCTGTTCCAAAGTGGGTCGAGAAGCCTTCGAACGAAACTTTTTGATCGCTCGAAGAAACCACATCAGTAATGAGATCGTAAACCGTATGAGTTCCGCGGATTCCAAACACTACTAACTTGTTGCGTGTATCTATCCCGATATAGTATCCAGGTCTCATCACACTGGAATCCCTCACAAATTTCAAAACATTTCTTTCTCGAAGCATGCTGTGGCGTGCAAGAGCGGTCGCATTGTCCTTGTAAGCCCCCTTTGCAAGTTCAATATGGTAGATGAGTTCTTGAACCTAAAATAAACACACAATTATAACGGACGGTGGAACGTATCAAAACCTTCAAGGAACATGATAAACTTACTAATTGAATGTGAGTTTATGACAAACTAAGTATGGGAAATTACTATAGCATCTGAGAAGATCTGAACGCCGTTGAACTCTTCAACTTTATCTGCCGAAGCTCGGCTGAGATAAATAAGGTACAGAGCGACCGTAAGATCGCCGAGGCTCCAGTCCCGAATGCCTTTCTTGCTCCGCTGAAGGTTGTTAAGGATCTCGGTAAGAGATTGCGTGCTGGGGGCTGTTGTTTTCTGCTTCTCATCGGTTCCTGCAGTGCGTCATCGTTACGCTAGAATCAAGATCATGAAAATCCGGCGGAACTCAAGTTCGAAATTCTCTGATGCGGAGCGCACCTGTAAAAGATGCCCACTTATACAACTGCAGCAGCGCCGGCTCGAGAGCTCTGGAGAGCCAAGCAAACTCCAGCTTCAATCTCCACCCACTCAATTCAGCATCATTGAAACCGTCTCTACTAAGATCTGAAGAACAACTATCAGCCTCATTGAGCTTGTTTTTCGGAGAACTCGCCGTGCTCACGGTTTCATCAAGATCAGCAGTTACGATTTTCTCTACATTCTCAACTTTCGGGCTCTGCGAGAGGCGCCGATTGAGCACGCCGGACAACAGTTGCCGGTAGTAATCTTCATTCCTCACACCTCGCAATCTCGAATCTGGTTCAATCGGACGGCGAAGTTATTACTAAATCAAGCAGGAAAAGAAAAGAGGAATCCGATGAGAACAATTACAAACGGATCTCAATGAATCATAACTGTTTACACACAATCTCTGGAACAATCGCATAGTTTGAAGCGTATTAGAGATAATAATACAAGGCCAAATTAAAACAAAACAAGGAAAAATGGGGAAATAATAAAAAGGAAAAAAGGGAGGAGAGAACGTACTGAGACGGAGGAGAAGCCGCTTCGCCATGAGTGATAGTGGGAAGGAGAGCGGTGGCGGTGCTTCGGTTGAGTTCGAACGCGAGGGGTCGAGCGGAAAATGAGTTTCTCCGAAATCGGATCGTGGAATGGCATAAATAAAGTATATACTCGGCGAGCTGGACCGGGGCACTTATTGGGCCGGAACTTTCTTATTGGGCCTGCAAAATTGTAGGAAATGGCCCGCTACAGCAGTACAGATACTTGGGCTTGATGGGTTCTAAGGAGCTGTTTCTAGCGAACTCGACTTCGTAAGTAAACGGGTGATTCGGCCCACCCGGTTCGGTTCGGTAGAACCGGAAACGTGCTGCTTCCTTTTCCTTTCCGGTCCAGCCATTGTTCGCGGACCCGATCTCTCCTCTCCTCTCTAGATCGGAGAATTTAGGGTAGGTCGGGGCTCGCCTTCGCGTCTCTTCACCGTTTCCATCGCCATGGGCTTCCTCTCCGCCCTCGGGAGAGTTCTCTTCGCCTTCTTCTTCCTCTTCTCCGCGTGGCAAGAGTAAGTGCTCGTCCTCTTCCTCCTCTTCCTCATCCTCATCATCATCATCATCATCATCATCATCTCGTATTAGCCTCTTCATCTCGTTCGTATCTGGGATTCAAGCTAGGGTTTCGCCTCTTTCGCTGTGATTTCTCCAAATCTAGAGTTTCGTTCCTTTTAGCACCGGTAATCGTTGTTTGTTGCGCATAATCGCATCTGCTTTGGGCCGGAAACGAATGCGGTGGTTTGAATCTGATAAAAATGTAGTATGCGTGCGTTTGGATGAAGCAACAGTGATGTTGTGTTCTGATTACCTTGTAACATGAGGTGAATTGGCTATATTGTTTGCAACTATCTATCTATTTTTGACTATCCTGCATCACCATGTACTATATCCTTCAGATCTTATTATTCTATCCATACATATATGATTCAGCTTTTACATTAGGGCTAAAAACGAGTAGACCTTTTTATTTTTATAAAAGTAATCTTCGTTATTTAGATTAGTTGAGATTTAACCCGAACATGAGAGATTTGTGTGTATGATAGTGTTCTATTAAGATAGGTGCAGAACTTATTTTATGATTTTTTCTGCATATTTTATGATTAATATGCCCCGATTACATTTCAAAGGTTAGTGTCATCTGAGGTGGCCTTTCTTCAGCATACCGGTCGCAGTGTCATCACTAAAGCATAGTTAAAACAGGGTATTGAAAAATGTCATCAAATTACTAGAAGTTACTTTTCGGCTTTTCATTATCCCTTGCATTTTCTTTTTGCTTCTGCCCCAAGTAAAGAATAGGCTCACAAATTTGTAGTCAACCTTAGAGCATTTGCTTTGGTTAGCAAAGGAGTGTGGTGGAGACGAAGATAAATAATGGCGAGACTAGTAGCTTCAAGCAAACAAATAGGCAATAATATATATATTTTTTGATCATTTTACTGCAATGATATTCCATTGCTGCTTTGTTGGGGCATTTTGAAGATTTGCACCTTACGTACTGCTTAGACAATGGATGTGCTTCTTGAGAACCTTTATTTATATAGGGGTGCTCTCTATGGTGGTGATAAACTGATAATCTTAATGTAATTAAATTTCTTCAGACTGATCTGAACAAAAAGAAAGCAAATTGTGTTATCTTAGTTAAATTGACTGCTCTGCAGCATATTAAATCTAAGATCATATAGTTATGATGTTGCGGGCAGTGCCATTGATGGACAACTCACACCTGCATTGACTGTGCTCTCTAGTTAGTCACACTTATAAATTTATCACAACCATTATTTTGTAGGTTTAATGCCTTTGGAGTTGATGGAGGACCAATTGCCAAGGTTTATGGAACCAAGGTTGACTTTCTCAAAGATCGAGCAACCTCTTATCTTGGAGTAGAGGTGCCGGCAGTTGAGGTGAGAATTCTTCCACACACCGTCTTCTTTTCTCTATACTCAGATGTAACAAATATTTTACACAGCGTACATGGAGTTATCACCTGTTGTCTCTTACCAGATTAAACATGTAGTAGCTGCTGGTATAGCCTTGAAGGGAGTCGGAGGCATTCTATTTATCCTCGGCAGTTCAGTTGGTGCTTACCTCTTGGTTAGATTACATCCTTGGCTTAGTTTGCTATATCCCATCATTTTACACTTTTAATTCTTGAAACCAGTATCAATGTGTCGCAAAATGTTTTGTAACTTAAGAAATCTTTGTTATTAACAGCTGCTACATTTGGTTATCATCACTCCCGTCTTGCATGATTTTGCTAACTACAGTAATCCTGAATTTCTCCGGGTCTTCACACAGGTAATGAATCTCTTGAATTGATCAACTACTTTGGTTTTGTATACTAGTGACATGTTGGTTCCAAATGCTCGCAGGATTTGGCGCTTTTTGGAACTCTCTTGTTTTTCCTAGGGATGAAAAACTCAATCCATATAAGACAATCCAAGAGGAGGTCTCCTAAATCAAAGAAAAATTAGATGACCGGGATGGTCTATTCGTCGATTTACCCACGCTGGTTTCATTAGTTCCCTTCTTAAAGTTCCAATTTGAAATTAGTTATGCTATTTATTCCTCATCAGCCTATGAAACCTTGCTGCTTTTCTCTGTTTTTTTTTGGGGGGGGGGGNGGGGTGGGGGGGTCATATATTTTCCTGTTTTACTGAATTTTTAGGACTTCTCTATGTGGGAATAGGATATAGAACAAGCTAGGAGAGAAGTTAGAAGAGTCTATAACAAAGGAAGCTGTTGTTTTCTTGTCACATTTTAGACTCAACAAAGGAAGCTGTTGTTTTCTTGTCACATTTTATTGTGCTTGATTTTTAAGCTAGTTATCATGTTCTCAATTTTCATTCGATAAACATAATATTACTTGACTCTGTTTGGCACTTATGTAATATGGGGTTAAATGCATACAGTTCTCTGCAAATATAGTGAATTGTAAATATATCTCTATAAAGTTCAACTTTCATATGTTGTTCTTGTAAAAGTTCTACTGTTTTAGTTTGTTATTATTATAGAATTATTTATATTTTAAATAAAATGTTAATTTTGCTCTCATAAATATTTTCCTTCAAAAGTTAAACAGTATAATATAAGAGGGGCAAAAATATTAAATTATCTTGTAAATTAATCAGGGTTAAGTATTTAACGTATGATTAATTAAAGTTTTCTAACGGATTCTAACGGTAAAGACATTTGAAAATATTAAGACTTTGTAGAAATATATTTGTAATTTATTATATTTGTAGGGAGCTGTATGAAATTAACCTCCTATGTTATATGTCAATTTTTATGTAATATTAGATGCCAACTAACCTGAAAATTTAGGTAGCTTGCTCGTAAGATTGTGTCTGTATACCTAAACTTAGCGCTACACTTCCCATTTACATAACAAAAACTTTTGCAGTAAACCGAATTGATTTTTGTGTTTTATTAAATTTAAAGAAATAGAAAAGGCATAGTTCCATATATTTGGATCTCTAACTTTTGGTCGATATCGTACATCAGAGATTAAATTTTGTCATTTTTACGTTTCATGGATCCACCCAAAGAATCACTTAAAAAATCTCACAAACGGAAGATTTTGTACATCTATTATAATTTCAGAGGGTATAAAAAAGAGTGAATTAGATGCCAGGTTCGCGCAACAGTTTCCTCTCTCACGTTGACTTAGTACCAAACTAACCTACCGCGATGTGATGAGTGTGTTTGGTAGGTAAAAAGGAGTGAATTAGAAGCTGTTTCGATACTTGAGACCGTCCTCTTCTCTCCTCTCGCAGAGTGCCATCACCAGCACCACCACCACCACCACCAATGGCGATCCGCGTCCTCGATCGTATACCCGTTTCCCCTCCCCCGGGCTCAGTCCCCGCCACCACCCTCCCCCTCACCTTCTTCGACGCCTCGTGGCTCTTCACGGGCCCCGTCGAGCGCCTCTTCTTCTTCTCCTACCCCCACCCCACCCCACACTTCCTCTCCCACCACCTCCCCCCTCTCCTCTCCTCCCTCTCCCTCTCCCTCCGGAGCTTCTTCCCCCTCGCGGGCCGCGTCGACCGGCCCCTCTCCTCCGACCCCCCCGCCCTCTCCTTCTCCCCCTCCTCCCACTCCCTAACCCTAACCCTGGCCGAGTCCTCCGCCGACTTCGACCTCCTCTCCGGCGACTCCCCCCGCCACTTCGCCGAGCTCTACTCGCTCGTCCCCCAGCTCCCCCCATCCAGCGGCGACGACGACGGCGACGGCGACGGCTCGATCCCCTTGGCCGCGGTCCAGGTCACCGTGTTCCCGAGCCGCGGCATCTGCGTCGGGCTCTCCGTCCACCACGTGGCGTGCGACGATTCGAGCTCCATGCACTTCGTCCGCTCCTGGGCCGCCGCATGTCGGCTCGGCGGCGCAGAGCCCCCCGCTACCGCGCCGCCGTTCTACGATCGCGGCGTAATCGCCGATCCTAACGGCTTGTGCTCCAAGACCCTAGCGGAGATGCGGCAGTTGGCGGCCAATGGGCCGCCGCCGCCTCCTCCCGAAAAGCCCCCCCTGCTCATCGCTTCCTTCTCCCTCGGTCGAGACTGGATCGAACAGCTTAAACAGCGGGTAACGGCGAAAGCAGCTGAGAACGGCTTAGCTATCCACAGTTCAACTTTTGTTGCGGCGTGCGCATTCGCTTGGATCTGCTTGATCAAGTCTCAGAGAGGATTCGCCGACAAGAAGAGCGCCCATCTCTTGTTCTCTGTGGAGTGCAGGAGCCGCTTAAATCCCCCGATTCCAGAAGAGTACTTTGGGAATTGCTTGAGGCCTTGCTTCGTAGAGGCGAAAATGGCCGATCTTGTTGAGAAAGATGGGGTTTTGGCTGCGGCAATGGCTATTGGGAGGGCAATTAAAGGGTTGGAGAATGGGGTTTTGGAAGGAGCAGAGGGGTGGATGCAGAAGATTTTGTCCATACTGCCGGAGGGACCCATGTCGGTTGCTGGGTCACCGAGGTTTCAGGTTTATGGTACAGATTTCGGGTGGGGGAGGCCGAAGAAGGTCGATTTGCCTTCGATAGAGAAAACCCCGGGTACTGTGTCTCTTGCGGAGAGCAGCGATGAACAAGGCGGGGTTGAGATTGGGCTGGTGCTTCCCAAGGATGAGATGGATGCTTTTCAATCTTGCTTCTACGATGAGCTGAAGCTCTTTTGAAGAGAAATTGTATGGTTCTCTCCCAAAGCTATGGCATAATTTTTTCTGTTTCTTCGATCTTGTTGGGCATATCTTATCGATTGTTGAGTTTGATTGAAGAATTCTTTCTTACATTGATGTTAAAGTGCTAAATCCAATTATTTTAAGCTTGTCTCGGGTTTCAGTTAGAGTTATACTTGTTGGAGCAACTACATAAAATCATAATGGATGACATTGTATTCTAACGGATGCCATTGTATTAAAATTAACTTTGTGGATTAGTATTGTCTTAGGCAACCGGAAGGGTATACTGCATATCGTAATATTTTTTTTGACTTATACTAATCTAGGATGGTCTCCACATACTCATTGTAAGATGCTATCCCAATAGTACATTACCAGATAGTAGCATTTCCCCCCTGCATAAGTAAATTGCTAATGGCCATGCACATGTTATTCGGTCAAGGATCCAAAGTTAAGAAATGAAGTTTGCAGCTATTCTGTTGAAACATGCATCCAGTTGAAGTGCTGAGACCACTTATAGGCTGACCTTTGGGCGAAAGTATTGGTTGATAACTGCAACCTGTGAGTGCTTTAAAAGATGCGAAACAAAAGAAACTGATCATTGTTTCTTCATGAGCATGGCCCAAGGACGGGTTAAAGAGGCGGTTTCCGGGCATATGATAGTCTTGCTCCTTAGAAAGCCCGTTTGTATTTAATTATGAAATTTGTCTTCCTTTTTTTTTCCTTTTTTTTTTTTTTGCCAAATACATTGTCTTGTGGTGTTTATCATGGTTAATCCATCAACATGTTGGCGCTATTTATTTATGTATGTGTCATTCTTAAATCTTCCATATATAATGAATTGAACATGTGATATGCTTTAGTATTTTGCCTTTTTGGAACTACAAGCTGAAGGTTGTCAGCACAGACCTAGTTTCCAGCAGCCAATTTAGTAGAGCCTGAATGATGATTTTCATGAGGGCAGTAAAAAAACAGCACACGATTTCAACTACTCCTGATGATAAGGATGCAAATATTTGTTCAAAACGTGGAATCTGCTGTATTGAGTTTCAATTTATGATTACCGTCTTGCTCTTTTTTATATTTTTGAGCAAAAAGGAAACAATTTCGTTCCTTGCACAAAATCATCAGAGCACCCTGTTGTGAAACCTTTTAAATTCTTTAGAAAAACTTTTACTTGTAAGGGTTTTACTACCATGTAGACGGATTTAATCTCTTATTTTTGTTAGTTTTCATTTGTTGTCTTTCATTTCTGTCAGGTCACATTTCTCTCTGGTTTCCTGCATTATTCATCTTTGTAGCCTGTCCATGCAGTTATGCGTGACTAAACAATTTGTGCTTGTTAATGAAAATATCTCACTACCTAATTGGTTTCAGACCTTGTGTTTGAAAAGCAAATTAAATTCAATAAAAACTTTTTTATGAATAATGTGCCAATAATCTATGTGATACATTATACTGTTTTGCTATTCTGCTATACAGTAGATTGAATAAAATCCAAGTTATCTCAAAGCCCCCGATTCTTTCATTTGTACAGCAACTTACATTCAAGATTTTCTGTCAGATTTTACCGCAATTTCTGTATTCTAAACTACTTCTGACTTCATTTATTATGCAGGGTTTCTTCATATGAAACTCTGGCTCTAGATGTTGTTTTGTTCAAAAATAGCCAACATGATATCTAGCTTCGGGGGGTTATGATTCAAGCAGATTACAGAAGCGAGGAAGAGAGCTACTTCATTCTTGCTTTTAGAATCGTTGAACTTTGTATTTTGTTGCACAGAGTTGTTACGACAGACTGCCTTGAGGGGCATGATAAATCAGTATTTTCTATTACTGTTTAATGTGTTTTTTTCAAGTGTAATCCTGCTTCCCTGTTATAATTACGCAATATGGTTCTTTGTAGTTCCATAACATCTGTAGAACAGTTAAAGTTTAGAACTGTTGTGCCGCAAAGAAGGAAGCTTTGTAAATATTCATCTATCTTCATCATCTGTTTTGTTGAATTGGGCTATGAGTCACTACAAACCACAGTTTAACTTGATCACTGTTTCTTTGTATGCATTAAGAATTGTTACGAAGAACAGTTTCTTCTGAATCTACATATCGTGCCTGTTGAATAAGTGGTCCTGTGTTCTGGGAAAGAGAGTAAGTGGTCCTATCGATAACCTAACATGTAGGGAAAGACATTCCTTCAGTTTAGAGCAAAAGTAACAGCAAGCATTATACCATTTGTCGCACCATTGCCTAAGTAGCATTTAAAAAAAAGAAAAAATAATTATCCGTTTTGTTTGTTTTATTTAAAAATAAATTTAGTTAAAAATATAAATTAACTAAAATTTAAATTTAGTATTTTAAATATCAATTATTAAATTTTTTATCACTTTCGCTAGGACGGTTGATTTTGAATAGTGGCTTTGTTAGAAGTATCTATTGCATTCTACTTTTGAAAACTACTGGCTTAGTTTTGACTTTGTGCTCACCTTGCATTTATAGTGGGGGCTCATAAGTCCATTCAACTTTCCTTTTCACACATCCTTTTCGCGATAGCGAGCGCAATAAGGGGGAGGATCCATGATGAAGTTTCCAGTTGTTCTCAACATGATTTGAGATTGGCACCTATTTTTTGCCCTAATTTTCGAGCAATTTTAACTCATTTATTGCAATTTCTAAGTTGCAAATTTCTTGCAATTTTTCACTCGTGATCATGTCAGGCTTTTAATTTTTATCATCCACTACAATCTCATAGGTGTTTGTCCTGGCTTTTATTTAAAAATTAAAAGCCGCATATCCGATAGAAATAAAATTATTATTAAATATATAAAAAAATTTCACTCTAATAATAATAATAATTAAACTTAAATATTTTAAGTCTGTGGCATAAATTGTTACTAGTACGTTGGATTGTTATATGCTCCTATTAAACAAAAAGAGAAAGAAATAAACTTTAATTAACCAAGAACCCANAACATACTAAACCTGCATCTGATCATAACAATGATCTTCTTAGAAAGTAACATAACAATCTAATATTTTACATTAAAAAATAATATAAAAAATTCCCATTTACACTCAACTCCTATTTCCACATAATTAACCAGTAAAATCATCATCTTAAATTGGTAGAACAGCACTTCTGGAGCTCCGGTGACTGCCGAACGAGAAGAAGGGCCGCCGCGCTCTCCCGGAGCCACTACTGCTGCTGCTGCTGCTTTCGCCGCCGCCGCCGCCGCCGCAAATATCTGGAAAGTGTGGGTTTTTCTGCAAAATTCGCTGAAGAGCCAAGTAAAGTTGCTTGTCGCTGGAGGAGTCCATAGAGAAAGATCTCCTCATCGGCTGGATACAAAAGGTCTCATCTTTGCTCCTCACTTCGATGCACTCGTCCCCCATGCTGCCACCATTATGCGGCCTCTTCCCTCTCTTCAACCCACCCAACTCCTCTCCCTTCCTCGGCGAAGCCACCGCCGCTCCCGGGTGGCTTCGCTCACGGCTCTCGCCGCTAATCGCCACCTCTATCGCCGCCGCATCATCGCGTTGACCAGGGTCGCGGCCATTGCCGGGCTCCGTGAGCTGGGTTGCTGCTGCTGCTGCTGCTGCTGCTAACATCGGATGTAATATTGCGGTGATGGGCGATCTGCAGAGCGGGCAATTGGCGTTGGACTGGAGCCAGGTGTCGATGCAATCGATGTGGAAGAGGTGGAGGCAATTGGGCAGTAATCTGATCCTCTCCTCCTCTTGGAACTCGTTCAAACACACAGCACAGTCGTTGGTGTTGGTGTTGGTGTTGGCGGTGGAGGTGGAATCCCCTGCTTTCCGGTACCGGAAAGTGGGGAGTGATCGGATTCGGGAGCGGGAGAGGCGGGTGATTACGTCGGAGTGGCGCCAGTTGAGGCAGCATTTGATGACGAAGATGTAGTAGCTGAGGAGGAGGATGGAGGTGGTGAGGATTCCGAGGATTGAGAGGGCGAGAATGGGGAAGCTGGTTGAGGAAGAGGAATGCTGTGGTGATGATGGTGGTGGTGGTGGTGGTGGTGGTGGTGGGAGTGGGAGTTGGGATGGTTTTGGTAGATGATGGTGAATTCTCTTTGGATCCATAAAAACAGAGCAAAGATGCTTATCAAAAAGATGCTTGTTTTGAGAGGATTGAATTTATTATGTAGGTGAGGGGCTGGGCTCTGGCCCCTTTGGAGAGGGGAATAGAATTAGGTGAGACCAAGATGATTTAATTTTTGTTATTAGTGTTCTTTGATTGGTTTAGAACTTTAGAGAGAGAGAGAAAGAGAGAGAGGGAGGATAAAAAAGAGGATTTTTTTTAAGGAGGAGGAAGTGGATGGAGAGGGGGTGGTGGGGGATTGGTGGGGTTAAAAGTAAGCCAAGTTGCATGAGGGGGAGGGGGAAGTTGTGTGAACGAGGAGAAAAAAATATAGGAGAGCAAGGGAATGGGTGAGACTGGAAATTTGAGCAAAAGTGGACTCTATAATAAGCGATGGGAAAAGACTTCTTTTTCAAAATAACTCTATAAAATTTTTTAATTAAATAAATAATTTTATAAAAAAATTAGCAATTTTTTTTTCTTTTTGCCATATAAGAGAATATAAAAAAATTTTCTTAAAAACGATGAACGATTTATCGTCTTTCTAATTTTCTATAAAGACAGTACAATCTTAATAAATGCGGTGAACAATTCACCGTCTTTAAACGATGATAGAATTCAGTGAACGATTCACAGCATTTCGAAAAAAAATCCTACATGGTAAAAAAATAATCAATTTGTCAAATATAAATTAGACAGAATTATTTTATAAATTATAAAATTTAAAAAAAAAATTTTGTAAAATAGTCTAATGGCAAAAGGCATTTATGATGGCATGGAAAAGGAACAATAAATCAAGTGGGAAAGAAGAGAGGGAGAAAGTTTGGTTGGTTGGTTGGACTTCTTTGTATGAAGTGTTAGGAGAGGAGGGTGAGAAAGCTCTTTTGCTCCACACACACCCTTTTAAAAAAAAGAAAAAAGAAAAAAAAAAAATTCAAAATGCCAACAATCCTTGGTCAGCAAGATTCTTTTTCTGTCACCTATTTCTTGATGAGATGGTGAGGTGACCCAAATTCATCCCCATTACACATCTTGTGATTGGCCATTGAATAGTACCACTGTGTGATATCTTTGCCATTTTGACTAGAGAAGTAGTAATGTTGAAATGGATCTTACAAAAGATCACAAAATGATTTTCTTAGTGACCCATTAATGTAAATCATATTTTAGAT
Organism: Ananas comosus; assembly: GCF_001540865.1. Classification (NCBI taxonomy): domain Eukaryota; kingdom Viridiplantae; phylum Streptophyta; class Magnoliopsida; order Poales; family Bromeliaceae; genus Ananas; species Ananas comosus. The sequence goes on from NC_033645.1 coordinate 2,802,741, forward strand.
AATTTTATAAGATACTCAAATGAAGTACCACGACCATACCATAATGAGAAGACACTTATGAGTGAACCTTGGGTTGGGATTTTAATTTATTATATATCTAGTGAGATTTTGCTTCTCCTATAGCTAAGCTATTCAGGTTACATTATAGGCATAGCAACAATAATTCTCTGGTCTAAATTTTGTTACCTTACTTGGTCTTGCCCTTTTTCTTTTTTTTTTCTTTTTTTTGTTTTGCCTAAAATGGTTGAAGATTCAAAACATTGTAGCAAGGATTGATAGATATGTCATCTTCTCTAGAAAAAGTCCATGCTTTAGGTGGTTTTGTGATTTGATGTTATTTTTTAAAAAACATTAATAGTCACCAAATTTGGCTGTAGCACAAAGAAACCTATCAAGTCCAATCAATGAACATTGCACGCCTCAGTTCATTGGCTTCAAATTAAGTTAATAATATATATATATATATAAATATATATTGTAAATAAAAGAAAGAGTAATACTACTCTAGGTAAGAGCTAGTACGTAGTGCTTCAGATTAAAGATTGATTTAGTATTATTTGAGTAAAGATACTTATTAATGAACAATATTAGCTTCGTTGAGAACTCTTTTGTTAGCTCTTTAATTTCACAATATATAACCTTGAGGTTATGATTTTTTTTTTTTTTTTCTGCTTTGTGTACTACAAGATACGTTATCTTCTTTGGAAGAAGTAGTATATGGGGTCACCATGCAAATAATCAAGATTTTGATAGTAAAATAAACGATATCTTCTGTTATTGTATGAAATTAAGAAAAAGGGTAGAAAATTTAATCTGAAGCCGATCAAGTCCGACGGATCTGATCATAATAGATTTTGTGTGCTATCAGTAGCAAATCGGTTCTGTTAGACTTGATCGGTTCTGTTTGATGATGGAGTTTTCGAATCGACAATCGATTTCGTTAAACTTGATCTATTGTATTGAAGTATCTACAAAATAAATTTTATAATTTGCGATATCATTTAACAACCGATCAAAATAGTTCAAAATCAACAGATGAAAATAAAAATCTTATAAAAAATGGTGATATAACATTATAATTTTTTATCAGAGATATTAATTTTACAGTAAATAGTATAAAAAATTTCTATCAAAATTTTATCTGATGAATACTTTTACACCGTTAAACTTGCAAACGATATATATCTTGTTGATTTTGAATTCTTTCAATCGGTAGATTAATGATATCGAAAAATTACAAAAAATATTTTCTGAATACTTCAAATATATTAGATCAAGTCTGACGGAATTCATAAGTCTTATTATCGAAAATGATTAAAAAGCACAAAGACCTCTGTGTTCCTAATAGCATTATATATATATATATATATAGAGAGAGTTCGACTACTATACTCTTATGAGTGCAATCGCTCTCGTACTCATAATTTATTTTTCGATGATAGAACTTCTGAATTGACAATTTATATTATTGAATATTATATGCAGTGTTTAAAACTTCTAAAAATTAAATTTTATAATTTTTCGACATTTTTTACCTTATGATTAAAATGTTACAAAATTGATAATTTTTAACGGCCGGTGTAAGATACTTGTTAGTTTAACAGTGTAAAAAAAATTAAAAAAAATTAAATTTTTAATAAAAAAATTTATTTACTATTTAGATAAAGATCAATAACTTAAAAGATTCGACCACCTATTTTTAGAATATCGTTTAGTTTTAATTGTTCGTTTTTATGTTCCAACATTATTATAAGTTTAATATATGTACAGTATGTATGTGTTTGTGTGTGGAAAAGTCTATATATCTATATAACTAATAAAAGGCGAACCCTAAACCCGCCACGCGTACCCCAAATTCCACGGAGTAAAAGGGCGAACGTGAGGAAAGATTGGAGCTCTGACTCTGAAGTCAAAAGCGTGTAAATTTATAAAATATTATTTTATTCAACTTTCTAGAGAATAATTAAATTAAAATAATTTTTCCACCTGACACATGCCCGTGTGGCCGTGTGTTATCAACCACGCGTTGACGCGTGACTTGTTCTTTTGTATGGATTTTTTTTTTTAAAAAAAAAGGAAAAACTTCAAAAAACATCTTGTAGTTTTAATTTTTTTCACTTTAACATCTTGTGGTTTAAAATGCATTAAATTAGTACTATGTGGTTTTTTCACTTTATCACTTTAGTACTCTGTGGTTTAAAGTATATCAAGTTAGTATCCTGTGGTTTTGTACTTTATGACTTTAGTACTCTGTGGTTTTAATTTTGTATCAAGTTAGTACTCTGTGGTTTTTTAAATCACAAGATACTAAAGTGATAAAGTGTGAAACCACAAGTACTAAAGTGATAAAGTGCAAAACCACAGGGTACTAATTTGATACACTTTAAACCACATAGTACTAAAGTGATAAAGTGAGAAACTACAGGATACTAACTTGATATACTTTAAATCACATGGTACTAAAATGAAAAAGCGTGAAACCACGGGAGGAATTTTTGAAGTTTTTTCAAAAAAAAATTGACCATATTAATATATTAATAGATTAAAAAATTAAAAATAATTAATTTTCTTTTAATGAAAACCATCGTATGTTTCTTCAACCACAATCATGATTATCATTTCATTAGTGTTGAATTAAAGAGCTTTCTAACGAAGGATGCAATAAAAGTTGAAGATCTTTTCTTGATTCTTACCGAATGAAATCGTAAATGAGAATTATGACTAATAAAAAAGATATTCTGAATCTGTCTCTACCTGCTAAGAAATGAAACAAGAGACGAGAAATATTTTTTCTTTTGATCCATTATAATTTGTAAAATATTCGTTGAAAATTTGCTCTCATCTCGATCCATCCTAAATAAAATAATAATTAAGAGTAAAAAATAAAAAAAAAATAAATATAATCAATCTCCAATCTATTCGATCCTTCTGAAAAAACGGGGCAAAAAGTCGAGAGCCCTTCCGCACGGGGATCCACCCCTTTCGCATCCTTATTTTTAACACTTGTGAATTTCAATTCGTATCTAATTAGACAATATAATCCCTTGAAATTATGCCAAGCGATTATGACACCTCTCTCTCTCTCTCTCTCTCTCTCTCTCTCTCTCTCAAGTATTTAATATTAAGAAAATCATTTTATATTGGAATAATAACGTTTCATAAAAAAAATATTATTTCTCACGAACGTATAAGAACAATTCTTTCAATATCATCTTAACACACAAATTAGTTTGAAAGACCAAACTCTCAGCCTGGTCTTATTCCATACTTGTGTTTTGAAAAGACTGTTCGGCGTTATTTAGAAATACGGGAAGATTATATTACGTGCAGTGCAAAACTACGATAGAAAAATTCTTTATACATTTCCGTACGTAATATTATGGTCTGCATATCGCGATGGATCGATTATGATATATTTTCTACGATTCTATCGAAAAACATAAAAATATATCTCTATATATTTTTATTTTAATTTTATCTTATCCAATAACGCCGGATAGGTCTTGATACCAAGCTAAGTCTTATTCGTGTTCAACCATCCCCAGGTCTGGTCTGGTTCAGCACACTGTTTTGTGTTGTCAAATTGTTGGACATTTCTGGCAGTCCAATTTCACATCGACATCGTACAGTGGTGCAGGATTTTTGCCAGCCCAAAATCCGGGGGGAATGGGATTAAAAGTTGATCCCTGGAGATGATGTGATTGTAGAATGGCCTCCCATTGGACCCATTCCCATATATGTAAGTTGGAGGAATCTTTACCTGTTTTTGCGTTTAGTATTTGAAGAAGAAAATAAATTCTATTAGTAGGAACACGAATAATTAATCAAATACTAATATTTTGTCCAAAAATAGATGAACAAACAAAATTGTTCGTTGGACAATTTTTCGTCTAGATATCACAATATTATCCATAATATAGATCTTATATAACTCTATACAAATCAATACAATTAAAAAAAAACTGAACCGTGCAAAAATTGCTTTTTTGTACTGACCTTCGTGCTCTGTGCAAAAATTACCACTGCGTGCATAATAGAAGGAGCGAGATAATTGTTCTAAGTTCAATTAAATTCAATGATTAGCTTGTGCAAACACCATATATGATCAGAAATTTTTGAATGGTTAAATGGACACCGTTTAGATTTAGTGGAATATATAAAATTTCAGCGCAACGCTCTCTAACGACGCCTCGTTGAGGAACCTTCAATCCGCTGCCGCGTGTTAATTTTGTACGTATTCTATAATTCGTTCAGTATCTTTTGATACTAAAATAAAAAATAAATAAAATCTTAGAAAAAATTATAATTTTTTAATAGGGGATAAAAATGACATGTAGCAACGAGTCTCCTTAACGATTTTTTTTTTTTCCTAGCAGAATTAAACACCAAAACAGCTCTTCTATTTCCGAAATCAGTAATCAAGATCTAAACAATTTTTTTTTAAAAAAAAATTTCTAAAGTTATCACAAAATAGAAAATTTGCAGAAAAATGGAGGCTACCGTTTGGTTCGGAATTAAGAAAAAACTAGTTATTCCATAGATAGGATTAAGTTTAGGGTTAAGGTGGGGTTAGAGTATTTTTGTGTTTGGTTGGGGGTTGGAGTTAGTTCAGGATAGTGAAAAATAGTGTTTGGTTGGAGTAGGTGGGATAAGAAGGATAGTGGGTTATTATGAATAGAAAATAGTATTTGATTGGAGTTTGATAGAATTAGGTGAGGTTAGATGGGATTAGCTAACCCGGGATAATTCATTTGAGGTGGAATTAGCTAACCTCATCTATTTTTTAAAATGTTTGGGAATAAAATGGAGGTTCAGAAACGCGTTGATTGCGGGAGTCTTGCTTAAAAATGTGGAGGAAAGGAAAGAAGAAAATTTGAAGATCAATTTCTTTGATTGGCTGAAAAGTGTCGCCTAAAAAGGAGAAAATTATTGTCAGCAATTGTTGGCCGAAGCAATGGAAACGAGGGGCGCGGTCCAGCTGTTTCCGTCCCGCTTTATTAGCTTTAGTTTATTCCGACACACCGTAACAAACACCCCCCCTTGTCACGCTATTTCCCCCCTTTCTGGTGAATACCTTTATCCTCGTGATGTCTCCGCCATTTTGTTTTAGTAAGTGATAATACAATACGTCGAGTAAATCGTACTGATTTGATTGAGATATTATTTTTACAGTGTGAGAAGTACATTTTTATAAAAAATTTTTTTTAAAAAAATTGAAACTACATATTTTATTTATTTTTTAAAAATAAACTCAACTAGAAATATAAAACAGTAACTTAGATCTCTGATGCAACTTTTTTTTTTTAACAACAATAGCATTAGGCAATCCTCGACACCAAATGGACGTTGAGCCTGACGACGGGCTAGTCGGAAATGGGCTTTTATTTGTCGATTTGGGCCAAATTAAGTTTTATTACTGATAATGCATCGAAACCGAGCCCGTTCCAGAACCGCATGGGCCCTTATGTATAGTTATGAGCTTCACAGCGATTTTTCATAGCCACGCGTAAAGCTCCAAGCAATTTTAGAATAAATTTTCTATTCCAAAAATAATAAACGATAGTTAGTTAAGGGCTTGACGGTTGAAATTTTGATATTGCAAATTCGAATCCTTATTGCTTTACATTTCTAACTAAGTTTATTTATACCACCACTCTGAAAGCTACTTTTTAACTATTAATTCATCCACAGCATACCGACCGTCCCTAGAACAAGTGACGAAGGGTTTGGTGGTTGGTACCCGAGATCCCAAGTTCGAATCCTAATTGCTTCATATTTCCAGCTAAGTTTATTTCTAACAAAAATAAACGAAACAGGTAGCGTGCTATCTATCTCAAAATAATAATAAAAAAAAAATCATCCACAGCATGCCATTCATTGTAGATAATGCATTACACTTTATTAAGACCTTCAATTTTTGATCATGAATGCTTCTAGCACACTCTCCCTCCTAGCTGAAGCATCATTGTAGATTTTGAGGAAATCTTTGAAGAGGAAGGATTTGTAGAGCAGAGGGTTTCGCTCGTCGATCAGTGATTGAGCTGGCTCGATCCGGCTATCCATGGCTGGCATGACGAACGTGGCGATCGAAGTCCGCGACGCAACCGAGTTTGTCACGGCTCGATGCTCGACACTCTTCAGCAATCCATTTGTAATTATCTGCGCAAATAAGGCATAACAAAAGAAGAATTTCAGAAATTTTAAGTACTAAAACAACAAACTGGAGATGTCAATGGAGGACGGATGAATACAAAGAATACAAAGATTTATCGACTTAAAGAAAAAGATTCTACCATTTTACTCGGAAATTATCAATTCTATAGTCGAAATGGACGAATTACAAGATAAAGTTTAGGAGATTAACCTCTAATTGGTGTCCGAAATTAACAACCAAAGCACTCCGAATCGACTCGACTCCAATCCAACTCCCTTTGTGCATGATCTGAAGACCAGAAACGGTCCCAGGAAGAAGCAGGGTGATGACATTTCGATCACAATGCGGCGGCAAACCAAGTGTTAAACTTGGATCCGGGCACGGCGCATAATAGTTCACATTTATAAGGACTTGACCCCCAGTGAGATCTCCATCAAAATAGTCCTCCTTGAGGCCTAGTCCTTCACAAATAAGCTTCAAGAGCTTCATAGCAACCCCTCTAGCCTCTACTATGAATTTTGCAAGAACTTCCCTGTGCATATACAAACACTATTTACACAACATCTCAACCAACTATAAATGAAAGATTTTCAGTATAGTACTTGCTATTATAAAGATTTAGAGTTTAGAAGAGGGATCTTGCCATAAAAAAAAGGATTAGACAACAATTTTCTAAATTTTCTAAATTTTCCAAAATGCCCCACCGGCTTCATTCTTTCTGACTTTCTCCTCTGCTAGATGCAAGACCAACATCACAATCTATCCAAACTTCAGATAATTTGATTGAAAATATGAAATGTGACAGGAAGAAATGGCCGTGAAGTACAAGGATGTTGTCGGGTGCAGGCGAGAACTTTCCTAGGGCTAAAGTATTGAACTTAAATTTTCAAAAAGGTTATGTAAGTTCATATTCATATAGCCGTTTGTGACCGCCTATAGTTCAGATAATCTCTGTAATTGGTACTGGAAAAAAGATAAACAAATTCTATTATTGTAAGTTGCGAAACTTGGAGAATGAAAGTCTGAACAAGATGAGCTGGTCAGTTACTTGAGATTACTCGGCTTTTCAGGCCATTCATGTATGGTCTCCTCCACAGGGTAACAAGCAAGTTTCAAGCAATCCCTCCAGTAATAAGTTCCATCTTTTCCATACATGGTGCTTGCGAAAAGCCTGTTATTTTTACTCGTATCCTCCGAATAATACGCAGCTTTATCCTCGATCGGAATCTTAAAGAACTCCTCCGCGACAGCCATCATTTCATCGAGCACTTGGTCTGCAACACCATGGTTGATAACCTGTACTAGTATCAATCAACAAAGGTATATGCCATCACTTTAATCATAAAAGAAAATATTAGGGTCTATTCAGAAAGAGGCTATAACTGAGTAACTGAGGGGGTTTCCATACAATTTAACCGACAAATAACTGATAGAAAGATCTTAGGGGCTGTTTGGTTGCGTGAATTGTTGTTAATGCGCGACGAAATCTATTATTTGGATTGATTAGTTAGAATCAAATTGCTACAATTGACACTGCAAAAGAAGATTCAACTGCAGCAAATGGAACCAGTTTCAACTACGCAGCAGTTGAAATGAATAATTTTTGCATTAAAAGTGCGATTCCGATCACCTCTTATTAAAGACTCAAAAACACGCACTCAAAAAAATAAATAAATAATCCTAAATAGTGGTAAAATTTGCCATCCCATTAATAAAAGAATAAGATTTGTATGCAATCAAGCAAAAATAAATTTACAACTGCAGCACTATTAACTACGTGAAACTAATAAATAAAACAAATGCAATTACAATTACTATGAATCTGGGAGGGGTGAGTTGAACGAAGAAGATGAAAACCCAAACCCACCTGGAAGAAGCCGAATTCTTTACCAGCCTCGACGATTTGCTCGACGATCTCACCATGGCCGTCGCCGTGGAGCTCGCCGCCGCGGAGATCGATCACGGGGAGGGAGACAGAGGAAGCGGCCTCCTTTCCCGGGCGCTTTTCCGGGGGGAATATGAAACGCTCGGGCACCGATCGGTGTTCGGGGCCATTGGAGAGGAGCATCTCCATTTGCGCAGCTCAGGTGCTTGTGGAAATGCTTAGCTGAGGGTGTGGTATTATGAAAAGTTTGGGAAAAGGGAAGGGGCCCGGTTGACCTAAGCGGAATTGGGAAGAGCAAGGATGTTTAATTACTCTCTCCGCCTGCTCCACGTGAAAGCCATTTGCAGAGTAATTGAAAACAATAAAATTATTTTTCAAGCTAAAAAAAAATAAGAAGAAAAATAATTTTATATAAGATGACAACGTTTATGCAGAGAAAAATTTCTTCCGGTGATTCGTCTTCCATCTCATCTCTGCGATGTCGTCTCAAATTGGACCACCGTCGAAACAAAATTTGTTTCTATATAATTCGTCTTGTGCGTGTAAACGCGAAAACTTACTGGAAACGAAGTTACAGATTTGTCTCAATTTTGCTGTGCAGGACTCTGCTTGATGCAGATGTGAAGTTATTTTAAAAAATTTCTACAAATATTAGGATACACTAATCAAAGTTGAAAAATGGACGGTGATAGTAATACCAGCTCTGTTAATAATAAACGCTCTCTCAGAACTTATTTAGAAACAATCATACATAAACATACACCAAACATTAGGAGAGAGAGATCAGGTAATTTTACTCATTGATAACTTAGTTACATGATATAACACAGCATTATTGTCATACTAGCCTATTGCAGAGCATATAATGGCACAAGCAAGGCTATTCTTCGATTACAACATAAGCATCTGTGTTCAATGATCTATTATTACTCTTCAATCTTGAAGTACTCCAACACGCCCTCCCGATTAGCCGCTGCGGCATTGTAGGCACTGAGAAACTCTTCGAAAGTGAAGGACTTGTATTTTGGCGGGTTATGCTCGTTGATCAGCGATTTTGCTGGAGCAATCAAGCAATCCGTCTTAGGCATGATCAGTGAAGCAATTGATAACCTTGCAACAGACGTGTTCGTCACGGCTCGGTGCTCCACACTCCTCAACACTCCGTTCGTAATTATCTGCTTCATCCAACAAACAAGAAAAGAAAAGAGTGTAAATAGCGGAATGGCTTAATTAAAAACTGACTGTGTAAACAATTTGTCGATAGCAATCAATCACCCAATCACAGTTCCAGTTGATCTGTATAGTCGACATTAGCATAAGACTCTGAAGTTATCTGTCGAAGTCCAAATTTACCTTTTCTCTTGAGTACTTCAATGAATTTTGAGGCATCTGAGTAGTTTAGCTCTTATGCGACCAGCAGTTGTTGACCAAACTGGTTGATTAAAAGGAGCATGTTGTTATTCTATTTGTTTTAATCTTTTTAAGTACGGATAGCGCTAAACTTCAGAGTGGTAGTAACTTCAAACAAAGTATCATATAGTTTTCAACTTCAAATCACTTCAACTGTCGATCACGAGCCGAAATCTTTCACTTCAGTATAAAAGAATTGAGATATTAACCTCCAACTGGTGGCCAAAATTCACAACAAAGGCATTGCGGATTGGCTCAACAGGAATCCATTTCCCTTCAAATTTGGCTTGTAGACCCCTAGCCGCAGTCCCTTGCACAAGAAGCGTAATGAGGTGTCGATCGCAATGAGGTAGCAAACCCAGCGTCAAGCTCGGGTCGGGACACGGCGGGTAGTAATTCACGTTCATTTGGGTCTGACCACCGCTGAAACCGCCGCTGAAGTAGTCCTGTTCAAGCCCCAATCCTTCTGCAATCAACCTCAACAGCTTATCAGCTAACTCTCTTACTTCCACTATGTACTTCGCGAGCACCTCCCTGAATATATATTCATATTAGTAAAGATTGAAATATATAATTACATCTGCACTACTGAAAACTTATATTTTGTTATATGCTCCTGCAAAATGCAAATTCTTATAATTATTCTCAAAACCTTTAACTTTTCCTATGTACTAAATTTGAAATAATCGTTGTTTTCTAAAAGCCTAACCATTCAGAGGATGATGTTTATAATTTATATACTCAACACTCCCTCTCACTCGGTGGGTCATAGAGCAATACCGTATTAAAATAATTTGAAACAACCATTATTTTTTTGAAAACTTAAGCTTTTAAATAACGATATTTCTGATTTATATAATCAACACTTACAATAACATCGCTTCTCATAAAAAAAAAAAAAAAAACCTTTTCTAATACAAAACCAATCACCTCAACTTTTCAAAAGATGATATAATATCAACTCGCCTTGAACCCAGATCAAACGACGCATCAGGTTAGTTCGAGGTTTATGCAGGAAAGTTTTGATAAATTTGAGAGGCCAATATGCATAAAAAAGATAATTTTGCAGGGTAACATGCATTAAAAATACATTTAAAAAAGAAAAACTTAATTTTTCGAGGATTATATTTACGACCTGAATTTGTCGGGTTTTTGAGGCCATAGATGCATGAACTCCTCTACAGGGTAGCAAACGAGCTTCAGATAATCTCTCCAGTAGCGAATCCCGTTCTGATCATAGGGGGTGCTCGACCCAAGCCTGCAAATTATGCTCGGATCGTCGGAGTAATACTTGGCTTTCTCCTCCACGGGCATGTTGAAGAGCTCCTCCGAGACGCCCACCATGTGTTCGATCAATTGCTCCGGCACGCCATGGTTCACCACCTGAAGCAAAGCAACACGCCAAAGCGTTTGAGATCGCTCCTGAGAAGGAACAGGAAACTCCAAAAGAAACCCCACCTGGAAGAAGCCGAATTGCTTGCCCGCGTCGACGATCTCCCTCACGATCTCGTCTCGGCCGTCGCCCTGAAGTCGACCTCCGCGGAGGTCGATTACGGGGAGTGCGACGGAGGAGTCGACGAGCTCTTTTGCGGGGCGCTTGTGCGCGGGGAAGATGTACTTCTCCGGCACCGTTTGGAGCGCGACGCCGCTGGAGAGGAGCTCCATTTTCTGCGGAAGTGGCGAAGTAGTAAGCGGCGGGTCTCAGAAGACGAGTTGTACCTGCGAGAGCCCCTTCACTTCATTAATTACCACTTTATTAAATCAAAAGCGCGATAATTAATAATACAACTTCCAAAATAATATTATTTAATTTCAAAATTTTAAATGTTTAATTATATCCAAATAACTTGTAATACTATCTATATAACACTCACGTAAAGAAAAGGACAATGGACAAAGGGGGAAATTGTTGTTAATTACTCGACAGATGTGATGGGTTAGTGGATTTTGTCTCCTTCCACGGGCGGAGACTGAGACAGAGAAATAATGGTTGTTAGAACTTAGAATAGCGTGTGTGATATATAAGATAATTTATTTTATTTTATAAATTTTTAATATTACATGTACTTTTCTTTTTATTTTTGATCATGCCTCTAATCAAGTTTACATGCCTATGTTTTTGGGACTAAATGTTTGGGAAAGATTTGTAGCTGGATACTAGCTTATCTGAATAAAATATTAATTTTATTACCTTCAATTTTTTTATTTTAGAAATTATTGGACATATAAATTGAATTGGATAGGATATGATTGTAATTAAAGTATTGTAGAAAGAATGAAAGCCTAGCTATAATTTACAAAGGAGTGGCATTAGATATAATGCGTATGCAAATTCAATTCTATTCAACACCAATCATTTAAAAATATATTTATTCCCACAAAATCATTTGATACGTCATAATTCGATAAACTTGACGTTTTATCTTAGACTTTTTCTCTATTTCATCGTCTCTTTCCAATCTAATTGTAAGGGACTGATGTATATGTTTTAATATTTTAAACAATACAATACATCAACCTAATAGAGATTACCAAAAACTATTCTTCCAGTAGCTATCTGAAGTGCACTATAAAATTAAAGGTTTCCTTTGTGTGTGGAGTCACTATTTGTGAAGCCACCCACCTTTTGTCTCTTTGTTTGTAAATTAATTAGCTGTCATGTTGTGACCAAATTGCCTTCATATATATGTAACAAAGCTTTTGGAATAACACTTATTTGTCATCCTTTCTGTGGAAATTAAAGAATCTGGATTTTCCCTACCCAACTCTAATATAATTTTAATGAAAGATATAATTTCAGTGAGTGATCCCTATCAGAAATTCACATCTTATACTTTGTTTCTATAACAACAACTAGTGAAGTAGTTGAGAGTGCCTTGTGTAATTAATTGACTAAATGTTTGATCGTTAGTACTCGAGACTTTTCAAATTTGAAATGTAATTACTTTATATTTCTAACTGACTTTATTTTTTGAAAAAAAGAATGAAATGGATAGCTTAGTATATACATTTGTATCTGAAAAAAAAAATAGCGAAGTAAAATAAAAAATTAATATAAATTTCTAGGTCTTAAGCGAGACAAATTATTGGGTGAGAGAACTTTAATCTTGTCCTAATAATATTTTTTATAAAATTTTAATTGGGTGTGCGAACTTTAAAGCTTGAATAATTAAGAGCCCACGTCCCCAAGGCCCAGACCAAGAGAGTAGGCCCAATCCACCTTAGCTCGCTCTTCATGCTCACACTTACATTTTAATTGTAGTTCACATATACCACTCTATAGAGTTTGACTGGGCTACTATCGGTAGTAAACTGTTCAGTTTACTATCGATTTGTTTTTGATGATAGAGCTTCCAAATCGACGATCGGCACCGTTGAATATGATCTAGACCATTTAAATTATCTAGAAATCAAATTTCATGATTTTTTGGCATCACTAACTGAACAATCAAAAGGTCACAAAATCTATAATTTTAATGGTCGATATAGTGCGTTTGCTCGTTTAACAGTATAGAAGAATTCGAATCAACTAAATTTTTTTTAAAAAATTTTTAAAACTATTTAAAATAAGATCTAGACTCTAGATCTCAAATATAAAAATTGTATCATCACTTTTTGAAGGATATTCATTTCCAGCCATTCATTTTTCTGTTCACTTGATGAATAAGAGAATAATATCGAAAATATGTGAAATTTGATTTTCAGATAGTTTAAATAGTTTAGATCATGTTTAACAGTGCCGATCATCAATTTGGAAGCTCTATCATCGAAAATAAATCGGTAGTAAACTGAGCCGTTTACTACCGATAGTATTCTAGCAAAACTCCCACGCTATATATGCATAATGAATTTAATTAAGTAGCTAGATTATATCCAAACATATCACATTACCAACGAAGCAATACATCAAGTTTTACAACCAGAATAGCAAGGTGCTCCAAATGCCCATAGCAGGAAATAGCTAGCGATAACATTAGTTTACTGATAACAAGTGACTACAAAGATGTACTTACCTATATAAAGTGCAGGTTATTTCACTACATATCTAAAAGTTGTACTGGATACATGTCCTTGAACTCGGTGAGTGGTCATCCATCGGTGGCTTGTGGTATGGCTCTCCAGGCTTAGGTTACGGTTTGGCGACTGGGTTTAGGCTCACCCATGTGTCCAGGAATGGGCTCGGACTTGTGACCAGGCTTAAGCTCGGGAGGATGACTAGGCTTAGGCTCGGGCATGTGTCCGGGTTTCGGCTCGGGCAAATGACCAGGCTCAGACTTGGGAGGATGGCCAGGCTTAGGCTCGGGCTTGTGTCCGGGCATTGGCTCGGGTTGGTGACCAGGTTTAGGCTTGGGAGGATGGTTAGGCTTAGGCTGGGGCATGTGTCCAGGTTTGGGCTTGGGCATATGTCCGGGCTTAGGCTTTGGCATGTGCCCAGGTTTAGGCTCAGGTTGATGACCAGGCTTTGGCTCGGGTAAACAATCAGGTTTGAGTTCAGACATCCGATTCTCCTCGGCCACAATTTGGCGAGCATCATGTCCATAAGTCGACGGCGTCATCGACAGCAGTTTCTTGTGAAGATTACCGTGGTACTTCGACAATTCCTCATGACCAGCAAAAGAGGGAGTGGTGTAAGATGCCACCCCCAGGAATAGAAGCACAAGAAGGTAATGTGGGAGTGTAGGTGCCATATTGCTTGTGTATGTTAATGGCTCATAGGAGTGGCAGGAGACTACTTATAAGAGATGCAGAGATTTAGGAGAGAACCGAAAATAGGAAAGTAAGTGACGGATTTTAGTGTCGGCAACGAGATCTTGCAAATCCACTTGAAAGCGCCGACTTGTATGACTTACGTCGCACTCGTTCGACACAAAGGCGTTAAAGTTGATGCCACGAATTAATTAAAGCTCTAGATCGAACATAATAATCACAATTATGCTACGCTTTTGCATGTGCTCATGACAAGTGGATCTATCCACTACAACACGCAAAAGGGTAGAAATATATAATAATATAATAATACAAATAGGGTGCTAAATATTAAATAGTCAAAAAGTATTGACAGTTTTGGACACAGATAAAGTGGTGATGAATATATCTTCAATAATAGACTATATGATCATTTATGCCTTACCACGCAGCATATATGTTCCATTAAAAAAATATATATAACCATTGTTAGGTAAAAAGTTAGCGGGTTAAGGAAATTAATTAATACCACTCAAGTAGTTGGTTTCGTGGACGTCAACATTCATTCATATATATATATATATTTAGTACTATACATTCAAATTTGCCTTTAATATTTTATATATATGGTCCTATTGATGATCACTTTGATGGCGTATAAAATAAGGAAGTAACGAAAGATAAGATTAGTAAGCTTAGTTGTTTGTAAATATTTGTAACGTACCTTGTGTACGGATTGGAATTGATTAGTTGCTTAATTTCACCATTAATATTGGGACATTTTATGGTAGTTCTATAAATTTATCCTATATATATAAACATTGTACTATCTACGAATGCCGGGATTAGATCTATCACTATATATATATTATATATAGATTTTTTATTTTGTTTTTTTGAGAGATAGGTAGCACGCTACCCGCTTCTTTTATTTTATTTAGAAAATAAACTTAGCTGAAAACTTGGGTCTCAGATACCAACCACCAAATTCTTTGTCACTTACTCTAGGGACGATCAGTAGAATATTTATTAATTAATATATATGAATATATATTTGTGCAGCAATACACATTGCACTTGTCACATGTTTTGAATATGTATAAGACATACTCAGATATGGGCCGGGCTAAGTTGCAAGCGAAATTTATGTGCATTTTTTGGGCCTTGGCCCAATTCAGAAATTTTTTTTTTTTGGTCCCCCATTTACAAGAGAGAGAGAGAAAAATAAGAATCGCATAGACGAATTAAAACTAATGCAAGCTCATTGCGTAGGGGAATAATATCAGATGAGACGCTTTTAGCATCTACTTCATCTTTCTAGCTTTTGGAAATATTTATTTTTCAAGCTTTTGTTGCGAAGTGCGCATGAGATTCTGAGGCTGAGAAACCAAAGCTTCAATTCAGAGGTTTATTTTTTGGTGAATTTCGGTGTTAAGCTTATTCTAGTAATATTTTTAAAACAAGTTATACAGCAGTTAATTAAATCATTAATGTCCAAATCCAGTAACATCACTTGAAAGTAACCCTTGCTAAAAAAAAACATCACATTTGTCCCTTTCTAAGCTGTTGTTTCTAATTTATATATATATATATATATATATATATAATAGCTGGCACAAATTTTTTTGAGAAAAATAGCTGGCACAATTTGTTGTAAATAATGCTATGTCCAAATTTAAATTTTCTAATTTAATTCAAGTTCAATCCCGTTAGCCTTACAGTATTATTATATTTTTTAATTCCATTGAAGTTTATGTTTTGAATTTATTAAAATATCTCAAATTTAGTGGTAAATAAAAGTGCTAAATATAAATACTTGAAACATCATGCATAAGATACCGCATAATCCTCAAAAGTAAATGGGCCCGGTTAGAATAAAAATCAATTTTTTAAATAATATGATGCCAAAATTAGTTTTTTTTGGGTATAATTTTGTTAGCCTATAAATAAAATAGTGTTATAAGTAAGATTTATTTTACCACAACCAATAAATATGTCAATTCAACAATATTTTATAAATATATTAAATATAATTTATTATCAGTGAAAATAAATTTCTATTTATTTAATATTATTGCATCATTCTACTTCCTAATATATTTTTTACTTTTTTTTTTTTTGGGTAATTTGGGTCCAAAGGATCTCTTTCTAATTAACCCGAAACCCGAATAAATAATAAAAAAAAAAAGACAAATGAAATTATCCGTTGTGAAAATAACGAGAGCCGTCCACGTCAATTCCCGGATCCTTCCTACCCGTCAATTGCACCGCCCCATCCCCACTCTCCACTCGCTCTTCGATAACTTACTCCCTGAACCCACTGCACCACGTCATCCACGAACAGCAGCAACTCATCACCCTTCATTCAGCTGATAATCGGCATCGAACCGTTGAAACTAAAAAGATACTAATGGGCGTACTGAACCGAGTCCATAGAACAGTTTCCCACCGCTGGATCGGAGACAAAGCAATTTAATTTCATAAACATTAATTTTTGTAACCCCCCAGAGTCGTAAAGATTCTCCCTTTTTTGCCATAGCATGAGAACCAAGGTGTCACCCTCGTCTTTTTCCTCTCTCCGATCGCAGGAGTAAACCCTACGGTCGAGAGGGGGAAGGAGGAGGAGGGGAGAGATAGGGATGTTATTGGAGGAGCGGAGTGCGCAATTCCCTGTTTGAGCGAAGAGGGAAGGGCGCTTAGGGTTTCTGTGGTGGTCAAATTAGGGTTTAGAGATGGAACCTGCCCTTTTGGATGATGTGATACAGAGGCTCTTGGGGGTGAGAGGGACGAAGCCGGGGAAGCAGGTGGTGCTGACGGAGGCGGAGATCAATAAGCTCTGCGTCGCGGCG
The DNA here is from genome assembly GCF_001540865.1 of Ananas comosus. Classification (NCBI taxonomy): domain Eukaryota; kingdom Viridiplantae; phylum Streptophyta; class Magnoliopsida; order Poales; family Bromeliaceae; genus Ananas; species Ananas comosus. Next base: position 2,819,725 of record NC_033645.1, read on the forward strand.
AAGGGCATCTTCCTCCAGCAGACCAATTTGCTCGAGCTCGAGGCGCCGATCAAGATTTGTGGTATGTTTTAGCGTCAAATTATGTGATTTTTAGCATGTTTTATGATCTGGTTTTGTGCAAAGTTGGGACTTTGGATGTGGGTTTTTGTGTAGTTGTGAGAATATGTTTGGTACTTAGCGGTGGTTATTGATTTATTTTGGTATCTGAAGGATTAGGTTAGGTTTAAGATTAGAACTTCGCAAGTTATTGAGTTTTTGGTGATTTAGTCTGGGCTTTTGCTAGTATAAAGAGTCTTTAATGATAACTGAGAAAAGTTAGCATTTTGGATCTAGTTGTTCAATTCTAGGTATGATTACATATTTTGTGCTTTTTATACACCCACTATAGTAGGATTTACATGTTGATTGTCTTGGTATATGAACAAATATTTGCGTAAGTTCCTTAACACTAAGTCAAGCCCATTCCTTGTTGATATTCATCATTTAATACCGAGTGATTGTCGGACAAACCCTTCAACTTTGTGGAATAGAATCTGAGATTATGAAGACTCTCTGCAGCTTCATTTATGCGCTACTTTAACATCTTAGAAGCTCCTTGATCTACTACCATCTGCTCCTTTGTAACATCTTCACAACTATTACTACCGAAAAGCTGGACTCAGAATATAGACTCTATACGAGGTTTTTATGCCCCTTAATGAGGAAAACATACTCTTATGACCTGATCACAATGCTCACTTTCACCTTATCCTCAGGGAGAACAAAAGTTGGTATAGCATTTGGCGAAGGCAGTGAGTTGATCAAAGTTTCCTTTTTATTTTTGAGTAACATCTGTTTATGACGATTGACCTTCAACCTCCAGGAGGAAATTTCAGAAATTTCTTAGCGGTAAGTTGGTCTTCTAGTTTTTGAACTTGCTCTTCTTACTTTTATGTTCTGTTTTTGCTTTCAGGTGATGTTCATGGCCAGTACTCTGATCTTCTCAGGCTGTTTGAATATGGCGGACTCCCTCCACAATCTAACTACCTTTTCTTAGGTGATTACGTGGATCGAGGAAAGCAAAGCCTTGAGACAATATGCCTTCTGTTGGCATATAAAGTCAAATACCCTGAAAACTTCTTTCTCTTGAGGGGGAACCATGAGTGTGCGTCCATTAACCGGATTTATGGGTTTTATGATGAATGCAAGCGCAGATACAGTGTTAAGCTCTGGAAGGTCTTCTCCGATTGTTTCAACTGCCTACCTGTGGCTGCTTTAATAGATGAGAAGATATTATGCATGCATGGCGGGCTTTCTCCTGACTTGCATGATTTGGACCAAATACGTAATTTAGCCCGCCCAACTGATGTGCCTGATACTGGTTTGTTATGTGATCTTCTGTGGTCAGATCCTTGTAAAGAAATTCAAGGATGGGGAATGAACGATAGAGGTGTATCTTATACCTTTGGGGCGGATAAAGTCGCTGAGTTCCTTGAGAAGCACAATCTAGACCTAATTTGCCGTGCTCATCAGGTTGTGCATGAAAAACTGGTTTTCCCCCTGTTTTTAAGACATTTACTTATCTACCCCTCAAAATTTGTTTGTTTTTATTAATATCCCTGTAAAATCTAAATTATTCATGTTTGCCCTTCAAAAACTCAATTCGTGACGTGTTCATATTATAAATTAGTGCTTCTACCGATCTCCTTGCATTAATTGTGGTGAACCTGAACTTAAAAGTGGGTATTTTTGTAAGAAAAGGCACCTTTGACTTTATATATGAAAATAAAGATTTTACTGTGTCATGTAGATTGATTTTGTAGGATATATCTGAAAGCCCTTCCTATTTTATGCTGACGTAAATTAAATTAAAATTAAAATTTATTGTGATTTATTGCTTGTTATTAAGGTGGTGGAAGATGGATATGAGTTCTTTGCTGATAGGCAGCTGGTTACGATATTCTCAGCGCCTAATTACTGCGGTGAATTCGATAATGCTGGTGCTATGATGAGCGTAGATGGCACCCTTATGTGCTCCTTCCAAATATTGAAGCCTGCAGGAAAAACGTTCTTCGGAGGCACACCTTCAGCTAAAGGTGGAACACCTGCCGTCAGTATGAAGGTACGTGCAACAATTTAGCTAACACCTAGTAATATTTCTGATTAGGGATCGTTGTAGCGAGCTGTTGAGAATTGCTCAAAGCCATTTTGAGTTGCTTTTGTTGTTGTGCCGTCAAAATTAGGATTTACGAAGATGAGTCCACATAAGTATTATGAGAAAGGCACCTTTTTGGTAAAATTGGATAACATATTACATATGCCGTTAAAATTTTCGACTGTCGTTATCTGTGTGCTGTAGAGCTGCTGTTTTCTCATCTTGTTCTTTTTAAGTTTTGTTGGAGTCTCTGTAGTTGAAAGCCCTATATGTTTTGTTGCTAAATGGGTCTTTAGGTGGGAAACAGAAAAATGCAGACATTGTATTGTTAGGAGATTCTGCATAATTTTGATTGGCATATCTTCAGGATTCTCTGAAATTGAGTTTAAAAGCTCTTTCACGCATCGGAAAGAATTCTCATAGACGTGGTCTCCTCATTTGTTCTGCAAAATCCATAACACAAGAGTTTGCTTGTTGAAGTATATTATCGTGCAGCAAATGTTCATGGCTAAGCAACTCTCTCTCTCTCTCTCTCTCTCTCTCTCTCTCTCAAGTAAGCCTCTATTTTATGTGAACAGTCTTTCCTTGGAGCAAAGGCATAGAATCAGTGACCACAGAGGGCATGCCAGAAGGTCTCACTGGGGCATTTTGGAATAATGTTCTCGTCACTGCAAACTCTTGCTAGATTCTTGGACACTGAAGCAAGGGATTTGAAGTGCTTAATCGCCCTGGTCACAATATGTACATTAGTTTTTGGAATAGCTCTCTGTGGAATGTATCATTGGTTTTAACTCAAAATAGAAACTTGTTCAATTGTGCTTGTAGCTCATTCTTGAGAGTGCAAGATCCATCAGTCTGTAACGCTGTTGTAACTGGCAAATTATCTTTGTTTAGTCCCCTAAAACGTAGTATTTGGCTTGAGGGGCTCTTCAGCCTAAGCTGCTGCTATCTTTTTGGAAGTTCTTCTGCACTTAAAATTGCCTTGTTCGGCTATCCATATGTTTTGCTATGGTTTCCTACTTAGTGGTACTATGGCGGCTAAAGCACTATTTTTATACTATTAGAGGGTCGAAAAGTTTAAAAGCATTTTAATTTGTTCTTCTTTTATACTATAAAATTGCGGAGAAAAAATATTGGAGGAAGAAAGATTTATGAGTACTTTTGAATTTTTTGGATTGTCTATAGTATAAAAATAATACTTTTAGCTATCATATTATCGAATTAGGTCGAGGCAGTGTACGGTATATTTCCGCCAGTTTCAGTAATACATCTGCTTGGGTAGCTGTGCTTCCCTTTACCGGGACTTTGTCTGTGGGATCTCATCAGTTTCTCTATCCCCCTTTATTTTCACTTTCACGTTGTAGACGCCCTTTGCGTGTGCCAATTTTGATGTCATTTGATGCATGGCTTTTTATTTGAAAGCTTCGTAATGGCTTATTTGTGATCGTTTGATGTTGCTTGGGAATTTATCTGCAGTTCCTTATATGCTCTGTTTGTGACCATTTGAGAACCCAGCTTTTCGACGTGGAAGGATGCTTTGATTGAGAGGGCTCCACTGTCACTTATGTGAGAGCTCTCTGAAGTCGGAGAATCTATTCGGCTCGAGATTCCAATGACTCTTGCGAACTCTCGAATAAAGGGGTACGAGATTTACACCTTTTTGGGCGTACAAGTAGCATTTTTTTGTATGGACGCTGAGACGTCATTCTCATGCCATCGAAAGATTAGATACCCTATGGTTATGGCCACTAATCTATCAACTTTGACCACCAATTAACAAGCATAGACGGTGGGAAATGGCCGTCACAAAAATTCCAGGTAAAGAGGAGAAGAATCCCAATGAAGTGGGCTCTCATCTATTTTCCATTGTTCAAATTGAGTGCTCCAAGGAATAATCACTTTATTGTTGTAATTTGCGTAGTTACCCTGTACTTTACCTCTTTGAGAGGGGCAAGGAGGAGAGAAGAGGGGGTAAAGAGGGAAAAGCCGTGGCTTCTCGGAGCAGCTGCTTCTCCCAAAACGCGTTCTAGGGCCAGGAATGAAAGGTATCTATCTAAACTCCTGTAGCTTTAGACCTTGGGGATTAGGGAATTAACATTGTGAAGAAATGAGAAGTTTTTCGTTCACGTATGACTCTCTGTTCTACCAAAAAATATGTTTGGCCTCGCTTGCTTGTGTATGCTCTGTTTTACAGCTTACAACTAAAACAATTTATTGATCAATTTTTTATTTTCAGTGTTACTGTGATTGAGAGATGCCCGCCAGGCCACCACACTTAGAATGCACTAATTATATTGCTGATCCGGCGTCACAACCAATAAAATTGTCTCCTTTGGATTCACTTGTCCCGTCATGGTTAATAGAAAAATATTTTTATTATACTTTTTTCTTAAAAAGAGAGATATGATTGGTTTATTACTAATAATATAGTATAAGTGTGAAACTGTAGACTTTCGCTCTTTAATACAGAAGGTTGTGCTACCTTACAGCATATTATTATTATTATTATTATTAATGGTATTAAATCATAAAGTCAGGCCAAATAGACAAATTATTAAAGCTAGCACATCAGCAGCGTCGGGGAAGCTCGACCGCAATCGTCAGATCCTCCAGGTTTCTGTACTTTGCGCAGAGCCGCAATCGTCAGATCCTTCAGGTTTCTGTACTTTGCGCAGAGCCCCAATCCAGCGGCGAAGGCCCACCACGGCTACACGCCGGGTATCGGCGTGCAGAACTCGCTGTTCGAAGCAGAAGTCGCTCAAGATGTCTGGCGAGAACCAGCCCAGTGGTGACGCTGGTGACGCCGTCTCTGTCGCCGGGTACAAGAGGACCTTCCCCGTTTAATTTGTTCACTATGTGTACACACATATGCGGAGTACTACTTACAATACTCTTTCTCCCTAAGAACTTTTGAACTCTTATCGATTAAGGTATGCAGAAATTATGTTGAGAGGGCCTTTATTCGGCGAGAACAGTATGAACGGTGAATTAAACCGTCTCACGTAAACATTTGTACATATCAAGCTGTGTGTTTGTTTCTTTTTGTCGGTAGAGAGTTTGTAGAATCCAGAGTAATGCAAGATTCCGAAATCCTTCTGCAAATTACAGCAAATTCATTTAGCACCACCAAAAGAGAAGGGGGCCTGCACTCTTGCCAGACCATGAAATCCTTCTGCAAATTACAGCATATATTCCTTATAAAAGAGATGGGAGCATTTCAGGCCACACATTACCCACCTGCGCATACAAATCACTAACCCTAAATCCCTTCCCCCCGGCCCAGTATTACAATTTCCATATACCACCAACATCAAGAGTCTCCCTTCTATCACAGTACTATCTGTAATACCACTAATGGTCAGGGTTTCACTTACGCACCGTTCGGCTTCCAAATTGCCTCGTGCCTCAGGCCCAAAGTTAAAGAGACTGCCCCGAAACCACCTATATCCATCCCACTAGGGTACGCCATGAAGCTCATTAAAGTGCCATCCGTGCTCTCCCGAATGCCGCACTCCTGCATCCTCAATGGCTTATCTGGGTGCCACGCCTCTGCACTCGGCATGTTGCCGTCCTTGAAAGGAGCTTCGGCAGAAGCACTTTCTGATAGCTTGTTGCTTTCTTCTGATGATTGTTCGTTCAGGGGCCCTCCGCTATTATATGTGGTGGGTCTCAAGTCATTCCTGCTGGCAGAAGCAGAAGCAGAAGCAGAAGCAGAGTCGAGGGCGCAGCCACTCATGCTTTTGGTCTCGAGCATGTGGATCTCCTCCACCATTGGCTTCCAAAGTCTCACCCTTGCATTGATGAACCAGTTTGAGACCTACTTTAGAAAAAGCGCAGTTAGATGCAAGCAATTAGTCAATGTAGCTGAGGTGTGCCACAGTTAAACCATGGCTTATTAGAAGAGAAATATAATTAAGCTATAACTCGATGCAAGTAATTAGTTCATGTAGCTGAGATGTGTCACAATTAACCATGGCTCGTTAGTAGAGAAATAATATTTAAGCTGTAACTCAATCCACAGCGTGATTTGTGTGAACCTGTGAAAGCTCTAGGAATGTTATAAATTACAAAGTGGTGAGACTCATGTTATTCAAAGTCAAAGTTCATGAGTATAGATGAACCTCAAAGCATGCACCCACCACACTACCAACAAAGCATTTCCCAAATTAGGCCTACAACTAATTGACGCTAGTGATACAGAAGTTTTAGAAACGAGTAAATAAACTCGGCACGTAACTTGCTCTTGTATCAACCCTACAGCATGCCGACAAACAAAGAGACTCCAGAAAAATGGTCGATTAGAAAGTTTACCTGGTTCCGAGACAAACCAGTCTGAGCTGCTAACATGTGCTTATCTGTATCGGTTGGATACCTGAAAGCAAGTGTCTTGCATGAGTTGGCTGTTCTCAGTTACTACACCGTGCATTCCTTAAGTGTATAGAAATTGTTTATAAGCAAAGTAAAAGCCGTAGAAGGAAAATTACAGTAAAATCATATATATCTTGCCTGCAGTGTAAGAGCACACGCCGAAACAAGTGAGATTTAGGTATTTTGACTGTATTAACTAACCTTTCATACTTTGATTCTAGAAAATTCTGTCGAGTTCTGAAAAAAATTGGCTGTTTTAAACAAACCACAAAATCTGTTAGAAATGATACAATTAAGTCCTCATGGAAAGGAATTGAATCAAATGTGATGAGATAATAACCTAGGATTTTTGAAATGCTCAGGCGGCTGTCTCAAAATGTGCTATAATAAGGGACAAGATGGACGGTTTTTACCCAACAAAATTATTAAACAACAAAACACGTGGCCATCAGAGTGTAAAACTAGAACTTACGGATGAAGAAAATGATCGAACAACCAATTCCTCAAAACAGCAACAGCACGCTCAGGGAGACCCCGCTGCGGCCTCCAGACAGGCTGGTTATGTTCTACAAAGCCTAAACTCCTCTCGCCCACCTTCTGTTTGTGGTTACCCTGCTCAGTGTGCTTTAACCTCGAGGACGAGAACATTTCTCCTTTACTGGTGCTTGGCGATGACATGAACTCCTCGCCCAGAACTTTGCTGATGTTCTGCAGCTGATTCAGTATGGCGCTTTTCAAAGAGCGGAAGTGCTTAGAGATGGTCTTAAGGGCTAAGGAAGCATAGGGTGTGGCAGAACTTAGACCAGCAACAGATTCAAAGGAAGAGCCCACCATCTGCACTTGTTGGTGATACTGCTTGTATCTTCTGCATACCTTTGTAGGCATGAAAATAATAGTTAATATAAGCAATCGGATAAATACAAAAATGCACATTGTAAGTATATTGAACAACGAGGAAACTTAACAATTAATTTTCGTCCTAGAGGGATTCGACTATTTATTTGGGATTTCAGTGCTTCAGAGGCACTATGCATTAAATAGTAGTAACGAGAAGCAAAAGAGGGAGGAAAAAGATAAAATTACGTAAAAAGCTTGTAATAGAAACTACATCATGGAATTGCTACAGACATGGAAAGTGGATAAGGAATACAAAAAGGTTTCTTCCCCTCCTGGAAATGAATAAAGTGAGCCCAACACTTCTGTTGTATAGGAAGAGGTGAATGGAAATCTTATAGCATTTGAAGACATGTAGATATATAGACAGACATGTAGATTATACATCTACACCACGTATAAGTCATACTAAACAGTTTCGAGTTTCAACTGATATATAAGCCTCAAGAATCACGGTTATTACCATATCTTTAGTATTGCACTTCAACCAGCAATTATTACACATTCAACTGAGATTTACCGCAAATATAGTTTTAACTCTCCCACTACAATTCTTTGTTCTACTCAGCAATCTGTGTAAATGCTTTAATGTTGCTGACAAACGTGCAGATTGTACACTAAAATTGCAGATGCAGTAACAAACATTTATTGACTTGTCTATCGTCTCTTAAAACCATTGTGCTCTAATTTCACATTTTCCTCCCAAAAGCTTTTAGTAGTAACTTCTCATCTACCTAAGATCACTGTTTTCCCTTCTCCATGCCAAGTTAACCAGCTTTTTAATAGTTAATGTCACTCTTTTCTGGTGTAAGCACCCCTCTAAGACACTCGCAAACAGGCTTTATCAGCATCCCCCTATTGTTTTTTTTTTTTTTAAATATAAGTTGCATAGAGTTTGTCGGGTCCATCAATTAAGAGCTTTTAATTACACCCTTCAGCGTAGCGTCCTTTCATCACCATTTTTCCTACAGTGTTGAGACATTTGTTATTTAACTAGTATGAGCTAAATCTCTCATTCATATTTTTAATTCTTGGAAAGAACAAGAAATCATTCTATTTTAAAGTTCCAAACATATTGCGTATTTGGCCCACTAAAATCACTAGCTTGAATATCTTATTCAACAACTCACTAATCTTATACATCGTGTAATAAAAACTTGAATATACATAGGTGGAGAAAAGTTAACTAACACCCAAGTATAGAACTGAATATTTATAGAAAAGATCGAAGTTTTTAAATGAAAACTATGACATCTTAACTGAAACAATTGGCTGTATTCAGAAACATTTAAAAGACCAATACAGAACTACCACTTATATGCTTGCGAGATTTACTAAATCATGTAATATGATTCGCATTACCATTTGTACAACCTTCATACTGGACCTATTTAGCTTAGATCGACTCTTTTGCGGCTCAAATATTGTCGGAATCCAAAGAAGTTCACACGTTGACCATAACTATTCTTTATTCAATTTATAGCAATAGACAAGTATCTACAGATTATAGCAAAAATTCATTGAGAGACTGAAATACAAAGAGCACAAAAATAGATGAAGAGAATGAAATCCCCAACTTTGAATTCAATAATATAAATTACTCAATGGTTCTAGTAACATGAAACAATTGACCCCCCGTGAGCACCTAATTTAAAGAAATTTCCTTTAATCATACTTAAGCTCAAAAAAGTAACTCAAAGTACTTTTTACCACATTTACGTGTATAGGCATGAGAGTTGAGTCGCATAACCACCATTATTGCCACGTACATTATTTGGTATTTAACAGCCAAGGAAACATTTAGCAAACAGGCATTAAACAATTGTCCTTATGGCGACCAGCAACATTAAACACGCAAGAAATCCTATAAACTTAACAACATGTGATCTGTGCAAAAGAAGAACTTTGTTTCAAGATAGCATCGAGGAAATAGTGAGAAAACTTCAAAATACAGTTTTTCTTATAACGAGGAGAAGAATGCGACTAAACTAAATTTTCTCCTATATGATTTTTCTAGCCTAGAAGCTATTTTTTCTTTAAATAGGATAAATATAACTCATGCGATAGCTGAACAATCTTTTGATTGATAAAAAAGTGGTCGACAAGTACCTAGTGGTTATAGCGAGCAATTAAACACAAAGGCACAAAGAAGCATCGAGTAACAAACCAGTTGTCGAAATCAAGCTAAACATTAATAAGAAAAAAAAATTACTCTTCATAACGTTTAAATGTATATCTATGGATTGGGAAAACGCAAAGCATGAAAGTGCATTATCGTCTCCTATATTTTTATTCAATATTTGATGGCCTGCGAGTATTCAACAACCAAATAGCTAATGAGTCCTCGTGGTGATCAGCGAGATTTCTCAATCATAGTAACTAACAAAATGCAAATATATGGTTATTTACCCACGATAAAGTACGTGATTCGTGAATTAGAAACACCTCAATCAGCTAATATCAATGTTCTACGTATGTCAGAAAATCATATATAATTTGCAAAACGCCATTATATGATATAATGCATCTAACATTGAACGATGGAAATAACAGATCTAGATGGATATACCATCAAAATCAACTTAAAGCCGCAGCAATAAAAATCACAATAAAATGTTGCTGAGTCGAAACTAATTACCTCCTCTTGCATGAACAGGAGCTTCAACTTCACCTGCTGGAATTCGGGGCGGTGCTGAACCGCACAAGTGCCGCTACCGCCACCACCGTTACCTCGCTCGGATGAATTATGCAGAGGAGACAACATATCCGAAGCATCGCCGCCGCCGCTGACTCTATCGCATAAATTTTGGCCGTCTCCGCCTCCGCACGGCTTGGCGAGGCCCAAGCCCGTGACGGCGCTACAAATCTCGTCGAGGAGCTGCTGCGCGGGGCGCAAGAATTTGGAGCTCCTCAACACCGCGGCGTAGCCGGTGAAGGGCCCGAGGGGGCCCGCGGCGCGGCGGGTCTCCGCGGGGGAGTTCGCAAGGCCGTGGAACGCGACGCCGCCGCCGATCGAGCACTTGGCGTGCCCTAACCGGTCCTCGTACTGGGGCGGGGGTGGCGCGGGGAGCTCCGTTAGCGGGCTCGGCGACAGCGTCAGCGAGAGGCCGCGCGCCGCCGCGTAGGCGTAGTCGCCGCTCCACTGGTGCGGAAGCATCAGGTCGGTTCCGGAGCCTTCCGGAAGGTTCGGCGGGACCACGGAGGGCAATTCTAGGGTTTGGGAGCCCAGCGAGGAGGGCGAAGGGGCGGCGATGACCTCGTGGAGGGCGCCGCCGTGGTAGGGTTGGGAAGAGGGGAACGGGGCGAAATCGACGTAGCCGTTAACGCCGCTCACGAAGTCGCCGGATCTGCTGCGGGGCCCGTTGGAGGGCTCGAACCCTTCGTCGCCGAGGCCGAGGGGGAAGGAGAGCGCGAACATGGCGGGGTCGAAGTGGGGGGCGGCGTGGTGGGGAGGGGCGGGGGCGAAGCGGAGCTTGTCGCGCCGGGTTTGCTGCGCCACGTGGGGTCCCTCCCGCGAGAAGCTACTCGCCATAGGAGAGAGCGAGGGGCATGTGATATATATATATATATATATACGCTCGTATACGTCTGGGTGCGAGGTTCAAAGCGCCATTAATGGAGGAAGCGGAGCTCTGTGTATGTGAGGACGAGATAGAGAGAGAGAGAGAGAGAGAGAGGGAGTACGACGAGGCCACTGATTATTAATTGATTTAAGAGAGAGAACACAGAGAAAGGGTTGATGCGCAAACAAAGAGCTACAATACCTCCTGAGAAGGGTGAAGTAGTAACCACTGTAACCTTCGAAACTATTCCCTGCACCCGGTGTACCAGTGAGTTTCGTACACCCGGTGTAAATTTTTTTTTTTTAATAATAAAATTGCTTTTAAGATCGACATCAAATCCAACTGATGTCATCTACCCCATCCAAATAACTCAAAATTTTTTTGAAAAAAATTTCAAAATTCCAATATTATTTGACAGCTATATTTTTTTTCAAAGTTACTGTCCAAACTTACATTGTTAGCCATATATTATGCAATAATTTCTCCCAGCAACCTGGGATATTTTATATTAATATTTTAGTCCTTTTCTACCGCTACTTTTTACTACAGTGGGTTTGGGGGTGGTGGTGGAATGGAATGCTACGAAGACGTGGTAAAAAACAGCGAGGAGAGAACAAAACGCGGAGAATAAAAGCGCTTTTCCGGAAAAGGAAAAGCGCGGGCCCGTAAAGAGAAAAGGGTGAGAGAGAGAGAGAGAGAGAGAGAGATTACCACCCTCTGTAGAAAATATTCCCCTCAATCACCAGCGCAAAGCGAGTGAAGCGGATTCCACCTTTCCACGCTGCCACCACTTGACGCCGTTAAGGAACTGTTAAGTTTCCAATTTAAAAATAATAATATTAATAATAATTGAAAAAATAAAGGTAAATTTGAATTTTGCTTAGTTTGGTATTAAAATCTATCTAACACTATTAGGTGGAATGGAGTTGAGAAAATGCATATAGGGATATACTTCTACGTTCTCCGATTGGACCGTAGAAAATATACTGTAACCGACTAAGCGCAATATGCTGAATGCAATATTACGTAGAAAAATAAACGGAGTATTTTTCCATCGTGATTTTTCACCGCACGTAACGCAATCTTACCGCAATCCCAAACGAAGCCTTAGCCTTTCCTTTTTATTTTGTTGCGTTTAGATTCAAAATTTTTTGTTTTATTATTCTATAGTTTACTTGTAATTTTATTATCAGAATCTAATTGATTAACTGTCAAATGTAATGAAGTCCATATTTTCTTAATTTTTTCATTAGTTATGAGAATTTTAGAACAAGTCTAATTTTACTGAGTAAAACAAATATATATATATATATATAGAGAGAGGGAGAGAGAGAGCTAGCTGGTATACTATCTATAGCACGGAGGCCTCCGTGCTACTAAGTTGTTTTCAATGATGCGGCTTCCAAATCGACGATCGGCTCCGTTAGATTTGATCTACACTATTGAAAGTATTTAAAAACTAAACTTCATAATTTTTTTTTATCATTTACCTATCAAACGGTAGTCTAAAAATGAACGGCTGAAAATAAAAATCTCATAAAAAATGATGATAAAAGACTTGAATTTAAGATCAAAGATACTAATCTTACCCTAAATAGTGAAAAAAAATTTCTATAAAAATTTCATCAGATTTGGATTGTTTTACACCGTTAAATTCACAAACGTATCACATCTACCATTAAAATTGTCAATTTTGAAGTCTTTTGATCACTAGCCAAATGATGTCGAAAAATTATGAAATTTAATTTTCAGATACTTTTAATAGTGTAAATCAAGTCTAGCGGAGCCGATCATCGATTTGCAAGCCGCACCATTGGAAACAACTTGATAGCACGGAGGTCTCCATCCTACCGATAATATACCAGCCTAACCCTATATATATATATATATATATATATATATATATATATATATATATATATAT